>NC_081851.1:28047677-28353735 GCF_963259705.1 Myotis daubentonii | reverse complement strand
GTCCCCCCAACTGTCCTCCCCTGCTGTCCTGGGTCCCCCCAAACTGTCCTCCCCTTCAGGCCTGATCACCCACAACTGCCCTCCCCTGCTGGCCATCTTGTGTCCACATGAGGATGGCCATCTTTTATGTTGGAGTGATGGTCAATTTGCATATTACTCTTCTATTAGATAGGATAAAATCATCTTATTTTATGAGCATTTGAGTGGAATATTTTTTCATTCTTTTATATTGAATGTTTCTATATCTTGATATTCTATGTATAGCATAGAAGGAACACATGAGAACATATATATTAGCACCCTGTATCCAATTTGCAGTTTGCTGCTTTCAAACGAAGCCTTTATTTCATTAACATTAAAAAAAAATTACTCAGTGGAACTTCAAGCAGTGAGCTAATTGGAGACTAAGCAGCAGCCCATGTGAGGGCCCCATGCTGGGTTCTGTGTTCCTGTAATGGTTGCTCTTTCATACCCACCTCGTTAGGCAAACTTTGCTTTAACTCCTCTGAGCACTCTTTCATGGTGAAAATGTTGCCTGCCTGGAAGCGGATTGCCACCTGTGGTTTGTTTGTTTTAGTGACAGTATTCAGATGAATAAGAAATATATTTGCAAATGGTCACTTTTCTGACTAAAAAGATAAAAGCTAGTGCTGTGGATGGAATGTTTGTGTCTCTCTCAAGAGTGTAATAAGGACTTTCACTAAAGAGTCCCAACAGAGCTCTGTAGCCCCTTCCAATATGTGAAGACACAGGGAGAAACCTGCCTTCTGCAGCCTACAGGAGGGATTTCAGCAGAACCTGGCCACGCCCATACCCTGATCTTGGACGTCTAACCTCCAGAACTGAGAAATAAATTTCTATTGTTCATAAGCCTCAGAGTCTGGGATGGGTAGTTTCACCTCCCAGTCAGGCAGTGACACCTTTTGTAGATAATGTAACATTTTGGCTTTTAAGATTAGGTAGTGGGAAACACTTTAACACAATATCCCTGTGCTTATCTCTCTTTTGATTTAGAGTATAAAATAAGACGATGTTAATGTTATATGAATGCTAATACAAATTGAGAGGAAGGATTCAAAGTAAAAGAGGGTAGCGTTTACCTCCTACCTCCCCCCACCCTCTTCAATATACAGATGACTGTGTAGAATTGCATACCCGATTCCTGTATAATTGTATTAACCAATATCACCCCAACAAATTCAATAAAAAAGAGTTGTTTTCTTGCTTTTTTGATACGCTTTTTCAAGCTCAAGATGGTAGTGAAATTGAAGAGAAAAATGAGCAAGACTACGCTTTAGGCAAAAATCCAATTTTTTTTTTTTTTTTTTTTTGGAAATTTGTGGAACAGACCAGCTGTCTATTACAATCTGAGCACTTTAAGAAAGGGAAAAAAAGGAAAAGATTATTCTCAAAATTAGGTCAGGCCTCTGTTGTTCTCTGAGAAAAAATTCTCCCAGGAGAATGCATCCTCCCTTGCATTTACTTGATTTGTTTGAATATGAGACATTCCTTATTCAGCTTGAATGTAGGATTAATTCACATTTTCTCCCTTCCTGGTTGTGGCAGAGATAGCAGATAGGCTTATTAACTGCATTATTGACTTCCTGCCAACTCCTCTTTTGCATTTTTTAGTGTATGCTAGAGGCTGGGCAGTTAAAGATTGCCTTCCTCAAATAACCTTGCAGTCCAGGTTCTGTGCATGCCTGAATTATGCCAAGTAGAAGCACTCATGAAGTAGAAATGAAGCTGTGTTAGTGCTTCTGCTATTTCTGCTGGCTCTATTGATTCTAATATAAGGGTGTGTGCTGGGGGTGTGTATGTGTGTCTGTGTTTATGGTCGTTAAAACAAGTATTTTACTCAAGAAGTGAGTGTCAAGAAGTAGAGCAGCTCTGGCTAGTGTGCCTCAGTTTTTTTGAGCGTTGTCCCATGCACTGAAAAGTCGCTTGTTCAAGTCCCAGACAGGGCCACATGACCCAATTACAGTTCCATCCTCTGGTCAGGGTGTATTCAGGAGGCAACCCATCGATGTTTCTCTCTCACATGGATATTCCTTTCTCTTGTTCTCTCTCTCTCTCTCTCTCTCTCTCTCTCATCTCTCCAATAAAAAATATATTTTTTAAAATAATTAGAGCAGAGGGAATCTGCTTTTGATGCTATGGGGTCATAGCTGAGATAATGTTGTCTTGGAACAAGTCACTTCCAGAAAGCCCAGCTCCCTGCACACTGCTCTCCTTCCTGACAGTGGCAGCTGTTGATGCATTCTCAGGGGAGAATTGTGAATGCCACAGGAGTATTTCTGAAGATTGGCCTACAGCTTACTTCTCCAACACATCTGATGTCCTAAACATCTACTTCTACAAACTACATCTTAAAAATTAGGAGAAAGGAGACGGGACAGCATGTCAGATTCCAAGGTGCAGGTGCTAAACAGAGCACCCAGAGGCAACCAACCACACTCTAATCCCATACGGCTTAGCAGGCTTGCAAATGTTAATATAAAGAAGTAAATTGACATAACAAAGTAAAATTTGCACAACTATGTGCAGTTTGAGTGACTGTTACACTGCTACAGTAGTATGTATCACACTTTTCTCACACAATATTTAAATTATGTAACTTCCTTATTCAATGTCATTTTAAACTTCTTGAGGGTATAAGTTTTTTCTCATTCACTATTTATTTTCCCCAAAACTAACATTACAACTAAGATTTAGGAGTTACTCAGTAACTACATATTGGATAAATTTAATAAGTGGTGTGTTAACTCAAGCAAGGATTTCAGGCAAGTTCTAGGTGTTTTCTTCAAATTTACACACACAGCCATTTTGGAGTGTGATCACCTTTTTCTTAATATCTTTGCTCGAGAAAGAGTGGTGTAATGGTTATCTCATGAAGATAAATTTTGGACCAGAAGAATATAATAGGAAAATAACATATACTATACTGCTAACTTGTGTGGCCTATGTGTTGGCATGCAAACTCTTTGATCCTATCAAATAAATTATTTCAGAGCAAAATGTTATTGTGTTTGATCTTGAACATTAATCTGACAAACAGGCATAGAATGCCCTACTGGCAAGTATAAAACACCCAAAATCTGTGCATTAATATAAATTTGGTAACTTTGAGGTAACTTTTATTATGGTTTGGTGAGATAGAGAATATATTTATCAAATGAAATATTTTTTTAATATGTATCCACATATGGATACAACATCAGTCCTAAAGCCAAAGATATGATATAATTAATTCTATATTGGCCTACTACCATCATCATTTTGTTCTTGCTTTAAAGATGAATGCCCATCTGATAAGGCCATTGATGTGTCAGAGCACATGTGAGTTAGAGCTCAGCAAAAGTACTATTTAAACAATATGAATAAACAGAAAATAATCTACATAAAAGGATACATGCAATAATTATTTAAAATTAATTATATTTCACCCTATCTGGTTTGGCTCAGTGGATAGAGTGTCGGGCTGCAGACTGAAGGGTCCCTGGTTCAATTCCAGTCAAGGGCACATGCCCGGGGTTGCAGGCTAATCCCAGTAGGGGGCATGCAGGAGACAGCTGATCAATGATTCTCTTGCATCATTGATGTTTCTGTCTCTTTCTCCCTTCCTCTCTGAAATCAATAAATATATATTTTTTTAAAATAACTTACATTTCAAGTTATTTTCCTACTTTACCTTTATGATAGATTGATATATTCCTATTTAAACTTAACGTTGAATAAATTTTTAGAGCAACTCAAATGTTAGGACTCTGATGTTTTTTCAGAAGTTAATGTCTTATTATAACTGACCTTTAGGGCAAATACATTACAGTTATATATTTTTCTGTGCCACCTATGATATTAAACTAGTTCTGCCATAAAGCCAAATGAATTGATGAAAAAACACTAAAAATTTCTTCTGGAAATGCTTTATAAACATTAATGTTGAAAAGTATCCA
Organism: Myotis daubentonii; assembly: GCF_963259705.1. Classification (NCBI taxonomy): domain Eukaryota; kingdom Metazoa; phylum Chordata; class Mammalia; order Chiroptera; family Vespertilionidae; genus Myotis; species Myotis daubentonii. Next base: position 28,349,779 of record NC_081851.1, on the reverse strand, counting down.
GCAAAAAATAAAGCCATTTATGTATATCCAGAGAGGTGGTTCTGGTAAGTAGTGCCATTGAATTTAAGTAATTCCTTTTCAGATATAAAATCAAACACGGCAAATTCGGTGTGCTTTTCAGTATACATGCTATGAGGTAAATTTTAAAAACATAAGAAAATAATATTTGTACCCTAGCCGGTTTGTTAAGTGGTTAGAGAATTCACCTGCAGACTGAAGGGTCTTGGGTTTGATTCCAACCAAGGGCATATACCTCAGTTGCAGGTTCAATCCCTGGCCCCAGTTGCGGTGCATGCAGGCGGCAATAATCGATGTGTCTCTCTCACACCAATGTTTCTCTGTCTGTTTCTCCCTCTCCCTTTTACTCTCTCTAAAAAAAATCAATGGGAAAAATAACCTCAGTTGAGGATTAACCAAAAAAAAAATAAAAAAAAAAGGAAAGAAAATAATATTTGAGCCACATTCTTTGTAAGCTGATGGGAAAATAAGCATGTGATGTATGCTGCTTAACCCAATCATGTCCGCTTTCATTTCTCTCAAAGAACCAGAGCAGCCTCAACATGTCCATGTGCTTTAAATATCTCGTTAGGACAGCCTTGAACCACGAACTTTGTGTGATCAGCAGTGTGTAATGAAATGGTAAGGGAAATTTCCTATCCAAAGTCCCACGCCTGTGCCATGTAGCAGCTACCGTGAATTCTCATAAATTTTAGAAAATAATCCTTTTGTTAAAACATAAATAGCCTAGAGAAAAAAATGTTACTTGATAGATACTTTTCAATTGAGTTGCAAAATTAGTAATTGTATTAGATTATTTCCTAATAACAGGATTTTTTTAGAAAAAGTATGCTTCAAAGGGAAATTATATATATATATATATATATATATATATATATATATATATATATATATATATATACAATTTATCTTAGGACTAACAATCTGAAAATGCAGACTTACTTTTTAAAAATATTTTGTGTATATTTTGTGAGTACCTATTGTGTGATAGCTAGCTGCTAGATATATTTTATGATTGAATCCTACAATCCTAAAAGAAAGATATTGCAATTACCTGTTAAAGATGAAGGAACTGAAGTTCATTTTATTTGAATAACTCTCTCATGTTGCCAGTAATTAATGGAGAGAGGCTTTAAAATGATTAATCTATCTGACCCTCACACTTTTGTTTCTAACCACTCTATTATCTTGTATCACTTTACCTCCTGGAACTCTCACAGTTACCCTGTGGAAAGAGTATCACTATCTTCTCTTAATAAATGAAAAAACTGAGACAACATTAAAAGCAACTTGCCAAACTCATGTGCGTAATTATGATTGGTCATACTGGGACCGATTTTGAATGTCAAACCCAGTAAAATCCCACTGCCTTTTTATTCACATCAGACCTGTTCTTGGACATTTTGACCTGGGGAGGGAGTGTCCCTAAGGTGAGGTTACGGTGTTTCATTCTATATCTGAGAGATCCATAGGGACATGTCAACATCATCATTGCCTTTGGACTGCTAACCTGGGTCAAGAATTTTGCTAGCACTTAAAGAAAAGAAAATTGCCGTAACTGGTTTGGCTCAGTGGATAGAGCATTGGCCTGCGGACTGGAGGGTCCCAGGTTCGATTCCAGTCAAGGGCATGTACCTTAGTTGCGGGCACATCCCCAGTAGGGGGTGTGCAAGAGGCAGCTGATCGGTGGTTCTCTCTCATCGATGTTTCTAACTCTCTATCGTTCTCCCTTCCTCTCTGTAAAAGATCAATAAAATATATTTTAAAAAAAGAAAAAAAGAAAAGAAAATATTTCAAAAGGTGGCCATTCTTGGTTCTTGTCATATGATTCCGCTAGATTTCTTTACACATTAAAAGAGAACTAGGTATATTGGATTTGCATTACTGCCTCCCAAACTATGAAAATACAATACCTAATTTCAGAGGAGCAAGGCCAAGGTTGTTACGTGAGACAAATGCCTGATGGCAATAACATCGGTGGCCCGCATGATCCATCTCAGTTCTGGTAGTATGGGGAGCTCCAATACATCTTACCACACACCCAACACTATGGAGAGAGGAAAATGTGAGGACTTGAAAGAATTTTGCTAAAGCATTAAATCTTTTCTCCCCTTTATTGATTAAGATATTACAAATGTGTCCTTATCCCCCCAATGTCCCCTCATCTCCCCAATCCTGCCCTCACCCTCACCACACATTCATCGTAAAGCATTAAATCTTGATGCTAGAGGTGACAATCAATCTGACCTGAAGGCTACCTAATGAGAAAAAACATTACATCCTGACTTGTAAGCAGGACAAAGGAGTTATTTATTTGTTGGGGACAGCAAGAACATTCTTCAGATTAATGGCTCCACTGCAGGTGTCAAATGCTCTCACGTCTAAAGAGGCCAGTGCAGGTAAGTAATTGCAAGAAGGAATTGTTCTTAAGAAGCAACACAGTTTGCTCACAATACCTATAATAATAGTCCACATTAACAATAATTATACTTACCCCATTTCCTGAAAAACACTTCCTTCTCTGACTTTCATTTTTTGGAGTTTGAGTATTATTTCAGCGTCCCTTCATTTTATCACCTAGAAGACAATAGTGCAAGGGCAAGGATAAATACCAACTGAGATTAATTTTTGTTATGGGAAGAAGAGAGAGACGAGGACTGTGCACACACTTCTTCAAAACCAATTCTGAGAACCCGCCAAATTTTGCCATATAGGAATGTGGAATCTGTCAGCCCTATATTACTTTTTCCAAAGGAACAGATGATCCTGGTATTGTAAAATCAATTCATTTTTACTTGGCAACAAAATGGTATTAAACAAATTCCATATGGATGAACTTATGCCAATCATGACAAATGTTTCCATCTGCATCTGTCCCAGAAATCCCAATTTTTCAGCTTCCGCTGCAATGCACAGGATAATGGAGATCCTAGGATTTTCACAAATTTTAGTTGAAATGTGGGAGAAATCGTGGAGCCTAGATTCACATAAATGTCCAGGACATATATAACTGCCTATTCAAAACTCCTGCTACTATATGTGTCACATTATTGGCTACCATCCTCACGCAAGTGTGCCACTCCTCTAGGGAAGTACAAGCCCTGTGCCAGGCAGGCTCCAATCCAAATACTAACTTGAAAAATGTTTGTTTTAAAGGTCAAGTATGAATGAGTATGTATTAAATCATAGCTGGCCCAAGAATGGAGCCAGTCATTAACTAACTAGTGAACCACAACCTGCATTTATCTCACACACACCCTTATCGTATTCACCCCTTTTGAACTGCATACCTTTCTAGAAAAGAGAAAGATTGAATGGATTGTAGAGAACAGGAATTCCCAGAATTACTCCAATGTTAGTAATCGATATCCCTATAATTTAAAATTCCCTATCTAAACTATTCTCAGCACACAGTTGCCCCAAATATTCACTCTGGTTATTCCAACAGCTATTTTAAATTTTAAGCATAAAAATCATAATCTTTTTTCTGCTTTAAGCTATTTCTTATTAAAAACCAAGGAATAAACCAGGAAGGGAAATTATTTACATGTTATACAATAATTTTATTTTATTTTTTTACAAAGAAGCAATAGTGAAATGTCAGTTTTTTGTTTGTTTTTTGTTTTGTTTTTCAAATCAGGAACACAAAGCAAGGGGAAGGGTTATCATAAGTTTGACAAGAATAAAATTGTAAACAATAAGATGGTTTGAACGTATTTGTATTTTAGAATTAATTTTGCTATGAGTGCTAAAGTAATCCTTCTCATTTCTATAATCTTTATGTAATATGTCTGCTGCCTAAACTTCTATTACAAACAGTGTTCATTGGTTACATTTCTCAGAATGCCTTTCAACCGATTATATAACTCGGATGAAGGAAGCGGTGGTTTCCAGCAATTCTGCCCTATTCCACTGAGAGGACGCCCCTCAGTATGGACTACATGAGAAGAGGTGCTAAACTCCAAAGAGTCCCCATTGTCTCTGTAAAATAAACATCTTTTTTTCAAAGCTAAATACCCATTCTGTTCCATCAATTTATGTATTCATATTCACTAAGGGCGGGAAGATGCCTTACTATTCTTGAAGGGGTGGTTCTAGGGTTACAAGTTGGATGTATCACCTAAGGCAAAAAAGCTTCTGAGCCAAGGTAGCACTGTGAGAGCCAACAGCTTTATCAATATTCAGACGAAAATCCTCTTACCACTGACAGATGGAGTATTATCCCATTCCATCCTATGTTTAGAGAGGGTCTAATATTACAGTTCCAAATACAAATTCATGAACACAAAACTATTTGTTTAAAATATGCAGCCCAAGTCCTCATACCACAGTTTTAAATCTCCCCATTCTCTTGCATTGCTTGTGCAAATGCAAAATAATTTAGTGTACTTTTGTTTATAGACTCTTTCCCCTTTTGCCCAGATTTCTTTCTCAAAATAAAGAATGTTAGTTTATTTCATATTTCACTTTAATTGAATTAATTTACTCCGCCTCTTTCACCAAGATTATGAATCCTTCATTAATGTTTGCCTCCATCTATATTTACAATAGCACCAAGCAGATAGGCCACGAGTTTAAGCCTTTTATTAAAAATCAAACAAATGGAAGAAAAGCTCATCAAATCAGCCTATTGAATAACTTTTAAATATTATGTTGGAAGCATCATCCCTGAATAGAAACCAAATATTATCATATTTGATATGTAAAATTAAATCCAGTATTAAATCTTGCATCTATTGTCAAAGAAAATTATTATTTAATATGCTAACAAACCACATTTAAAACAATTTTAGATATGACTTTTTTCTCCAAAAGTAGTGCTACTTAACTAATGGCCAGAGTGCTATTAAAGAAATATCTAAATAAAATTTTATACTGGGAATGGCATACTTACACCAAACATATATAGTACTTACTGGTAAAGTCTCTGAAAGATTTTTTAAACTAAATACAAGCATTAATTCCATTTATATGGTTTAAATTTGAATATAAATGATTGATTTTAATGTCATTTAAGATTAAGTCAAGGAATCAGAAGCAATTCTGAAGGGTTTTAAAGCAATAAAGTAGAAAGTCAGGCCTATGTTGGGAGAACAGGAGGGAAGGTCAAAGGAGGTGCTGCTAAGGGCTTCGCCTGTGGTGCAGGAAGGGATGAACTTAAGATCCTGATTGGAGTTTGCTGAAGTTGCTCTAGAACTTTTGGGAAGACATAAACAACTACCAACTATCCCTGTAGTCTGTAGCTTCTGCGTAGCTTGCCCCTGAAGCCATTGTGAAGCATTAACATCTCGGAAATTTCAACCAACTCTCAGGCTGTTCCATCTCTACACCTAGCAGCTGATTGAGCCTGAGGAATGGTGCCCTCTCTTCCCTTTCTGCCATCGACTCGCATGGAGCACTTCTCACTGGCAGACTCTAACCTGGACCACACAGGAATAGGAAATCTGAGCCCACTTTTCTGAATCTCCTCTTCTTCCTTGTTTTTTTTTTTTTTCCCCACTCAGCCATGGGAACATATTCCCAGGACTTCCTGGGGACAACATAGAAAGGCAGTGGTAATTCTGTGTATGATTTTGCATGCTGTGCACTGGAACAATGTGATACCAAGTTGATACAAATACATTTTAAGTCCAACTCCGATACTTAAACCTTTCTCATGCTTGATTTCAAACATTTGAAAAAACAAAAGTACACACAATTTTACAATGATGCACGTATTCTTATTTGCTGTGTTATTTTCTGTTTCTCCCTCCCCCTCTTCAGTTGAAATGTGTTAGGTTTCAATGTGTTTTTGTTGCAGGTGGAGATGGTGTTCTTTCATGGATCTCAAGGGAGGCATTCCAGAGACCCCGGAATGGGCGGTTGTGAGTGACATGGTGGGATTTATTTGGGTAGAAATAGAAGGCTGCCCCTGGTTCCCAATGTCTCATCTCCATCTGTCCCGCTGTGAGCGAAGTCCAGCCTTGTCTTCATCAAGCCCAGAAATAGAGCCAATGTCCAGAGATGTTTGTGCTATTTGTTCAGTCCACGCCTGTTCCCATTTGGCTAGCCTAGCCTCTAATGAGTTGCAGTCCCCCTGGAGCAGGGTAGCACTTGGAGTCCGTCAGGCTTCTTGACCCCAGGCCATGGCTAGGACCACATGACTGCTATGAAGAGAGACATGGCATGGAGGGAGACATGAGAGCAAACAGGGCAAGCATGTGGAGAGAGAGGGAGAGAGAGAGAGAGAGAGAGAGAGAGAGAGAGAGAGAGAGCTTTGTTAGCTTGGATTATATTATCTTGGGCTTGGGAAGGACCAGGAGCCCTTTCAAACGAACCAATCAACTTCTCAATCTTTCCCAAGTTTGTGCTGGATCCTCCCCATAACCAATCCATTTCCTAGATCTTTTGGGGTTCTGTGTCCCTTATCCAATCTGATCCTTTGCCCAGGCTAGACACACAGGACTTTAATGGTTGCCATCTTAGTTTCTACTGCACACGCCTCATTGTAGAAGCATCTCCCCCTACTGCCACCTTGACTCCTAGTGCTCATGCACCATTCCCCCCCTCCTTCTCCATATAATAGGAAATAGGAAGTTGCCTGGGGGTGTTGGAAAGCTGATCCTCCCTCCCTACATAGGGAAGGGAGGGATGTAGACCCCCTGGCTCAGCAATGCTGTGATCCCCTGGGGAGTGTGTGAAGCTGTAGCTCCCTATGAAGGAGGACTATGCTCCTCAGCTGATTATGCTTAATAATTCTGATTTCTTTTCCTTTCGTCCTTTATTAGCTATCTGAGGTGATATGCTTCTTCCAGAGGAAGTAGTAATGCCCAGGGGGTTGGAAGACTTTCTAGATTCCAATCTAATAAGCCTGTTTATTTTATATAGTAACTGGTGAAGAAAACAAGAAAGATGGGCCAGAGACCATGCGCATCACTCACCTGTGTTGCCATAGACCGTCTGAAACTACTTCAAAAGCTATGAAAAAGTTAGTTGAAATAGAAAGACAAGCAACCCAAGTGAGAAATTGTCTTGCTCTTAAATCTTTTAGAGATGTTCCCTCAAATAAAAGTCACATAAAGTGCTCACAGCCAGATATTACTTCAGGTTTGAATTCTTTGGAGACTGATAAAAAATGTCTGCCTCTCCACAAAATTATAACTGCCAAGCTAGTGCATCACGGAACTGGCAGGGAATGCACGAAACGGGGGACAGAATAACACAGGGGGGTTGCTAATGGCCAGGATCCTGAGCTCCTTAGCTGAATTCAGTCCAGGTTGGTAGTGGCTAACTATCATCAACATCAAAATTCCTGTGTCAGGGTTCTGTGCTTCATGAGTTATGGGTTTCCAACTCTTCCCCGAGGGAGGCATAGTAAAGGCAGTACAGCACTGGTGCCTCTGTGGCCTTTCTAAGGCAAAGCTCAAGCATTTAAGCTTAGGTAGTTGATCATATTGCTTATCTGACCTTATCATATGGCCTAAGTCGAGTTAAAATGTGAATTATTTTATTTTTTGTCTATCTGGTCCTTCTTCAGCATGTTGGTAGGTTAAATATTAATTGGTTCTTCACTTCATTTTACATATGAAATGTTAAGACAAAATCATCAGTATCTGAACATAGAAAATTGCACCATCCAAAATATAGATATAAATCTTGCTCAATGCTCTCAAATTTTGTAAAATAATACTCTCATAAATATTTTTTAATGTTTTCCCAAATTTAATATTATTTTTTTAAATATATTTTTTATTGATTTCAGAGAGGAAGGGAGTGGGAGAGAGAGATAGAAACATCAATGATGAGAGAGAATCATTGATCAGCTGCCTCCTGCACTCCCCCTACTGAGGATTGAGCCTGCAACCTGGGCATGTGCCCTTGACTGGAATCAAACCTGGGACCCTTCAGTCTGCAGGCCCACACTCTATCCACTGAGCCAAACCAGCTAGGGCAGTATCACAGTTTTAAGTCTTTCACAATCTGACCCTGATAGTCCCCAGACTTATTTCCACCAACATTTGTTGTCTTTTCTTTAAAACATTAAGATCAGTATTTGACAACCATGTTATTTAATGTTTCACACATTGATTGTACTACCTTCTCTTCCCTAAATTCTTTCATTGACTTCAATAATTTGTACATAATAATTTTTTTTCATTAAACTGTGAGCCATCAAAAACAGAGACCTATATTTCAGTAGGGAAGCTGCTTAATAAATGTCTGTTGGGTTGACATGTAATTAATGAAGTGGGTGGCTTTGTCTAAATTGATACATACACTCAACTATACTAGTTAATTCGGGGACAAGAAGCAGGTTCTAACTCACGGCTGCTGTTGGTACAGCCTGGGCTCCTTCTCATCACAACACTCAATTTGGCTGCTATTCAGACAGCGTCAGCCGTGAGCTAGAACCTGCTTCTTGTTTCTGAATTAACTAGTATTTATTGGGAGAGATGCTCTTGCTATATAGTTTCCATTCTTGCTGAAAAAAAGAGACCTTTGTTAAGTTATTGTTCATTATATCATTTTATTCTTTCTTTCAACATATGTATGCTGTACTTTAATTCTTTGGCAAGTATGTGTGTGTTTTTTTCTAGCCATGGTAAAATAAAAGTCAACAAGGTGATAAAATCTGAAGTTATAGAGCTTTTTGGTATTAATTTGGTATTATAAATAGGGGTAGCCTGAGAAAAGAATGAGAAGAACCCAGCAATATGAAGATTGGTGGCCAGTGACTCCCAGGGGAAAGAATATAGATAGGATGACCTGAACACCCAAACAAAATTAATTATTGAAGAAACTGGAATTTATAGAATATAAGGGACTTGGTAAAGCATAATAGAGAAGTAGTTGGATTTCAAATTAGGCAAGGCTTTGAAAGTTATAGTAACATGTTTGGATTTTATTCTAAGAGTAAATTAGAGGTGGTGGTTAGTAAACAATACAGGGACTGGAAAAATTAGGTTTTCAGTTGTAAGTAAATGAAAAATATTCATTCTAGTATTATTATTTATTAATTATTGTATTATTTTCCATAGAACAACTGTAAACCAACTTTTGCCCACCCCTGTATTGTAAGTGAGAAATAAAGTGGCTTAATCAGAATGCTAAGAGCTTAATTTAAAACTGTAGATTCATACAGGGTATATTAACTTGTTGATGGATTGCTTGTACTTATGTAGTATGTGGTATGTGGTATGAGGGTAGGGTAGGTGTGACTGAAGGCTGGGTAAGAGGCATAGAAATATTAAAGATGATTATATAAGTTTGCCTTAATGGATAGATGATTGGGGAGTCAGTTTTAGAGATGAAGTTCAAGAATTCAGCCTTTAACTGGAAATCCAATGGAGGCCTTTTAGTGATACTGATGTAGAGCTCAGAGGAGAAGGATAAAGTCATAGATTTGAAGTCAGTTGTATGTAAATGCGATTTAAATCAATGAAATATAATGATTTTATCTGAAGGGTATGTATATAGAGGATGTGGCTCTAAATTAAGCCTAACGATATTTAAATTATTAGTTATCAGCTGAAAAAAAATAATTTTTAGTGAAATAAAAAACATTTAGTGACAGAGTCAGAGAATGGGCAGCCACTGAATAAGGAGAAACTTCATGGAATTGGGGAGATAGAACCCGACGGGCCTTTTCAGAGTAATGATACACAACAAAGAAGTGAATCATTATCTCTCTTAAGATATTTTCCTGTGAAGGAGAGTAGAGGGTTATAGCAGTAGCTGGACATGAGATCAAAGGAGAGGAATTTTGTCTGTGTGTGCTTTTTTTTTTTTTTTTTTTTTTTTTTTTTTTTTTTTTTTTAATGGGATACGCTGGAGCACCTCTGTTTGCTGATGGAATGATCCAGGAGAAAGGGAGACATTGAGAGCAGAAAAAATGTGTCTGCAGAAATAAGTTATTTAGAATGTGAAAAGGACAAATTGACCTTTATATAAACATAAAATTATATAAAATGACAACATAAAATTACTCTATTCTAACATGAAAAATTAATGAGATTTTATCACAAATGATTAGGCAATTAGGATGGCAATTTCATTTTAGAATGAGGAGTTATACTTTTAAAAGCTTCTTTTTTATTTTTGGTGATAACAATTTTCACACATAGTGGAAGGATGAATTATCTAAAGAAGAAATTCTTTAATTTCATTTTTATATTTTCCCGCAAAGATCACTGGTTTGGTACGTAATCCTTATCTGTGAAAGGATGGGATTAGCAAAAAAGACCAAAATATCCCCTTTGTCTCTTAAAGTTTTTTAGAAGACAGTTATAACCACAACATATTTCCTGCGACTGCCTATTACCATTGTCCTTTCATTGTGGATTTTGACTCCAGAGTCCTCATACAATTAATTCTTCTAAAGTCAAGATTCAGAAGCTTAAAAGTTACTATTACACAAGAATAAACTCAAAATGAATAAAAGAGCTAAATGTAAATCATGAAACCATAAAAAATATAAAAGAAAACATAGGCAGCAAAATATCATACATCTTACATAGCAGAATTTTCATTGATACAATGTCTACGAGGGCAAAAGAGAGAAACAAAAGGAAAAATAAACAAATGGGATTACATCAAAATCAAAAGCTTCTGCACAGCAAAAGAAACTCGCATCAAAATGAGAACTCCAGCCCTAGCCAGTTTGGCTCAGTAGATAGAGCATCGGCCTGTGGACTGAAGGATCCCAGGTTTGATTCTGATCAAGGGCACATGTCCCGGTTGCAGGCCATTTGCTTGATCCCCAGTACGGGTCGTGCAGGAGGCAGCCTATCAATGATTCTCTCTCATCATTGATGTTTCTGTCTCTCTCCTTTCCTCCTGAAATCAATAAAAAAATATATTAAAAAATGAAAATTCCACAGTGTCAAGAATAATACATTTAATAAAGCATTAATTTCCAAAAATATAAATTACTCATACACTTCAACAAAAGAATGACCTACTAGTAAATAGGCACTTCTCCAAAGAGGACATACAAATGGCCAAGAGAAATATGAAAAAATGCTCAACGTCACTAATCGTCTGAGAGATGCAAATTAAAACAGCAATGAGATACCACCTCACATGTGCTAGAATAGCTACCATCAATAAATCAACAAACAACAAGTGTCGGGGATGATGTGGTGAAAAGGGAACTCTAGTACACTGCTGGTGGGAATGCAGACTGGTGCTATTACTATGGAAAACAGTGAGGAGTTTCCTAACAATAATTAAATATGGAACTTCCATTTGACCACGGATCCCACTTCTGGGAATATATCCTAAGAAACCCAGAACACCAATCAGAAAGCATGTATGCAGCCCTGTGTTCATAGCAGCACAATTACAATAGCTAAGATCTGGGAACAGCCCAAGTGCCCATCAGTAGACCAGTGGATAAAAGAGCTGTAATACATTTACACCATGGAATAATGGTGCAGAAAAGAAGGATCTCTTATCCTTTGAGACAACATGGAGAGATCTAGAGAGAATTATGCTAATCAAAATAAGCCAGTCCAAGAAAAACAAATATCACATGATCTCACTTATATGTGGAATCTAATAAACAAAATAAATGGACAAAAAAATAGACCCAGAGACATGGAAGCATTCAACAGACTGAGCATATTCAGAGGGAAGAGGGGAAGGAATAGATTAATCAAAGATCTTATATGCAGACAATAGTGCAGTGAAGGGCTGGGGAGGGGGTGGAAAGAAGAGTGTCAATGGAGGAAGAATAAAGGGAGCATCTGTAATACTTTCAAGAATAAAGATGAATTCTAAAATAAGCTACTATTCCACAATCATCTACATAAAACATTGAAAAACAATTCATGGTATTTGTTAACTACAAACAATATTTATACTCTTTACATGTGTTCAAAATGAAAACAGTTTGAGAACGTCAGGTATAATTTCATCCCGGAGGAATTCCATTTGCTTTTCTATACCTTTTAGTATATAACAAATATTGCTAAATGCACTAATCCCAACTCAAGTGGACTGATCAATTAATATTAAAAATTAAAAAAATACTGTCGTTCTCTGACTGGTTTATTTCACATAGCGTAATTTTTTCCAGGTCGATCATCTATTGCAAAGGATAAAAGTTTCTTAATTTTTATGGCAGAGTAGTATTCCATTGTGTAAATGTACCACAGCATTTTTATCCAAAAGTACCATATGATTTCATTCATATGTGGAATTTAATGACAAACTGAAGTACCAAGCAAAATAGAGACAAAAATCATAGACAGAGAGCAGGCAGACAGCTCTGGTGTGTGTGTCCTGGTGGTGGCAGGTGTTGAGGGCTGGTGGAGGCATTGAGGAAAAAAAGAAGAAAGAACACATGGACAATGGACATGGGCAGCCGTGTGGTGATTTCTGGGAGAGGGGAGAAGGTGCGTAGAGGTAGAGTGGGCATTAAGGGGATCAGTGGTGATAGGAAAAATGAAATAAAGTAAAATAAAGAAACTATGATGCTTAATACAAATTTAAAAATAAATGAATTAATTTTAAATTTTGGCTAAAAGTTCTTGAAAATTTTGAAAATTACACAGTAGCATGTACCAAAGCTTAAAAACCCCTGTTTAGTGCTGCAATTCAGCTTATTTATTACTAGAGGCCCAGTGCACGAATTCGTGCAGCAGTGGGATCCCTCTGCCTGGCCTGTGGGATCAGGCTGAAACCAGCTCTCTGACATCCCCTGAGGGGTCCTGGATTGTGAAAGGGCACAGATCAGGCTAAGGGACCCCACTGCTGCATGATTGGGGCCAGGGAGGGATGTGGGAGGTTGGCCAGCCAGGGAAGGGACCACTGGAGAACTCCAGGACATGCCCGGCCCATCTCACTCAGTCCTGATCAGATGGACCCCAGCAGCAAGCTAAACTACCGGTCAACTGTCTGTCCCCTGGGGGTCAGTGCATGTCAATGCAAGCAGTTGAGTGGCCTTAGCATATCATTAGCATATTATGCTTTGATTGGTTGAACAGATGACCAGGCAACCAGACATTTAGCATATTAGGCTTTTATTATATGGAACTGGAGGCCCAGTGCATGAAATTCGTGCAATCTTTCAAGGGGAAGTCCTTCAGCCCAGATTGTGAGAGGGTACAGGCCAGGCCAAGGGACCCCACCAGTGCACGATAGGGCCAGGAAGGGACATGGGGTGTTGGCAAGCCGGGGAGGGAGAGCAGGAGGGCTCCAGGGCATGACTGGCCTGTCTTGCTCAATTCCAATTGACCAGACCCCAGCAGCAAGCTAACCTACTAGTCAGAGTGTCTGCCCTCTGGTGGTCAGTGCACATCATAACGAGCAGTTGAGTGTTCTTAGTATATCATTAACATATTACCCTTTGATTGGTTGAATGGCTGACTAGAGAACCAGACACTTAGCATATTAGGCTTTTATTATATAGGATATGCATTTGATATCTAACTACAGGTTTAAAATTGTTTTTCTTCCCAATGAACAAATATATATTTGTTACAAATTGGATCAGAATTGCTAATGAAATATTTCAAAGATAATATCTCCATCTAAGGCCAAATAAGCTTGTCTGTCAGATTGATTGGAAGTCTTTGGACTGTGTCAATCACCCAAACTCCTACATACCATCATGACATCATTGTCTATTAAGTCTGTCTACACTGAATGCCTGCAACAGTACATTAACTTCCTGAACTCAGTCTTATTTTATATTTTAACCACTCTAAAGCATAGGTAGGTTCATATCTCAAATATTAATTGCTCTTGTTACAGGCAGAATTCAGTGAATTTAAAGGTTGTTTTCATGACAAATTATGCATATTAGAAATAATTTGTTGCTCTAAAGATAGACATTAATTTAAAAACATGTCTGAGGAAAATCATTAAAATGATGCTATTCAATAAAAAAGAAATGCAATGAAAAATATTTAATATTTTGACCTTTTTCAGTTTTAAAATCCATTACGTGAAGCTGAATAATTTATGACTGTGTGAGTTATAAACAGGAAGGATGAAGCAGTGGATTACAAATAGAAACATCTTAGTAGAAATGGTAGTAAGAGTAAGAAAATCGATCTATATGATGTGAATAACTATATGTTCAGAGGAAGGTCATTGGATTTGTATTGTGTTGATCACTTTTAGTTATTTTTTTTAATTACTCTGCCACAAATACAATTTCCTTTTCCAACTGTGACCCCAACCTATTCATTTTCATTCTTCTTTGTTAGACAGACAGGCACACACACACACACACACACACACACACGCACACACACACACACACACATATGTATACGCTCAATAGTAGTTTCCAATAGACTGAACTGTCTTTGTTGCATCTGGCTTTCTTATTTTTTTCTTCACATTGGTGATAGGAATAATTTGCATAAGAGACAGTTTATATAATGTTGAAACCAATTCTAAGATTTTCTCATATACTAGAAGAGTGTTCATCTAGAGCAGTGGTTCTCAACCTTCCTAATGCCGCGACCCTTTAATACAGTTCCTCATGTTGTGGTGACCCCCAACCATAAAACTATTTTCATTGCTACTTCATAACTGTAATTTTGCTACTGTTATGAATCATAATGTAAATATCTGATATGCAGGATGTATTTTCATTGTTACAAATTGAACATAATTAATGCATAGTGATTAATCACAAAAACAATATCTAATTATATATGTATTTGTCGATGGTCTTAGGCAACCCCTGTGAAAGGGTCGTTCAACCCCCAAAGGGGTTGAGACCCACAGGTTGAGAACCACTTATTTAGAGCAAGCATGTCAAACTCAAAGGCTAACAAGAGCCAAATAAACAAGGTTTAAGTTTATGTGGGCCACAAAAAAAACAAAAGTTTCAATTTTCATTGAAACATAGGTATATTTAGATAGAGACATGCTGAATGAAAGGTCTGAAATAAATGAGTAATCATTAACACAAAATAGTAGAACATTTTAATAAAAATTAATATTTTTTCTTGAACATTAACTTAGCAGATACTGAATAACTGCACAAATTAATAAGTGTAACACAAATAAACATATTTTCCTTGTTCTCCAAAAACGAAATCATTCCAAAAAAGTCAGTCCAAGACTATTAATGTGGCAATCGGCTGCTAAAATATTCGCTGCTAGTATTAGTGGAGAGAAATGATGTGCTTGCACGTAAGGCATGTAAGGGAAGTGCAACACGATTATAGTAATCAGTCACTAGTGAAAATTGTAGTTCGTTATTAATAACTGTGTATAACACCATATTGTAAAAATTAATTTACGAAATTTTTATTAAAATGTTTCTTACATACTGTTATATTGGCTGTGGGCTGCATGCGGCCTGTGGACCAAGAGTTTGACATGCTTGGTCTAGAGATAACATAAATCAAGACACGGAGCAGCAGCGCCCTCAGCCATCTTAGCTAACAGGTGTTAAGACTCCTGAAACATTAGGTTTCCCAGATAGCATGCTCTGATCTCTCTCTAGCTCTCTTTTTTTTCTCTCTCTCTCTCTCAGTCCCTTGCTGTGTGTCTCCTTCTCCTCTACCTCCAAGATGAGGATGTGGTCTTCTATATGGTAAGATTACTTTAAATGTCCACTTCTTTTCTATTGTGAAATGGGTTGTTGATTTGCTTGACAATATCAATTGATCTTAAGATCTATCATCATTAAATACAAGTGTGTGCTTGCTAGTGTGCTTAACTAAAAATCCTCTCATGGCACATTGCAAAGCAGAGAAGTCGTTTGGTGATTGACTAACATTCAAATAGGTAAAGAAGACAGGAGGTATCAATCTAGCCCAATGTTATGGTTCACTGGTAATGAATATTTTTAGCATCTGTTTGGGTGTTTAGTTAAAATATCCATCAGCCCATCTGTTTCTAGCTGATAGGGAGTTTTCTGCAAAGGAATAATTTTTAAAAGTTTGCACACCTCATTTAACAGACACAGAATTAGAGCACGAGTTACATTTTCTCAGAGGAGCCCACTGATTGATTTACAGCACTAGTCAATTTATTAGCAGTTCCCATGAAGTCTAAATGTTTACAGGACTACCATAGACTCAAGCCAAAGTTATGCAAATGATGTGAAAGAACACAAGTAAGAGTCCTAACTGGTTTACAGGCCAACGTGCCTTCTTGATCGGAACATCTTGATTTGAAACCATGTCAGGGAAAGTTGTTCTGTGAGCCTCTGTGTCTCCTTTAGATCGCTTGCTTGGATTAAGCTATTGCAGTGGGTTGCATAATAGGTTCCCAATACTTTTGTTTCCCTTTCTCACATTTTAGTCTTCCCTAGTCAACTTGCATGTTCACTTAATACAAGTAGTCAAATATGTGTATTCTATTCATCAAAAAACTTAAATAACCACTTCTAAGTACAGCTTCTCTATTTCTTATTAACTGTTCGATAGTGGGCAAGCTAGTTACTGTGTGGATGTTTCAATTCACTTACTGATAACATGATGATAAGTTTAATTACTTAACAATGATGATAGCGATTAAATGAAATAGTCAAGATGAATTTATGTCAGGAACTCAAGTTTTGTTTAACATTGAAATAACAATCAATGTACTTCAACACAATGATAAAGTACAAAGAAACATGTAAACATCTCAAAAGATGATTTTTTTTGTATAAACTATAACAACCACTCAGAAAGAGAATCATATATATAGAGAGAGTCACCTTCTCAAACTGTAAGGAGGAATCTATAAATAACCCATAGTTCACATTTTACATCTTACAATAGTGAAATCTTGAACACTCCCCTTCCCCTCTCCCACCCTACACTCAAGCAAGGTTTTCTGCTCTCTCAAAGTTGAGATTAAAACAGAGGTCCTAACAGTTATAATGCAAGAGAAAATAAAACAAAACACATAAAAATTGAAAGAAATAAGTAGATTTATCTTTATTTGCAGACTAGAGGCCCAGTGCACAAAATATGTGCACTTAGGAGGGGGTCCCTCAGCTCGGCCTGCACCCTCTCACAGTCCAGGATCCCTCAGGGGACATCCTTAGTGCTGCCACGGAGGTGGGAGAAGCTCCCGCCACTGCCACTGCGCACACTAGCCTTGAGCCCGGCTTCTGGCTGAGTGGCACTCCCCCTGTATAAGCACACTGACCACCAGGGGGCAGCTCCTAGATTGAGTGTCTACCCCCTGGTGGTCAGTGCGCGTCATAGAGACCGGTCGTTCCGCCATTTGGTCAGTTTGCATATTAGCCTTTTATTATATAGAGTTATATACTTTTATTGTAGAAAATCCTCAGGTTTCTGTTCTAAAGTATTCTGGATGTAATAAGAGCATTTTAAAAGTGTTTGTGATTAAAAAAAGAAAAGTATATTTCTACTATTAGCATCAAACAAATGAAAAATTATAGCAACAACAAAACAATAAAATAATTAAAAATAAATATATGAAAGGCTTGTCATAAGTCCATACAGAAAACTATTGAATATTGGTGAAAATTATAAAACTCATTAAAAATATAGAAAGAAACTACTTTAATTAGAAGAAAAATAACATGCACATTCTCTCAACTTGTTTTCCATTCTCTCTAATTTGACTTAAAAAATTCCAGCAGTTTTGAAAGAAAATGACAACAAAAATTCAAAGGATCTGGAATAGCTAACATAATATTAATTTTTAAAAGTCATACTATCTGATTTCAAAGACTACTCATACATTTGTAGTAATCAAGACAGTACAGTTTTGTCATAATAAGCTACAATCATTAGAACAGGTTAGAAAGGAACAAAAAAATGACAAATTTGTATAATCAATCTAGTTTTTAAAAAGTTGTTAAAATATTAATGGTGAAAAGAAAACTTTCACAAATTGTGCTGGGACAATTGGATATCTATGTGGCAAAGGGGTGAAAACCTTTAGTCATAACTCATACCGTACCTAAAATTAATTTCAATTGATTATAGGCATAGAATCTTTTAATATAAGGTGCGTAGAAAGACGCAGAAGAAAACCTTCATTGTGGACAGCGGCTATAGCATTTGGACAGGTTCAAGCCTCGGACTAATGAGAGGACATGATTCTCTCATGGCAAAACCATGTGCAGGTCCCAGCTTGGAGGGCAAAGCCCGCCCAGCACAATTATAGCCAAAGGCTATGGTTGTAAGCTTGACCTTATGGGCCGAACCTGCGGTCCCAGATGGCTGAGTGATACGGGCTGGGGGAGGTGCAGCAAGTGCTGCCAAAACAAAGCATGATAGAGTTCTCAGGTGCATGTAATTAAGTAGATTTGAAGCTCAAAAGAACATTGTGAACATCTTGACCATGCCCTTGCTTTGCCTCTTGAGATCTGACTATAAATAAAGACTCGGCTTGCAGGCTGTGTCACTCTCTCCATCTGAGAGCAGTGTCCCACCTGGCCTCAACTGTATTCTCTTATTTGTTTTCTTTAATCCTTCACCGCCCCTCCTCAGGTTTACACCTGGCCATGCTGGAAGCAGTTCACTTCATAACTTTTGGGTAAATAAAAATTTCTTAGAAAGGCCCAAAACCCTACTAACTCTCAAAGAAAAATCGACAAGTTTTATTACATCAGATTTTGAAACATTTGCTTATAAAAAGCACCACTCAAAAAATGTGTAGTAGAAAAAATCACATGTAGAAGGATGTATTATATGTGTTTAGGTCTCTCTCTCTCTCTCTCTCTTTTCCCCACTCTCTCTCTGTTATATATGTTAAATGTATCATATTATTTATAAAACTGGATAGAAAGTATATATATATATATATATATATATATATATATATATATATATATATATATATATTTCTACATCTATATAATTGGGAAATTAATTATGCTTAGAATGTATAAAATGTAAAAAAAATAATATTATGACATAAATCTAATAACAATGAACAAGGAATTATATGGACAATTCAAAAATTCTAGTTAATAAGCACATGAAAGCACTGGTCGGCTTGGCACAGTGGTTAGAGTGCTGGCCTGTGTACCAAAGGGTCTCAATTCCGGTCAAGGGCATGTACCTGAGTTGCAGATTTGATGCCTGGCCATAGTCAGGTGTGTGCAGGAGGCTGATGCTGATGTCTCTCTCTCTCTCTCTCTCTCTCTCTCTCTCTCTCTCTCACTTTCCTTTGCATTCTCTCTAAAAATCAATGGAGAAAATATTATCAGGTGAGGATTTAAGAAAAAAAAAGCACCTATAAGTTTTCTGCACATGTGAGTCATCAAGAAAATGAAAATTAAACTATCATGAGACACCACTTGACACTCACTAAAATAGGTAAAATTTTTAGAAAATGCATACATTTAAGAGTGTGGAGCTCTCGCATAATTTTGGTGTAAAATTCTATTACAGTTTCAGAAAAAGTTTTTAACATTTTTTTAAAGCTAAGTAGAAACCTAACCTAGGTCCTAGAAACCCTGCCAGTAACACTTACCCAAGTGAAATATTAACATATGTTTACAAAATGACTTAGAGGGGAATATTTATAATATGTATTTGTAATAGTCTAAAACTATATACAGATTAAATGCCTATCAACATGAAAAAATGTGGTAGTCATGCAAGAAAATAAAAATAAATGAGGTACTGAGACATGTGGGGCACAAATAAAAAAGAAATGGCTATTTTAAAATAAGATATTGATTAATTTGAAATTATTCTCCAATAATTGTTGCACATTTATGTTTTCTAGGAAAGACATACCTGGGCTTTCATTTTGCAGGGGTTGCAATTTCCAGAGCCGTAATCATTCAGGTCAATGATCCCTGGATGATCTCTGCTGCTTTAACAGTTGTTCTAAAAGTGCCATTCCCATTGATGGATAGTGTAAGTTACTCTGTGCATCATCTGACTCAAATAGGAAGAAGAAACCATCCCTTTCTCTTTCTGGACATCATATTTCTCAGAATGAAATATTATATTTCCTTGCATTCACTTAGGGTCTCATATAAAATATGTAATAAGTAGTAACCAATCAGAGAAAGATAAATAACATGATATCACTTACATGGCATCAAATAGGCAAACTAAAGTGAGGAACAAAATAGAATCAGAGGGATGGAGACATTGAACAGACTGACAGCTGTCAGAGGAGAGTGAGGTAGAGGGGTGGAGTGGATGAAAGAAGGTGAAGGGATTAGCCAAAGAACATATATGCATAGCCCAGGGACACAGACAACAATATGGTAATGGCCAGAGGGAAGAGGGTTTGGTGGATAGGTAGAGCTGGGCACAGGGGGAGAGGATGGTTTCATCTGTAATAGTGTCAACCATAAAAATAATGTTAAAAAATATGATGGTTAATGCTTTTGGAAGCAAAGTATGAATGTGAGGGTAAAGTGACAGTCAGGGCCTACTCTAAATTCAGGTCCTGTATATAGAAAACCTGTTTCCCTACACCAAGGACTTGTTCTTACATGAGATAATTTTGTTTGGGCTCAATGACTTTCCCAATAAAGTTACTAGACGATGTCTAACAGGATTAATTGTATTTTTTAAAATTATAAATTTAGCCCAAATCCACACACTTTACCCTTCTATAGAATTGTATTAAAATTAACACTTACCCTATTTCCATTATATCCCTCAAATGATATGTAAAAATGTGCTATATTTTGCTATTCAGGGCCTTAAAATACACTTAAGTTATTTGGTTGTTTATATTGAGGTTGGGGAAAAATGTTGAAAAATAAAAATTAAAAACTGATAGAGAAGTAAAAAATATAACTTCAGGTGAGCAAGAATTTTACCTGATTTTTCTTTTTTTTAAAATTTCTTTATTGATTAAGGTATTACATATGTGTCCTTATCCCCACATTACCCCCCAAACCCCCCACTCATGCCCTCACCCCACTGTTGTCTGTGTCCATTGGTTAGGCCTATATGCATGCATATAAGTCCTTTGGTTGATCTCTCCCCCTTAGCCCCCCCTCCCCTACCTTCCCTCTGAGGTTTGATGGTCTCATCAATGCTTCTCTGTCTCTGGATCTGTTTTTGTTCATCAGTTTATGTTGTTCATTATATCCCATAAATGAATGAGATCATGTGATATTTATCTTTCTCTGACTGGCTTATTTCACTTAGCATAATGCTTTCCAGTTCCATCCATGCTGTTGCAAATGGTAAGAATTCCTTCTTTTTTACCACAGTGTAGTATTCCATCATGTAGATGTACCACAGTTTTTTAATCCACTCATCTGCTGATGGACACTTAGGCCGTTTCCAAATCTTAGCTATGGTGAATTGTGCTGCTATGAACATAGGGGTGCATATATCCTTTCTGATTGGTGTTTCTGTTTTCTTGGGATATATTCCTAGAAATGGGATCACTGGGTCAAATGGGAGCTCTATTTTTAGTTTTTTGAGGAAACTCCATACTACTTTCCACAGTGGCTGCACCAGTCTGCATTCCCACCAGCAGTGCACGAGTGTTCCTTTTTCTCTGCATCCTCGCCAGAACTTGTCGTTTGTTGATTTGTTGATGATAGAGCCATTCTGACAGGTGTGAGATGGTATGGCATTGTCATTTTGATTTGCATCTCTCAGATGATTAGTGACTTTGAGCATGTTTTCATATGTCTCTTGGCCTTCCTTCTGTCTTTCGAAAAGCATCTATTTAGATCCATTGCCCATGTTTTGATTGGGTTGTTTATCTTCCTTTTGTTAAGTTGTATGAGTTCCCTGTAAATGTTGGAGATTAAACCGTTATTGGTGATAACATTGACAAATGGCAAATATGTTCTCCCAAGCAATGGGCTTTCTTGTTGTTTTGTTGATGGTTTCTTTTACTGATTTTTCATTCCTACTTCCCTAGTGACTCAATTAATGTCAGGCCCATAGAAGAGGCTCAATAAATTGTGTTGATTAAATAAATAAAGGATGAGAAAATGATTGCTTAAAAATGTATAAAAAATGAAATGTGAAAAGGAAGAAAATAATGGAAAAAAAGAGGTAGGAAATATACAAAGAAGTGGAGCAACCAGTAGGATGTTGAAAAAAATGCCAGGAAGGGAATAATGCAGACATTTTCTTGAAGCCAGGGTGATCCAAAGGGAGAATAAATGGAACAAAAGCAGGACTGATTTGGGTTTCATTGCAATCACTGCATCATCTCTTATAAAGCCTTCTAAGGTAGATTGGGCTACCTCAGGAAGTGGAGTTATCAGTCACCAGAGGCATTCAAGGTCTAGATCAACGCCCTTGAATTTGAAGGTAATTGGAGAGCCAGAGCCTCCTCTGAATTTAGATCACTTATATAGAAAATGAATACAATGATATTAACATTTTTATGTTATGAAATTCAATTATTCTGTGAGAATGTGACATGGAAGATTTATAGTGTGCTGTGAAAGAATCAGAGAAAAGTGAAGGACAGACTCTAACAATTTCCTCTTTCATTTACCCAGCAGGAAGATGAAGGAGATATGGGAACAGAAGGGAAGGAGAGGTGTTCTCTAGCTTATCCACAATAGAATTGGCCCTCCTCGGACTTATTTGAACCAAATTGAGACATACATTTGGAATAAAACATCAGGCAGATCTTTGTCACTAATATTTTTTATTGCATTTAATTCCTCAAATAACATATCACCTTATTATTTTGTAAATTTCATGAATTATTTTAAAATCACATATTTATATTTGGAGTAACATTAAATGCTAAGAATATTCATTTGTAATAAAGTATTACATATGTTGGTTATTTAAGTCAAGGATCTAAATATTCAGCCTAAAGACAATCTTTTGTAGTTTTATCACTTTCAAAGATGAAAAAAAAAATGGAATAGTAATCAACTTTCACCATCGTCTTTTATTACATTTTTAAAATATAATCACACTTTTTCTGCCTTTGCCCAAAGGAAGTATATTAATAAGAGCAATCTTCTTCAATTATAAATCAAGAGGCAAACATCATACAGCATTGCAGTCCTCAATACAATTTTATATTTAAGGAAGAAACATAGATTAGTATTAATTGGCTTACAAAGCATAGATGATACCATGATGGTAGCTTTTTGCTAGAAAGTAATTTTGAACTTCAATGAAAAATAAATAATATGCCCATATAAATTACTCAGCTTCAATATAAAATACATATACAAAGAGACTATAGCACAAAATATTACAAAATAAAATTGTCTGAAATTTGGAGAATTTTTATACCTAAATAGTGTAATGGAGCAAAACAAAATAAAAATGACAAATTCAAAGAAATTTCCAGCTTCAATATATTTTATCATATTAAAAATATATAAAGCTCTTTCTGCTTTATATATCATGCATGTCTTGGCTCAGAAGGTCAGTATCTATATTAGGCAAAAAATTTTGAAAAAAATTAACCAGGATATGGTGTATATAGGATGTCCCCAAAATATGTATACACACTTTGAATAATTATAAAGGCAGGGTTTGTTAAAATACACTTCATTTTCAAAAGGTAATGGAAAAATTTAACTCATACTGTGTTTTATATTCACTTAAGATAAAATTAGACAATTCAAAAATTAAAAATAAATTAAAAATAAATAATAACTAGTATGCTCTTAACTTTTTAGAATTTAACATTTTATTATTAAAAAGGTATACAATGGAAATTAGATAGTATTTTAAAATTAATTGTAATGAAACTATGGCAGGTCAAACTTCTAGGTTATAGTTAATGCTGTGCTTCAGGAAAGTTTTGAATCCTTAAAAAATATCTGTAAAAAATGATGTTGCAAAAACTAATGATGCTGCAAATACAATAGCCACCTATTGTATTTCTCATGAAACACACACACACACACACACACACACACACACACCTTTGAGAAAAAGAGCAATATAATAAGATAGAATGGAATTTCCTTGAACAATATATAATATTGAGAAAAAGCTTATCATAAACTTTGTATTTAATATAAATGAACTAACAATTTTAATGTATACCATACCAAAAGCTACCATTATTTGAAGACACCATTATTGTGTATGTAACAAATCCAAAAATATTATAGCAAAATTATTAGAACCATGAAATGTGAATTTATCAATCTTCATTTTTTAAAAAGAAACAATATATAAAAATCTACTGCATTGTGCTAGCAATAAACATTAGAAAATGTAATAAAATTGTAACATTTAAAATATAATCATATTGTATGGCCTATGAATGAATAATTATTTTGTTGTTCATATGAAACTAATATAATTATATGTTAACTGCATTTTAATGAAAAGGAAAAAAAACTTACAATAAAAATGTAACAGTTTTAAGAAAATGTCTATATGCATCATAGTATACAGGTTTTATTTTAAGATCTCAAATTAAAAAACTATTTGAAGACTGAAAAAAATAATAAAGTCTCTACAAATTTTAAAAAAAACCCTCAAAATTATTACTTTTTTAAAAAAATACATTTTTATTGATTTCATGAGGAAGGGAAAGGGAGAGAGAGAGAGAAACATCAGTGGTGAGAGAGAATCACTGATAAGTTGCCTCCTGCACGCTCCCCACTGGGGATCCAGCCTGCAACCCGGGCATGTGCCCTTGACCAGAATCGAACCCAGGACCCTTCAGTCTGCAGCCCAAAGCTCTATCCACTGAGCTAAATCAGTTATGGCAAAACTAAAAATTATTTAAATTTTACAGACAACCAAATGACACAGCAAAAAATGAACAAAATCTTTGAAAAGACACTTTCAAAAGAGGTGTTTAAATCAACATTTAATATGTGATGGGTATCATTAGTCAGTGGGGAAATAAAAATTATAACACAATCATGATGCGCCCAAACTTAGGATGGCTAAAATTTAAGAGATTGTTATTATGAGTATTGCTACAGAATTTTATGCAAGCAATGAGGCATTTTCTTCAAAACTATCCATGTATATTCTAACACCCAGTGATTTAAATCTTAGGTTGTAATCAATAGCATTGCATACATGTGTGCATTAAAGTTATGTGTAAAATATTCATAGTACTATTCTTAATAACCAATACTTGTATGACTGTTCAACAGGAAGAGAATAGGTAAATGGTGCATGCAAGAACATGGATTAATCATACAAGCAGAGTGATGTGGAAAATAAACCAGACACAGAACAATGCATACTACATCATTCCACTAATGTGAAATGCACACATGGACAAAACTAACATAATGTGTTAGATGTCAGAATGATGGAAAGCTTTGTAGGAAATGGTGACTGAGATAAGGGCAAATGGATAGCTTCTGTTACTCCATTCTGTTCTACAGTGTCCCAAAAACATGTATCCACACTTTAAAAGCTGATAGCTCAATTAATGTTTCTTTCTTTTCTGCCAGACTAAGCTTTGAACAAAGGAAATTCATCCTAAAATACTATTGAAAGTACAAACACTGCCTTTATAATTATTCAAAGTGTGTGTACTTTTTGGAGACACCCTAATAACAGCTAATACCTCACTTAATGTTCACTCCTTTTCAGGTTTAACTGATTTGAAATAAAGGCTGAAACCAGACTAAGCTTTGAACAAAGGAAATTGTTATAGTAATAAGTTTAGTTAGTATAAGTTAGCATAAACAAACTCCATTTTGTATTAGTATAAGTTAGCATAAACAAACTCCATTTATATATATTTTTAAATATATTTTATTGATTTTTTACAGAGAGGAAGGGAGAGAGATAGAGAGTTAGAAACATCGATGAGAGAGAAACATCGATTAGCTGCCTCTTGCACATCTCCCACTGGAAATGTGCCCGCAACCAAGGTACATGCCCTTGACCAGAATCGAACCTGGGACCTTTCAGTCCGCAGGCCGACACTCTATCCAATGAGCCAAACCGGTTTCGGCCATTTTATATTAGAGTGAATTTTAACTTTACTTAGAAGTGAAACTTAACTTGTGTGTGCGTGTGCACTCCTGATAAGCACCTTGTAACCCCCTGCGTGTGTACCCTGATAAGCCCAGAAGGCACCACCGGAGCCCACTGTTAAGAGACACTGAAGAAGCCCCTCCATCGGATATGAAAGAATAAATCTCACCCCAGCAGTCAGACGCCTGTCTGCCCTTCACAGATAAGACGTTCTCCTTCCCCTCCTGGAGCCTGCCGTTCCTGCTCTGCCCTGAGCCCAGATTGTTAGAGGCCTCTCTTCGTGTCAAGAGACTGAGCACCTGCAGCGGCATATCTGACGACCTCCGTGTGTCAATGTCAGCGAGTGTCTCCGGGTGGCCTGCCAAGGACTGAAACCCATCAGCTCTCTGGTAAATAAACCTGTGTGACTCTTGCATTCTGTTTGTCTCCTGTGTCTCCTCTCTGCTTAGTTTTGGTTTAAGCTCGGCCTAAATAATAAAGTACCCTTTGACGTCTGTAGTGGTATATCCAAATGAGGCGCACTGGGTCACCTGTGCATACGTTCCCATAGAAGTGGAACAGAAATGTACTACTAGACTTTTTGGTGGGGGTACATATAAGATAGAGGTTATGGGACTATACCCTCAACAGTTGACAAATTGAGAGCACACAAATACCAAATAAAATGATTCCTGATGTTTGTGATTCCATTCTTTTCATTATCAGCATTGCCTGGATCAGAATGGACATCAGTTTGAAAACAGATGTTGACAAAGAAATTATTCATTTCTGTAGACTCTTTTGAATTTTGAAAATGAACTATGTGTTAATACTAGTATACACTGACTTCATAATCATTCACAGTATGTATACATTTTTTTTTTGGGGGGGGTCAGTTTCAGTCTTATATTTCCTGACCTAAATGATACAC
This sequence comes from Myotis daubentonii, assembly GCF_963259705.1. Lineage (NCBI taxonomy): Eukaryota > Metazoa > Chordata > Mammalia > Chiroptera > Vespertilionidae > Myotis > Myotis daubentonii. The sequence goes on along the minus strand of NC_081851.1, from coordinate 28,323,052 downwards.
AGGTTTGTATAACAAGTATTACATTTGAGACTAGAAAATTTTGTGTATATACGTTATTTATCCTTCAAAAAATGATTATAAAAAAGTCATTCAGAATTATTTTCCATGTAATTCCATTGATTTTTTTCAGAGTAGAAATAGTTTTCCTCCAAATTTAATGTTTCAACAGTTAAATATTTGAATAGTTTTATATTTTAAAAATTAAAAGCTCTTAGAGAGAAAAGATTGTAATATTATTTAACTCAATAGGGATATTTAACTCAATGTAATATTATTTAACTCAGTGTACTCTATCTGTAAGTTAAATTGTATAACTCTTTTTTTTTAAGAACCTAGGTTATTTTAGAAAGTTTATTCTTTTTTATTATTAAAAACTAGAGGCTTGATGCATGAAATTTGTGCAAGAGTAGGCCTTTGCAGCCGTGGCGACTGCCTGGATCCCTCCCTCATAGCTGTGGCTACAGCCCTAGCTTCGTCCAGAAGGTTGTCCGGAAGGACACCCAGTTTAATTAGCATATTATGCTTTTATTATTATATACAAGAGGCCCAATGCATGAAATTTGTGCAAGGGGCTCGGCCCTTGCAGCTGTGGCGGCTGGCCTTGGCCTTCGCAGCCCTGGCTTCGTCCGGAAGGTCATCCAGAAGGACGTCCGGAAGGTTGTTCAACTGTCTGGTCTAATTAGCATATTACACTTTTACTATTATAGATGATGTAGTTGCAAGTGTCCCCCTTGTCCACACCCTTTACCCACCTTCACTCACCCCCATCTCTCCTTCCCTTGACCTTCACAAAACTTTTGTCCTTGTTCAGGGGGTGTGCATACACGTTCTTTAGCAAATTCTTTCACCTCTCTTATCCAGCCACCCCCAACCCCTCCCTTTGGGTACAGGCCAGTTTGCCCTATGTATCCATGCTTCTGGTTCCATTTGGTTGACCATTTTATTTTGTTCATTAGATTCCACATGTAAGTGAGATTACTAGTATATGGCATTTGTCTTTCTCGACTGGTTTATTTCACTTAGCATGATACTCTCCAGGTCCCTCTGTGCTGTTGCAAAGGGTAACAGTTCCTTCTTTTTTAGAGCTGCATAGTATTCCATGGCTTAAATGCACCACAGCTTTTTTGAATCCACCATCTGTTGATGGGATCTTGAGCTGCTTCCAGATTTTGGCTATTGTAAATAATGCTGCTATAAGCATAGAGATGCATATATTCTTTTTGATTGGTGTTTGGGATTCTTAGGGTTATTTCCAGAAGTGGATTGCTGGGTCAAAATTCAGTGATTTTTAATTTTTAAAGGAAACTCTGTACTGTTTTCCACAGTGGCTGCACCAGTCTGCATTCCCACCAGGGGTGTATGAGGGTTCCCTTTGCTCCAAATCCTTGCCAGCACTTGTTGTTTGTGATACCTCATTGTAGTTGTTATTCACTTCTCTTTGATGATTAGTGTACTTGAGCATTTTTAGATGTTTATTGGCCATCTGTATGTCCTCTTTATAGAAGTGTTTATTAAAGTTCTTCGCCTATATTCTAATAACAGAAGCAGCGAAAAAAATTACTACCTTAACACTGAGCATGATATAAAGCATATGTTGAAAAATAATCAGTGTAGCTGATTATTACAAATTCTGCTCTAGCAAGGTGAAATTGTATAACCTTAAAATCTATAATAATAAAAACATAATATGCTAATTAGACCAAACGTCCTTCCGGACATCTTTCCAGATGTCCTTCCTTCTGGACAAAGCCGAAGTGGGAGGGGGCTGAGGCGTCCAGTGAAACCAGGAGGCCCCACCTGGCTTAAATGCAAGTTCTCTTATCTACTCTCTCACCACAGAAATGGTCCCCTAGCTAAACAAAGTTCCTTATCTAAAGGACCAGGCACAGTTCTTATTTATCTCTCAGGAGAAGGGTCAGTTACTTGACAGTGCATGAAATTTTTCCAACACACCAATCACATCCTCTCATGGTAACCAAGGCCACCACACCCCTTGAAACAAAAAGCCTGCATTTCACAGCCCTGGAGTGTTCGCTGTTTCTAAGTGTAGCACTCATGTGGCCATGCATGGCATGCTGTGTCCTCATTCTCTGAGTTCTAAGTGTATGTAATGAATAAACTGTCCTGAGTTCATCTGTTTATTGTTGGGCCTTGTGTGATTGGCCATTCCCATAAGCCTGGAGCAGGACTTCCTCCTGCACCAATGTGGTGAGTAGAAGGAGGTAATTAAAACACGTCTCTACGTCTTTTCATACTGAAATCAAACAGCAATTTTCCCAATTTTATAGTCTGATGGAATCATTAGTAAGAAGAGTAGGTACTCATTTTGACCATGTAACTCAAGTATCGTACACTCTTACACTCATGTCTCTCTTCTTCCTCTCTTTTCCTTAGCTGACCCACATGTTTCAATTATCCTATCTAATAATAGACAAACATGGTAATTGACCATATCTTCGCTACGCCTCCCATTGGCTAATCAGCGTGATATGCAAATTAACCTCCAACAAAGATGGCGACTAATTTGCATACTGCAGGCAGGGTGGGTCACTGGAAGCCACCACCCAGGCCCCCGTGTGAGACCCCAGGAGCTGCCAGAAAGCCGGGCCGCAGGCAAGGCGGCACCCGGAACCCAGGAGCCACCTTGCCTGCGGCCGGTGTTCATGATCATGATCAGAAAGTCAGGCCACAGGCAAGGCGGCCCCCTGGAACCCAGGAGCCCCTCAGCAAGGTCTGCAGGCAAAGCAGCAATCAAGCTATGAGGGGGAGGGGAGGGGGCGGAAGGAGCTACAGGAGCAGCTCTGGCCAGAGACTGAAGACTCCCGCTGGAGCGAGGAGCAAAGACTGAAGGCTCCAGCCACAGCAAAGACTGTGTCCAGAGCAAAGATGAAAGGCAGTGGCCAGAGTGAAGGTCTGGGTCCTGGGTGCCAGAGGAAAAGTGGTGCTGGCAGCCAGGGGAAAGAAGGCCTATTGCACGAATCTTAAAAATATTAAAAAATAATTAAAAATTAATAAAATATCATTTGATATGTATCTGCATTACGTGAAAAATCTCCTAATTGCTTCTAGCATAATTTATTAAATTGTGCTAAAATTTACAAGGGTTCAATTAAAAAAATCTTAATTCTAAATGATATAATAGAAAATATATAATAGTGCAGTTATAAACACTTATCTGAAAATAAAAAATTAAAGAAGTGAATTTAAAGAAGGGTTTAACCAAAGAAAATATACGCACAACCCATGGACACAACAACAGTATGGTGATGGCCAGAGAGAAGTGGGGGGCAAAAGGTGGGTAGAGGGGGCAAAAGTGGGGAAATAGGGACATCCTATATAATAATAATAAAAGGCTAATATGCACATTGACTGAACGGCAAAATGACCAGTTGCTATGATGCGCACTGGACGCCAGGGGGCAGATGCTCAATGCAGGAGCTGCCCCCTGGTGGTCAGTGCACTTCCATATGGGGAATGCCACTCAGCTAGAAGCTGGTTCATGAGTGGTCAGCACAGTGGTGGTGGCAGGAGCCTCTCCCACCTCCATGACAGCACTAAGAATGTCCAACAGTTTAGACCTGATCCCTTGGGGGCCTAAGCCTTTAGTCAGACATCCCCCAAGGGCTCCCGGGCTGCCAGAAGGATGTCTGACTGCAAGCTTAGGCCTGACCCCCAGGGAGTGGGCCTAAGTCAACAGGTGAACATCCCCTAAGGGTCCTGGACTGTGAATGGGTACAGGCTGGGCTGAGTGATTCTCCCCTACCCGTCCCCCCCCCTCGAGTGCACAAATTTTTTAACATTTTTATAAATTTTATAGTTTGAAAGTGTTGACGAATGCAAAATTCCACATATTATTTTAGAAGAACTCTTGAAAGTAGCTTTTGTTATTTTCATTTTTGTCACCCAGAAAGTCAATGGTAACCTCAGATTTTAAGCCTGTGTCTCTGGATTCAGGATTCAGTAACCTTTTCAACCCCATCCCAGCTGCCACTGTTAGGGAACCTTGATAAAGAACAGGCTATACACTCATGTAGTTTACTTTAACATTTTATTCTTGGTGTTGCCTATATGAAGAATATTGGCTCCGAGTAATGGGGTTCAACAGGAAACTACAAGGTAATTTTATGATTGTATCTCTTTCCCTCGTGACCCTTGAAATTAGACATTTTGTCTCACTTGGATAAAAACTAATAATATCTTGCCAGACGGTGTCTTTGTGGTTTTGACTAGAGTAGAGTTGGACACAGTAATAGCTGATGATGATTCTAAATATCAGGGGTACAATTTAAATAGACAAGCGTTTAAAAATATTTGGTAACCCATGTAATCCAGCAGCCCAACAATGTTAAAGGACTTTTTGCCTTGCCCATAGTGTTCTACAGTCACCACGACAAACTCATAAAGAATCATATTTTTCCACAGTCTTAATGTGATGACTGGGTCATTTCTAGGGCATGTCTGTAATTCTTTTGAGAACTATAGAATCAATAGAGTAATTTCTTTTGTTTCAGCAGGAAAACATGTTGATTTTATAATTTTAGCCACATTTATATCTCATGGAGAGAAAGAGAGAATAGCTCCCACAGAGCAGAGGGAGGAAGCAATGCAGTTTCTCAATCCAAAAGTTTATTGAACTTAATTAGGATAGGTCTACCTTCTGTGGCAAAGATGTCTTTCAGTCTGCACTTTGCTTGATAATATTTAAAGCTTATTGAAACTTTCTACAGAATACTTTTAATCAGTTTTCTTAGAAATGAATTAATTTGGTTTTTTCCCCAGTAAGTCTCTTTCTTCTTTGCTTATAGACAGGTAATTTCCCTCTGACCATGTTCTCCCCAGGTGTGTGAGATAGAATCTCCTTATTCCAAGCCAGCATTGGACAAAGAGCTGTAGCAGGCTTTCACTGCAGCTCGCAATGTTAGTTCCTATAATTTGACTGATAGGAAAGTGTACTACCTTTCCCATTTTGAAATGAATTTCATTGGCATGCAATATACTTTCTCTTCCACGATACACTGTTTCTTTCAAAAAGTGGATGAAATGAATGTATATGGGGGGGGGGGGGAAGTTCGTATACCCATGACAGCAAAATAATCATGGTTTCAGGTGAAATTTGCACACATGAAATTTAGCAGTAAATGTATCTGAAAGAATCACTTATGTAGAAGGAAATGGAGAAAACTTGCTTAGAAAAATATATGGAATTTAGTAGAATGATTAGTTTCAACTCTGAAAACTGTCACAACATGACTTCCTGATTTTCATGATAATAATATAAACATTTATTCACTTAAAGAAAAAAAAAATATATATATATAATTATTTCTGCATGACAAGTCTTATAATTGGTACCAGAGCATATAACAGTGAGTACAACACACACAAAAAAAATCCTGCTTTCGTGGAAACTAAAAAACTAATAAAAAATTTAAAGGTAAACAGAGCAAGCAAATATAGTAGGCTGTTTAAAACCTTCACCATGAAGATAGAACTAACACTAGAAATTTTAAAATTCTGAGTAAATTTCCCTGTTGACAATTATTATGAAAGCCAGTGTAAGCCTACCTATATGCATGGAAAGCAGCAAATGTATTCAAAATCAATTAGACCAAAGACATGGTATAATACCCAAGCCAAAATTCTGCCCATTAAGGCTATTTATTAAGACATTTAGTACTATTGTCAGTTCTCCCTGCCCCTCTGATTTTTCTCAGAAAATTTTCAAACAATAAGTGAAGATAAATTGTTTTAATAGACTTATTTTATGAAGAGGTAACCTGAGACACAAAATTTAATTATCTCATAATCAGCATGAGAGATTAAAGTTGAACCCATCTTAAATCTTGGAACTAGATCATTAAAATCAAATGATAGTGCTGGCTTAGAGGGCTAGACATGGCATGAGGTCCTGTCCTGGGGATCTTGTCACCAAAGGTGGCATGAAGGTAAGAGAAGAGGAGTTGATGTGAAGTAACATGCATGAATGATCAAAAGCATTGCTTAGACCCCAGGCCAAAGCCAAATTCGTAGCTATAGTCCAAAATGGGACATGATGAACCTGAAGAATAAGGTTCTTCAATAAGGTTGAAACTAATATAAGAATAACCTGCAATATAAACACCATTTTCAATCTGTCAGATCTAACCCAGCAAATTACAAGAGTTCCATATCCTCTACATTAGAATTTCCTCAAATATATTTAAAAGTTGAATATTTGAAAGGCAACCCACATAATAAATCATATACCAGAATCCTAAAATTTGTATTTCCAATATGAATTGCCTTCTTGATGTACAAGTAGGAATATCTGGGCCCTGCCTCCTGATCTTCTCCCCCTCTCTCCATTCTGAAAAGTGCTCTGCACCTGACCACCATGAGGAACTTCATGCATAAGAGCTTTGCCGACTTGTACTTCTACACCTGAAGGTTCTGTCTGGAGTTAGACTCATGAGCTAAGTGGATTGTGCTGTTCACCTCCTACTCTAATGCTAAGCGCACTTCCACCTCCAAAGGAACACCAGCTTGCACATACCTGGTGGACGGGTTGCTTATCCACACTCCTGGTCTTTTGTGACCTGCAATTGGACTTCCTGTGGCAGATGGAGGGTCCTGGGAGGTGGGAAGATGGAGAGGGAAGTACGAAGAAGCATGAGAGAGATTAAGATACTGAACTGCTTGCAACAATGAAGTGCCATCTAATCAAATTTTATCTTTGACTAGGAACTCTTTGGAGAGCCTTATTTGCTTTGTGGAGATCAAGAAACAATTTCAGCCTTTCATTGAGACAATAAGGCCACAGGCATAACAATGAATTTTCCTGTTCCAGAATCTCAAAATTTTCCCTTAGTAGTCAAAGTTGATAGATTCTACCACCATACATTTACTTAAAGAAAGGAAAATGGAGAGGAGAGGAGGGAGGGGAAGGGGGGGAGGGGAGGGGAGGGGAGGAGAGGGGAGGGAAGGGAAGGGAAGGGAGTGGAAGGGGAAGGAAGGGGAAGGAAAAGAAAGGGAAGGAAAGAAAGGGGAAGGGAGAGAAAGAAAATAAAGAAAAGAAAAGAGGAGAAAATAAAATAAAGAAAAGCCAACAAAAGGAAAAGTTCTGCTGACATTTCTTAGCCTTGTTTGACCAGCTTCCCTTCCTCCAGGCCACTGCTTTCTGTCCTGGACTCCATGTGGTTTTCGGACAGTTGCCAATCTAGTCGTAGCATAAACCAGGCCAGTCAGTGATTTCCCCTGATGTCTGATAAACTGCTGCTGCTGTTTCCTCTGTAATGACATAAACCTAGACCTGTCTGTGGCTGTCCCTGCAAAATGAAGAAAAATTCCTCAGAAATGTGAGAGAAAAAGCTAATATACAAGAATAACATGGAAAATTACAGTGACTGGTGAGAGTCACTGGAAACACCGAGGCCATGTTGACATTTGATCCTTTTTTCTTTTACATCTAAAGTAATTTGAGTTGGGATTACTTTTTTTCACTGTCTAGATAAAATATCTTGACTAATGTTTTCAGTTGATTTCTCTAAGACAATTTGAACTATGAGAACCCATTCAAGAATGCTGAGGAGTTATGATACCGAATGGCACAGATGGTAGGGAATTTAGAGTATGGGGTGGAGTGAGTGAGCACAGGCAAAATCTAAAAAATATACAAATATTTAAGTCAAGTTGCTGTCCAAATTTAATATGCATGACATTGATGTGCATCAAAATGTAGATTATTGATTTGTGATGAGAAGTATTACTCAGGAATGCTGGGATCTTGGCACTGGGGTTCTTGGGTGGCACACTGTGTATGTGGCTACTGTGTAAACAATAAATTGATGTGGCTACTATGGCAACAGTGTGGAGGTTCCTCAAAACATTAAAGCTGTGTGATCCAGAAAAAAAATACAAACCTATAGAGGCTGTTAAGTGGACATGTCCTCTTTTGGTGGGAGGGGAACATTTTGACAGGAGGTCAGCAGCGAAACTAGGATCACCCACAACGACTTTCCAGTTGGCCTGTGTTTCTATTGATCCAACTCACTGGCTGATTCTGGGGACTGTCACTCTTTCTAAGCTGCCCACATCGAATCTGACCAATTGTGTGGAAATATTTTATAAAGCTTAAAGGGCCCATCAAAGGGCAAAATTCTGTTGCAGATTGCATGCAGGTAAGAGTTGAAAATTTTTGGAAACACACAAGACAAAATCTATTCTGGACAAATGTCCTTCTTGCCCACAAATATAACCGTGATTTTATATCTAATCTTGTAGGCTGACCAAACAACATTTGCAGTTAGTTTTCTGTTAGGCTATTGAGCATTATACATGGAAAGCTATAGCCATGATGTATTTCTTGACTTTCAGTTTTGCTTTGAATTTTCTAGATGGCTTCCTGAGTTTATTTAGGAATCTCAATTTTGGAGAGAAGTTAGAAGAATATGCATATTAAAACCTGTATTTCTTTGTGTAGTTTTCAACCATAACACTGTTATTACTAGTAGGGACAGAACAAGTTTCAGATTCCATATATGTTGCATTTTATAAAAATATTCATTATGACATTTTGTGAAATTTTTTTATTCTTATTATATTTTAGATGAATTTATTGACCGATGTATGACCTTATTTTCACCAATTTTTCTTGTTCATGTATAATATTTTTTCAGATTAGCACCCCTTCTTCATAGCAAAGAGCAGAAAATGCAGATACAGGCATGCACAGCATCATTCACTGTCTCAGATATCTCTCTCTGCATCTTGAAAACCCTATCATTGACATGTCTGGTAGAGAATTTATAAAACAGGTAATGTTTGTATTTATTCATGAGAAGAAAAATGATAGGCAACATAGCCTGCTGAATTAAAATTTTTATTTAAAAAGAAATCACAAAGGTTGCATTGCTAGTGTCCCAAAAGAATTCATATTTCTTAAGGAGACCTATAGAAATAAAAACCTACTGAACCATTTTCTTTGCCATACTCAGCAAAGAGGATATTCAACTAAAATTTAAGCAGTGCCCTGGCTGGTGTTGTTCAGTAGTTAGAGTGCCAGCCCATGCACTGATGGGTCATGGATTTGATTCTGGGTCAAGGGCACCTACCTGGGTTGCAGGTTCAATCCTACCCCTGGTTGGGGCACATATAGGAAGCAACCAATCAATGTGTCTCTCTCACATCAATGTTTCATTATGCTCTATCCCCTTCCCTCCCTCTCTTTCACTCTCTTTACAAATCCAAGGAAAAAATATCCTCAGATGAGGATTAACAACAACATCAACAACAACAAAAACACAACTTAAGCAGTAAGAGAAATAAAAAAAAAACAGCATTATATTTAAATTGGGTATTTTGTCAAATATGTTTCAAAAGAAACTTTTCATTCATTTATTCATTAAATTGTTTTTTAATACATATAAAAAATGCAAGGCAGTACATAGCTTTCTGACTGTTTAAAAGCTGAGCACACCTCTGTAACTATTCCCCAGATCAAAAAGACAGAATGTTACCATAACCAGAAGTCCTCAATCCTTCAAGGCACTGTCCATTCCTGCAAGGGTTCCCTGGTTTCTAACACTGTTTATTAATGTCAGTTGTCTATGATATATATGAAATCTTACAGCTTGAACACTTTATATCTGGCTTCTTTCATTTACCATAATGTTTATAACATTTATTTATTTTGTTTTATATAATTTTCAGTCTTGCTTCCAGGTGACATTTAGCAATGTCCAGAGACAATTTTGATTGTCACAGTTGGGGGAGGGATGCTATGGGCATCTGGTGTGCTGTGGGCAGGAATGTTGCTATACATCTTGCAACATACATAACAGCCTCACAAAACAAATAGTCATCTCACCTAATTGTCTAAGGGTTACACTGAGAAATCCTACTGTAATTAACTCTTCCCAGGAGTTAATTAATTTCAATTTATTTACCCTTTATTTTCCACTGATAAGCACATGAGCAGTTTCCAGATTGGAGATCTGTATTATGAATAAAACTGCTATGAGACTTTATTATGTGTATTTTGGTGAACATATGAACGCACTTCTGTTGGATCTATGTTTAGAATTGAATGGTGATTCAATATTATTTATTCAGCACATGTGTTGAGGATATAGCAATGAAAAAAATTAAAGAGAAAAAGACAATAAATGAAACTACTCCATAAAGTTTATATCCTGATAGAAAGACACATTCAACAAAATAAGTAATAAAATAGTGTGTGGTACGGTAGGTATAAAAGTTAGCGAGAAGTTAATTAGGAAAAGAAAATAGATTGGGTCAGAGGTGAAGGTGGTTGTAATTGAGAGAAAGTTTCCAGAGAAGGAGTTGCTGGAACCAATCAATATTAAATACTGAGTGGTAAGATTGAGTGGTGATGTGATATAAAAGACAGGAGCACCTTAGGGAAGGTGAATCTCAAGTCCAAAGGCCCAGCAATGGCGGAAGTTCTGGAATGTTTGGAGGAGTAGAAAGGACACCAAGGTGGCCAAGTGTGAGTAGGCGGGAGAGAGTAGTAAGGGATGAGGTCACAGACATGACTGGGGTTGATCAGATGTCTTGGCTCAGCATCAAAGGTAACTGGAGTAACAGACATGCACTTGCTGAGTGTTGTTATGTTCGTATTCCTTTTTTTCTATGTCCTAATGACTCAATGCTATATTTTCAGGCATATCAACACTAATAAAAGAGAAAAATGGTAATTGGCGTACGAGCTACCCTTTTCATTGGCTAATCAGGGCTATATGCAAATTAACTGCCAACTAATATTGGCAGTTAACTGCCAACAAGATGGCGGTTAATTTGCATATGTAGGCACAATGCAGGGAGGCGAAAGGGAAAGCAGGAAGAAGCCCCCTGCCACTGACAGTGATCCGAAACCCAGGGGGGAGCTAAGAGCTGGGGGGCAGGGCAAAGGCAGCCCTGGGGCCGCCTTTGCCCTGCCCCCCAGCCATGATCGGAGAATCAGGTGCCTTTTCCGCCCTGGCCAGTGATAGCAGGAAGTAGGGGTGGAGCCAGCGATGGGAGCTGGGCACGGTCGAAGCTGGCAGTCCCAGGAGCTAGGGGTCCCTTGCCTGGGCCTAAAGCGAAGCCCAGGATCGTGGGGCCACTGCAGCTGCGGGTCCCCGCTGCCCGGGCCGGACGCCTAGGCCAGAGGTGTCAGGCCTGGGCAAGGAGCCGATCCTGCGATTGGAGGGTGATGGGGGTCAACACCTGAGGGCTCCCAGTATGTGAGAGGGGGCAGGCTGGGCTGAGGGACACTCCCCCCCCACACACACACACACATACCCAGTGCACTAATTTCGTGCACCGGGCCCCTAGTATGATATAATCATGGAAAGAGTTTTTTTAAAAATCTTGTTTCTACAGATATATTACTTATTTTGATTATTGTTATTGTTTATATTGTAATTATTGCTGCTGCTATATTTTCATTTTTAGGGATAATTCACAGTTTTCTGTAGATGAAGATCATTTTGTATTTTAGAAAGTGTACATTTTCCCCCAAAGACTACAGGAGGAGGCTCAAGCCCCACCGTCATCACCCAAAGCTGAAATTCTACTACCCCCTGAAGCTACCATGTGTGTTATCATGTATCCAAAAACTTTACTGTGCCTTATTAGCACTGAATGAAAAGGTCACTAAACCACTTAGCAGCCCTTCACCCATGTACAATTGCACATTAAATTATTTTCCCCGAAATATTAAGCAGGTACTCTAGATATTAATATTACATAATACATTCTATGTATAATCATACATTAAATTATGTTCCTCATTAATATTAAGCAGGTAAATAGATATTAATATTACATTGTACATTTTTTTTGAGGTGGGGGGAGCTCTGGGCAGAGCACCCACAGGTCCACTGCAGTAGCTCACCATCTACATTGTACATTTTATGCATAATTGTACATAACCCATACAGTTAAATAAATCCTAGTCAACACAGATATCCACAACCGTCAAAAATCTCTTAGTCTACCTACCTTGGTGAAACCAACAACCCTCCCAACACGTATCCCTCTTCTCGCCCTGGGCCCGTTAATTGTGGAGGTTTCTAAACTGGGTCGTAAAGGCCATCTGGTTCTTACTTCAGGGCCATCACACCTAAAATCACCTACTCGTTCCCCTTAAATAAGACATCTCGGTGGAATCATGACTAATCAGCCCATGCCCCAGCATAACTGTGATGTCCTACCCTTGGTATTTTTAAAATTTTAGGTGTGCTTGGACTCAGCCATGGCCGCTCTTTGAAAGGAGATTGAAATTAAAAGGTCGTGAATTGAAACATTTACACACACTTCTTTCTGATCCCAATTGGCCACCATTAAGCCATCCACATAAATGACAATGCCTCATTAACAGTGGCAGGTTGTATACAATTAGGAGAGATTCTGTGAAAATGCTGCTATACAGGATGAATACATTCAGCAGGAGCCTTATGCTCTATTTTGAGAACTGTCAAAGTTCCACCTCATGAGCTATTCTATGCTTCCTGCCCTTCTTCCTCCATTTCCATTTTCTGGTTGTTTTGTTGTTGTTTTTTAATGTTTTTTTGGTTTTGTTTTGTTTTGTTTTTTTTACCATTAAGAGCTATTAATCCTTTATGTTTTATTTGCTTTTTATTTTCCCCTCTCTCTATGTCCCTGCTGATTTTTCCTTTAGATGTAAAGTACTTTTGTCCTTTGTAGCTGAAATTTTATATCAAGCAAAATGCAGAAAATATATACAATCAGCTGTCCTTAAAAAACCACAACTTATTTTTCTAAGCACAAAAGTTGCATCCTGAGCATCTTCTAAAAGTGTTCTATTGGATTTTATTCTCAAGCCTTATCAACATTCTTATCAATATTGCACTTAGGGTACGTATACCAATCATAAGCAACAAAGTTGTCCCAGCTAGTAAAGGTTGTAGCTCTTGCTGGTTGGGTAGTTTTGAGTATGTAGTCCAAGAACTGTTTAATATCCTCTTAGTGAGAAAAAGCCCTTTTTGATGTTACTATTATAATTATTGCAGGCATCAGAAAATGTGCCCATATAATATGGCACACTTACAAAATGTGTGTGCTCTGCATGCTCCATTGACAAATCTTTCTCTCTCTCCTCAGGCCTCCTTGTTCCCTGAGATACATGATATTGAAATCAGGCCAATTAAAACCACTACAACGGCCTCTAAGTGTTTAAGTGAGAGGAAGAGTCACACATCTCTTACTTTAAATCAAAAACTAAAAATGATTAAGCTTAGTGAGGAAGACATGTTGAAAGTCAAGAGAGACTGAAAGTGAGGTCTCTTGGACCAAATGGTTAACTAAGTTGTGAATGAAAAAAAAAAAAAGTTGTTGAAGGAAAAGTTGTTAGATCCTTGGAGTCCTGGAAAAACATGGGAAAGCTACAAAACAAAGTTCACGTAACTGTGATACCTTAACTTACTTGTGAAGTTAGGCAACTCCATAGGAAAAAAAGCAAAATGCCATTTTAAGCTCATCTCAAAAAAATACATATAAACCCAATTTTATATAAATCACAGAAACACTTCGCTCCTGTGTTATTGTATGAAGGAGAGTCATCGACATCTCTCTTTCCTAGATTCATGCTCTGTTTGATCCCCAGAACACACAGCACTCTGGGACACTTTCTGAATATTTGAAGTTTCTGCTACCAAGGTGAACATATCCTTTTGAGAACCTCAATAGTCTTTCTCATATGTGCAAGTGGATGTTAAGTCTCCTTCATGCACAGAAAGCCTATAAATGAGGATAAACACATATACAGACAGATATATGGGCATTTAAGATTTTCCAAATTAAATAACTATCACAAAAAGAGTAAGGAAAAATAATAGAGGGTGTTTTTTATATCTGCACAATTTACTCCTTTTTATTTCGTACTAATGCATGTTAACTAGTTATAAAAAAATCTAAAACTAACACTTATATTTGGCTAACAATATCTTAGTAGATTTTGTTGCTACTTTTCAGAACTTCTCTCAACTTAAAGTCATTCTCAAAGTTGTTGGTTGTGTTGAATATAAATGCCCTAAGTGCAATATTGATAAGAATGCTGAATAAGACCAGAGAATGAAATCCAACAGAACACTTCTATAAGACACCGCAGGATGCAACTTTTTTGCTCAGAAAAATAAGTGGTGTGTTTTTAAAGGACAGCTGATGTACATATTTTCTGCATTTTGCTAGATGTAAAATTTCAGCAACAAAGGACAAAACTAAGGAGTTAGTATTATATTCAGGCACGCAAAAAGACCTATTGTTGTCAAGAAGAAAGTTATTTAGTTTATCCTATCTCTGCAAAGCAGAGGTAACACTCTGCAAAAATGAGAACTTTCATCATTTGTACAAAACGTTCCAGAGCTGTACTATAGTTGCTTTATCAACCCAACTAGTTTATAAGCAGCTGGAAGGGAAGAGATATGCTTGTTTTCTAAGCCATTCTCACCTCCCACTTCTATCCCACAATATCTAATAAAATAGGCACACGAAAACATGCTATTTTAGTGAAAGGGAAAAAAGGCTGTATTCCTATAAAATAAAAAATCCCATTGTAATTGTCTGTTCCTTTCATATGATCCAGCCTTCCCAATCTTTCTATCTGCAAAATAGTGGATGCAGGTTATTCAGCATTTGACTGAATAAACCTTACTGATTAGCATTTTCTCCCTTTAAAGTGCATTATAATTATAATTCTTATTCTGAATAGTAAGCACAGGCTTGCACTAGATTCAAAAGCCCCTTAGGTACCATTAAAAGGATGTTATATTTCTGCCTGTTTTGGAAGCATATCACAACTTTCCATTAAATAGGCAATTGATTAATCAAAACAACCAATTTTTTGATAATTTCAAAAAATGGGTCAATTGTCATTTTCTTTGTGATCTTTCTGTAATCAACCTGTAGAAGGATTATATGGGACTGCAAGGGTCCTCTAACTGATCCCACTGGCATTGCCATACCACAAAATATGTTACATTACAGAGCTGTGACCCAGTCATGTACTCTGCCCATCAGAAAACCTTTCTCTAGCTCCTTAAATCTGTAGAACCTAATTCATGATATTGACACTTTAATTAAGATACCTAAGTAAAATGATGGTACTATGGGCAACAGCCACAAGAACAGCAATAACAAAATCCTCTCAAACAGTATTTTTTTCCTCTGATTGTTACCCAGGTTTCACTGTTACAGATTTTTAAAAATATATTTTTATTTAGTTCAGAGAGGAAGGGAGAGGGAGAGAGAGGTAGAAACATCAATGATGAGAGAATCCCCCCTACTGGGGATAGAGCCCGCAACCTGGGTATGTGCCCTGACAGAAAATTGAATCATGACCACCTGGTTCATAGGTCGATGCTCAACCACTGAGCCATGCTAGCTGGGCACTTTTACAGATTTTAACAATCACAACCACATTTTCTTACTGATCTATGCATAGGGCCACCAGTTGGTAATTTGCATTTCCCTTTTCTTGATTTATGTTTTATTTACCATCCCCTTACTTGGTGCATAAACTACATTACATTGTTTTATTCCATTTATACTAGACATGCTGATGGAAGTGACATTGGAGAACAAGGAAAATGGACTTAAGAGTGAATATTTTCTAAGATGTTAAGAACATCCAGATCCTTCTTTAGACAAATTTAATGATTTTATGTGAAGTTACATGTCACTAGATACTAAGAAGCCAAAGAAAGATAATACGATTTCTGATATCAAGAAGGAGCAATATTTCTTTACTGACGATGACTTTCCTGTTGGCATGTGTATTCCTCCAATTTCTCACATGATTCTGGCCATTTTGATTAGGGCTCTTCTGCTCATGATAAATAGAAATGCATTCAAGCTCATTAAGTAAAGAGAGATTGACTAAAAGATTGTGAGAGCAGATACAAGAAAATATTCTGAAGACATAACAGTCAGATCATATAGAAACTAAAATTAACTCAGAGGACAAGAACTCTTGTTTCTCAAACCTGCATGATGTCTGATATATATATATATATATATATATATATATATTCATCTTTACTCTCATATCAACCAGATTTCTAATGGCATACATTTGCACATAGTCATCATGACTTGCTCAACTGGTAAGCATCAGACCTATCAATTTCATCCCTCATAGTTATCTAGAAGCCTCTCAGCTTCATCAACTTAATCTTGAAACAGGAATTGGTTAAACAAATGTACTTTTTTTTTTCCTCTCTGAGCATTAAGTCATTGATGAGCATATGGATGATTTCCCTGAGTTAGTTTCCTAACTATTTTCCAATAAATCATGTTCTAGTGGCTGCATTTGCTGGAAAAGATGATATTTCCTCTTCTCACAGGCTGTAGGTTTGCAGATAATACATTTCGTAGATGGAGAATGGAGCAAAATAGGTATCCAAAACATATATTGTTTTACTTTATATTAAAAGATCAATATTTAAGTAACAAGAGAGAATTCTAATGAACCATAAAAGTAGACAAAAATATAATTCACTGGAATTTGTGATTTAAGTGAATCTGGAAACATTGAGAGAGAGACAGAGAGAGAGAGAGATATTTATTTTTATGTATTTTTTAATTGATTTCTGAGAGGAAGGAAGAGGAAGAGAGAGATAGAAACATCAATGATGGGAAAGAATCATTGATCTCCTGCCTCTTCCAAGACCCCTACCTGGGATCAAGCCCACAACCCAGGCATGTACCCTGGATGGGAATCAAACCAGTGACCTCCTGGTTCATGGGTCGATGCTCAACCATTGAGCAACACCAGCTGGACAAGAGAAAGATAGAATAACTTACACATTTTGGACTACTGTGCGTTTGATGATACCATTCACCAAGATAAAGAATACATAGGAATAAACAAATTTAGGGAATAAATTTAAAATGATGCTGAGTTCAATTTTGAGAATACTTATTTTTAATGATTGTAGAATGTTGAAATGAGGATATCTTACTTGCAGTTGCATAAAACATAGATTGAATTTTTAAAATCTGGGCTAAAAACAATTACATCGCCTATCAGGGTGAAATTAAAAATCTGTATAATTTTAAAATATAACCTGAATAATAGTAGAAATTAAAGAGTGCAGAGGGCAAGAAGAGGCCCAAGGACAAAATGTTAAGAGGTTGGCCGAAGAATAACATCCTACAAAAATACTATGAACGAATGACAAGAATTAGGCAGATGAATAGGAAATAATGACAGATTGAAATTGATTGTAATATTTAAGAGTACATTTAGTTGCACAAAAAAGAAGACATCAAAGTAACAGTAGCTTTAAAACAACATAAGTTTATTTACTACATAAAGAATTCGAGAGATCCAGAGAGCGACCAGGTTACAGAATAGATGTTTTCTAAATGCCAAGTTCTCAGTGAAAATGAGAAACTCCCTATGTTCAAGGTATCTAGGTAGAAAAGGATAGTTTGGAAGCCTTACTCTCTATCAAGAATTTTGAGAAATCTTTACTGTGTGTGAGCTTCAACTTCACTGGGAAATGTCAAAAACATTTTAAAAGCACTGTACTTAATAGAGCACAAAATATTGTTAGAATGTGACTTGTTGATTTTTAAGACAACTCAAGGCCTAATCTTTATATTTCATTGTAAATATTGATCTATCTTGAGGTGACAAATATGTTATTGTTTACCGAGAATGAATTCCTCTTCTCAACCATGTAGTAACCACTACTCATTCTTCCAGAAGCTGCTGAAAGGCCACCTCTTCTATGAGACCTTTCCAGAGCTTACTTTCCATGGATGGATATTTATTCATTTCCCATGGCCCTTTGTCATCTTTCAATCTTCTTCTTTAGATCTTAGGTTCCATAAGGTAGGAACCTGACTTCTGTATCATTGTCACCCCAAGTGTCCATTTGCAAATGCCAGTGTTGAATAAAGGATTTAGGATTCTGCCTCACATCTCTCACTAACACAGATAAGTTGCTTCTCCCAGGTTTTACCCTCACCTAAACATTGGGAGTTGATCAATTGCATTTCTCTTTTACATGTTATATTTGACTCATTTTTCTATAAGCCTGATCAGTTAGCCAGGTAGAATCGATGTAATAGTTTCTCTGCAACTAAAGTTATCATCATACATGTGCAGATTAAATGATGCTTATACAATGTAATCCTTTTGTATATATATATATTATATATACATATATATATATTTAGAGAGGAAGAGATAAACATCGATGAGAGAGAAACATCACCAATTGACTGCCTCCTGCACATTCCCTATTGGTTATCAAGCCTGCAACTGGGCATGTACCCTGACAGGGAATCAAACTAGAGACCTCCTGGTTCATGGCTCAACGCTCAACCACTGAGCCACACTAGCTGGGTTTAATGCCAACCTTTAAAGCAAAAGAAACTGAAGATAGAAAACTCAACTTTACTTGAATTTTTTTTTCAAAGAAGAAAGCTGTGAATATGAGTTTTACATAACTCCAATAAAACAGCCCCAGGCCTGCAATTAATAGGAGTCATTTGGGTTGCACTACCTGGGAAAAATGCCACAAAAAATCAAGTAGTAATTCTGGGAAGTAATTCTTTCTTATAAACTATAAACCTCATTCTCACTGTGAAGCTTTAAGTCACCGCCAGCAAACTAGCAGCTCTCTCTACCGTTGTTGGTTTTCAGATATATTTGAAATGGCAGACTCGCCTCCTACTCAACTAGGAAAGCAAAATGCCATCTTATTGTGGCAGAAGGAAAGGGCAGCTTTCACTTAAAAACAAAGAGAATTCTTCAATATAAAAGGAAGATATGAAAAAATGTAAACAAGGTAAACACTGCAATTTTGAAGTCTAACACATTATATCCTTATAAGCAAAGCAACTTCTAGTTTAAACAATGCTTCTGTGAAAAAGACAAGATTGAAGTCTGAAGGATATAAAGAGGAGTGAAACAGATTTTTTTCCAAAGAACTCACGAACTAGCTAGAGAGATGGATAAATCTCTATCATTAGAAAATCATAAAAGGCAAAATAAGGTGCTTTTTGAATCTGGAAAAGAGAAATCTAGCTGAATTTGGGACTGTGGGGAGAATTTTCCCAGAGGATAATATGAGATGCCTCAAATAAGAGACTAGGAAATGACAGGTAATTCAGATTCATTAATAATATACTATGGACTTGTACTTTGGCTCATTGCTGTTCTAATGCCTTAATATAAGTTACCCGAATTTACAACATTTTGAGGTAGGCATTGCGATTATCCTTTTCATAAACGGACAAACAGTTTAAATAACTTGCCTAAGACACCAGCTAATAATGTATGTAGGTTCCCCAATCTATGCTATATAATAGGCCATCTTCTAGGGACTTTGCACCAGACCCCTGGGTGTGGTGAACACACAGTACAATATACAGGTGATGTATTATAGAATTGTACACCTGAAACCTTTATAATTGTATTAACCAATGTCACCTCAATAAATTCCATTTTAAAAAGGTGAAAACATGTGCATCTTAGAAATGATTTTATGGTAAAGAAAAGTGAGGGTCAGAGAGGTTATGGTAAGTGTCTTCCCAAGGTCACATAGGATATGTTAAGAATTAGTAAGTAGAACAACGGTTAGCTGACTCCATAATTGGTGTTTTCACCACTGTAGCAACAGTTCACAAAGTAACCAGAGAGCAGCATCAGTGTTATCTTGGAACTTGGTAAAAATGCAAACTAGTAGGCACCACCAAAGACCTTTGGAACCAGAATAGCTGAGAAATCCAGCAATCTGTGTTGTTACAAGACTGCTAGATGCTTCTGAAACCAGGTAAAGTGTAAGAACTACTGGCTAGAGCCCACTGCCTCCTTTGGAGAGAATCACTGATTACTGTTGCTTGCATTACAAAAGCACGATATGCTTATTACTTTCATATAGAAAACCTGGAAGAAATATGAAAGCAAATAAATGAAGGAAGCCCATAAAATTAAAAGAAATAAAGTGGTAATTAATTTGGATATGTGTCCTTCTTCTCTCTCTTATATATCTGCAATATCTTGGCCACCCAGTAGAATGGGGCTAGGGGCAGAATAAAAATACATTTTGCTTAATCCAGATTGTACACTCTTCCATTAAGTTAATGACATGGTAAAGAAGACTATTTTTCCATTTTTGTAATATTTATCTTCTGTATGCATGTTGACTCTTTTCTCAGGCTCTATTTTTTTTTGTTTTATTTAAGAAAAATGAAATATTTCCCTTTCACATCATCTACAAAACTTCTTACATCATTTTATAAAACTTCTATCATAAATTTTTAGTATATACACCCTAAACCCTTTTATTTATTTGTCTTAATTAGTTTAAACAAATAACATTCAGAGTTTCAAAAGTTACTTTTACAAATTAAATATAGCATTGTTCACTGTAGTTTACTTTTTAAAAATAAGAACATAATTGAGAGTTAACAAAAGTATAATTCTTCTTGTAATTCTTTTTCTCCACATTTTGGGTTAAATGCAACAGCTGTAACCATTGGCTGACACATGGTTTGGTGTGTAGAGCATAAACATATTGTGGGAAGACACCTGGAGAAACCCATCCATTATGGAATTTAGGTTAATAGGTGAGTGGCAATTAATCCAAATTAAAACTGACCTAAGAGCTAATATCACCAAGGACTAGATGAAGATTAAGTTTGATACCTATAAATAATCAGAATTAATGAGGATCTGCTCTAGTCGGTAGAGAGATTGGAGTTAACTGGTGTCATGTTTATGGAGTCCGGTTTTATGTCTGTTTCACCCATGGTTGTTAGTCAACAGCAAAGGGTACAGAATCAGGCTGGTCAAACTAAATGCACTTCTCAGTGATTAGTAGGAATAAGGTGCATAATGTACTTCATTGTTCAATATTGACACAGGATCAGACATTTAAAGAACGAATATGTATAGTGGAGTAGACAGGTGAAAAGCCAAGGTGAACACTAACAAAACTTCTTTGGCTGAATTTCCAGTCTGAACTTCTTCAGTGCCCTTCTGAATCCATAGTTAATTGATTTGGGGAACAGAAGAAGAGGCAGCCACTGGTAATGACTTAAGGGGATTAGGGTGAGGTTCTTATTCTAAAGTAAACATAGCTCCAATATTTAGCAAATAGCAAATCTAAGAGACTAGGAAAGGGTCAAGGCCCTTATCATCTAGTGACTGAATAAGATGTCTTAACTACAAAACCCAGAGCAATTGTTTAAAGCTAGGGAGATGGAGGCAGGTTTAACAAAAAAATATATATAAGGGCAGCGAGCAGGTGGCAGTGAAGCAAAATGCATACTTTCAATAAAGTATTATGGGCCCAAAAGTAAATGACTAATGGACTGGAACTTGGAAGGAGTTATTTTTTGAGGCCCAAGGGTGTGAAATAACTGGTGAAATGAGCCCTGAGTCAAGATCACATTTTGTGTTTATGCATAAAAATAAGAATATCCCACCCTGCAGGTATGTCACAGTGTTTGAGAGCTGACATAAGAAACAGGAAGTCATGATTGAATTCCCAATCAGGGCACATGCCTGGGTTGAGGGCTTGATCTCCAGTAGAGGTTGTACAGGAGGCCACTGATCAATGATTCTCTCTCATCATTGATGTTTCTATCTCTTTGCCTCTCCCTTACTCTCTAAAATAAATAAAAATATATTTTAAATAAATAATATTCCTTCAACCCATTTTTTTTCCTAAGTAAAGATTAGGTTCCTATATATAAGTAAGAAAACACTTATTTTATTTTGTAGATGCTTAATTCCATGGTACATTTTCTCTGCATAAGGGAGTGCTATGAGAAGTAGCCAAAGTGTGATGACAACAGTAGAATATATTGTGGACTTGTACCAGGAAAGCAAATATGGGCCTTTAGATTACATATTCTAGTACTAGAGACCCAGTGCACGAAACTCATGCATGGCGCGCGCGTGTGTGTGTGGTGTGTGTGTGTGTGCGTGTGTGTGTGTGTGTGTGTGTGTGTGTGTGTGTGAGGGGTGTCCCTCAGCCTGGCCTGCACCCTCTCCAATCCGGGAGGGATCAGGCCTAAACTGGCAGTCAGACATCCCTCTCACAATCCAGGACCGCTGGCTCCTAACCACTCACCTTCCTGTCGGCCTGATCACCCCCTAACTGCCCTCCTCTGCCGGCCTGATTGCTGCCTAACTGCTCTCCCCTGCCGGCCTGATCCCCCTACTGCTCTCCCCTGCTGGTCTGATTGCCCCTAACTGCCTCTGCCTTGGCCCCTGCCACTGTAGCTTTGTCTGGAAGATGTCTGATCTAATTAACATATTTCCCTTTTATTAGTATAGATAACCTGCTATATTTTATACCAGCTGAGTGCAGTTCTACTTTGTTCTCTTTATATATCATTTCCTCACCCAGGAGCACCATGTTACCAAACCTGTCAATGAACTCCCTTGGGCCTCTACACCAAGCATGAGAAGCACTCACATTATCTCACTCTCAGCCAGGGAATGGGATGGCCAGATAAGCAGGGAAAATACTGAGCAGTCTTATTTTACTAAGTTTCTGCCAGTTAGCACATGCTCACGTAAATTACAGTTATTTTTATCACTCATGTGACTAGCAATAAGCTAATTTGTTGTCAGGCCTATCACTCTAGTCAAACTTAAAAATTTCTATTCAATTTTATCTCACATTCATGGAAATTATTGTTATTGATTATCATTATTATTATTTTTATTTGGAAATTCAATATTTTCTTATTCATTTTGGTTACTTGATCATCACTAGTCAGATCTCTAGATTTATATTCTACTCATTCCATGTTCATTCAGTCATTCATTATACACCTTTTGGAGTTCTATGTGCCTTGTTCTATGCAGCATACTTTTAGAGATGTAAATGTTAATCAGAAGTTAAAATGCATAATATGAACCAAAATTATTTAATATCAGATCTAAAGTTATAGATAAAATCAATAGTATAAGTTATAACTTTACACTACAAAAGAAGAACCATGGGCATTTCCATTAAAAAATGGATATAAATTTTAGGAACTAAAATGAGTAATATAATTCGGAAATGTAGAAATGGGATGTAAAAATAACTTGGTTGCTAGATAACAGGAAGGAAAAATGCAAGACCTATTGAGGGAGTAGTTACTTATTGATTCATTTACAAGAGAATGGAAAATAACTTTGGAAGAATTTTTAAAGGCTTAACTAAGTCAGGAATCTTTCAGGGAAATAAGACTTGTTTATTAGCATTTGTGGATATATTCCTCCTATTGAAAGCAGGCTTCAAAACTGTGTTTGATCAGCAGAAACAACATAGGAGTTCCTGACGTGGTCAAAACTTCAGTGTGACCCAGGCAGCTAATTTATTTTTCTTAGGTTCCTCAATTTCTTAATATACAGCAACTGTTAAAAACACTGACTGAAATATTCATGCCTTCATTATTATTATTATTATTATGGCTGTTTGAATGGGTTCCGTCATAAATCAAATACATAAATGAGACTAAAGGGGGAGAAAGATTTACTTTTATTTCTCTTCTAAGAAAATAGTAATACCATACTTAGGAAAAAAAGAGTGAATTTTTTAAAACTTGGAACTATCTAAAGAGAAAGAAATCCTTTATACATATAACTAGAGGCTCCATGCACTGGTAGGGTGCCCTAGCAGCTGCCTGCTGCCAGCAGGGGCCTCCCTCTACTCCCCCTAGCCGGCACCACTGCCTGGTCAAACTCCCAGACGAACTCCTGGTCAAGGGGACAATTTGCATACTATGCTTTTATTATATAGGATATTTATAAGTATTCTAGCAGCTTCTAATAATAATTCTTTATTTTCAAATTTCTGAGCAATTTTGAAGTTAGTCTCAGTTGGAAAAAATAACTCCATAGATATCACTTGCATGTGCCTTTATTATTGCCTAATAATTCTACATGACACATTAAAATGCCTTTTGCACCTAGCAACAATGTATAAGTCTCTTTACATCGTATTCTAGATTCATTCATGAAGGCTCTTCGTGGAGGTGGGAAAGACATTTAATATTAAGTCCACAAAGAGAGACAGAGAGAGAGAGAGAGAGAGAGAGAGAGGATAAAACAGAAGGAGGGAAACAGAGACAAAACAAAATAAGCAACTGTCAGATCAAATAAACTCGTGGATCAGATAAAATAAGGAATTTAGACTCCATGTCAACAGAAAGAAAAATTATACATGGATGCACTTTCCAGCAGTCTGTTCTGAAATTGCTATATAGTAACAATTGACTTATAAAATATGAGTCCTGCCCTTTTCATCTTAAAATAAATTATGCCACTTATGGGAAAGATATCAAAAACATTGGGAGAAGAAAAGTAACCTATTTCTTGTGACTTCTTATCACATATTTCACATGATAAGATTCATTAGAGTCACAGGCACACTTCATTCTCCTTCTCCCCTGGCAGGAGAAATGGCACATCAAATTGGTGAACTGAGGAGAGAAACTCAGCTTTGTGGTTCATCATTGTCTTCTTCTTTTTACATTTTTAAACTTTTTTTTCATTTTCTTGGTATCCTGCTGCACAAGAGAAGGAAGCCAACAGTCTCACCTGCTCCCAGCCCCACATTAAGGTTCCTGGGGCATCTCCTTCGTTTTGGGAAGTAGGCTGAGTTCAGGAAGTGGTAACAGGCCCTTTGGTGAGGCTTAGCTCACGCCCTCCAATTTAGCCCCGATAGTGACACATGTCAAATTATGATCTCTGATGACCTAACTCCTACCTCCTGAATTAATTTCAATCATTTCTCTGTTTTCATAAGATCCCTCTATATTCTAAACAGTGAACACATACTTTTCAGCTTTTGACACCTTCCGTGGGGAGCATATTCACAGCAATTTTAGCACGTGTTTCTTGCCAATTTATAAATTTTTGATACAAGGAATTTCTAAGGATACCATTGTAATTACCCCAATTATTAATTACTTAACGGGAAAGGAGCAAAGGGAAGGACAGATGATATAAGCACGTCATTTGTGCCAGAAAGCTGCAGTTTAACACTCTCTAGGTCTGTATTCTGCAGATCCTGGGGGAAGGGACTGCACAAAGAAAGAATAGAAGCATGCCCAGTGAAATCAATAGTCTAGGTGACACAGAGGGGGACTTGACTGTCAGTCATACCTGGGAACAGGGCACTGGCCAGAGTTGTCCTGTAGGCATGGCCACTGCAAAGGGGAAGATTTTCTATTTAGGCTCCTAAACAGCAGGAGCAGTCCACAACCAAATGTAATGCATATAAGGGAAGATTTTTAAATTTTTAAATGAAAATAATACTTATTGTATTTTTAAATATTTTAAAAATATATTAAAGTTTTTAAATAAAAATAATACGTTTTATTTTATTTTTTAAATATTTTTTATTGATTTCACAGAGGAAGAGAGAGGGAGAAAGAAATAGAATCATCAATGATGAGAATCATTTGTCGGCTGCTTCCTACATGCCCCACTCTAGGGATAGAGCCTGCAACCCAGGCATATGCCCTGACCGGGAATTGAACCATGACCTCCTGCTCATAGGTTGACACTCAATAACTGAGCTATGCTGGCTGGGCTTAAAAAAATTTTAAATGTGCTTTTATTGATTTGAGAGAGAGAGAGAGGAAAGGAGCAAGAGAGCTACACCCAATCAACTGAGCCACACAGGCTAGGGCAGCATTATTTTTAAATAATGTGTCTCCAATTTATAACAAGGATAAGAAAATGTGATCCACAAGGCAGCATGTTGTTGAACAAATAGTATTATTCTTTTACAATTAACTTTGCACACAGATTTCATAAGCTTTTTCCACATTGTGAATACGATTGCTTTTTTAAATAACTGCTTATGAACAGCTTCCATAATGACAGACTAATACATGCTCAATACAAAAATAATTACAGCATACCCTGGATTTTAGCTGTTTTCAGTTTTTTTAAACAATGGTAATTCAATTCCTGTTTAAAACATTTGTCTTAGCGTGAATACTGGATTAGTAATATTGGAAATATTGAAAATAATGGAATACTGAAAAGCTTTGAAAACTTTGCAAATGATTCATTTTGTTTCCGTTAAACTTTATTATTTGTAAGAAAAGAAAAATGAGAATTGTAATTTTCTAATTTTGTCACATGAAGTATTTTTGGGAGAAAGTTAAGCACTTGGAGAGCTGTAGCTATATAGCCTTTCTGCCCATCCTTCTGAATGTAACTTGCATCCCACCTTTGATCATAAATTGACAGAAAAAGCTTTCATGAGATGCGGGTCACCTCCCAGTGAGGCTGTAAAAGCAGCCTGGTTTCCTCCATGGGCATAGAGCTACAGCTGTCAGTCAGTCATCATGCAACATTTAACTAGTAAACTCCTCTACATCTTCTTCATGTCTGTCAAAAATAAAGAAATAAATCCTCGCATAGTGGGTGCTGTCAGAACACTGGGTTAGGACTAGAGCAACCTACTCGCTTGTGATGAAAGGGAATGTGTGTAGATAGAGTTCTGCGCCTCTAGCTTGGTCTTGCTGGAGGGCTCCAGCTCGCTGCCTGGGCTGTTCCTCCTGGCTCTGGGAGGTACTACATGGTCAGAAGGCCCTGCCCTGATCAGAAGCTCTAGCAGGTCCTAACTGCTACTCAAGTCCAGGCTGCTTCACTGCCCACTTTTGGGGGCTGGTCAGAACCCAGTGCCCACAAAGTCAAACTCCACACGTGTTGATAAACAGACTCATTCCATACTGCCAGGTCCGCAACGAAAGGAACCAGGACAAGAGCTATTGTGGGATTTTAAGAAATTTTATTACATTTTCTCACAGTGGGCTGAGACCAGTATATCAGTGTCAGCTCCAAGGCGGGTGCTTAGGTTCTCTTAAATAGGGTAAAAGTATGCAATATAGGGTCGGGATGTGGGTGAGCCAGTCGGTTAAGCAGAAAGGAGGGCATGAGTCTGTCAGGGGCGTCAAGAGAGGAGAGTGCAGCAGTTGGTCAAGCGAAGGGGCATTCATCTTATCTTGCTTCTGCAGGCGCCAGCCGTCTGCTCCAGCTATGGGGAAAAGCTTATAACAATATACATTTCCGAAAACATGTACAAGCAGGAAAGACTAAGGGTAGTTTATCCTAACACATACTTTCACAATTGGTTTCCCCCGAAAATGCTCAGGTTTTAAATTTTGGGGTACGTTTGAGTTTGTCTCCTCCTTAGATGGCTTTCTAGCATGTAGTGATAATACAACCAAGCCAACCGACCCAATTCATTAAGGGATATGCATGCCTTCGAGCAGAAATGTCAGGTTATCTTTGAGCCAGTGCCCTTCACCAAAGTCTCACCTGGCCAAGCTCCATGCCTGGCACCTGCAGCCATGCTGCCTCTGGGCTTGGGGGATTCGCAGCAAGGAGGGGCTGTCCCTCAGCTGCCTCACTTGCTCCTGGCCAAGAATTGAACCTTTGCTCTTAACTCCTGCAACCAGATGAAGACCTCTGCTACTCAGAAATACTCATCAACAGAACTAAGTACCTTTTCCGTTGGTATTTATTTACAGTATTTTTTTAATCTCCTTGTTACAGTAAAGAAAAGGTTTACTTTAACCAGGCACCAGCTCAGCTTGTGTCAAGACCCAATCAAAGGATTGATTTCACTGGTGATTTTAATGTGCTCCTTTCCTATACACGATACTAAAAACTAACTTGATCATTTAAAAAATGTTCTTAGTGACAGACATGTTAATTATTATCATTTTTCCCTATTGCAAATTCTCTCAGAATAGTTGTTTTTGCGATTCCTCTACTTTTTTTAGTAAATGAGGCGAGGTTTTAAAGTGTTTGATTTTTTTTATTGAGATATAATTGACATAATTAAATTATATTTTGAAACATAACTAAAATATATATTTTAAGGTGTCTTCTACATCTACTCATGATTGAACCAAGTGTTTTTAATAGAATAGCAAAGTAAAACAATTCCCCTCCTCTTTTTAATTACCTCTTTGGTACAGCTGATAAGGCAAATTGGTCACAGTCAATTAATTGCCACAGGCTAGTGGATTTCATATTTGATTGTTTATTGGAATTACCAGGGGAGATTTTCACACCCTCCCCCTGAGGCCCAGGAAAAACCTCAGACCAATGAAATGAGAATCCCTGGGTGTAGGTTCCGGCTTTCAGTGATTTTTATGGCTTCTCCAGTGACTCAGTGTGCAATTTCAAAATCGCCTTGCTATTATTTTCTAAATCTCAAATCTCATCCAGGGGAAAAGTATGTGTGTGTGTGTGTGTGTGTGTGTGTGTGTGTGTGTTTGTGTGTATGTGTGTGTGTGTGCTCAATAATTTTATCCTCCACCTCCCAATATTCTTGACATTGCAACTCATGTAGTATAAGTTTTAAAATTTTGCTTGTTGAAATATATATACTAGAGGCCCGATGCATGAAATTCGTGCAAGGGGCTCAACCCTCAGGGCCCTGCCCCTTGCCCACTGGTCATCCCAGAAGGTTGTTTGGCCATCTGGTCTAATTAGCATATTAGCTCTTTATCATACAGGATATAAGTTTTGGAAAAGAGCAGGTGGGCAAGAAATTGTGGATACCTGAGAGTACATTATTTTCCAAATCACAATTGGGTAACTAACATCTATGAGCCATTAGGAAGAGATGGAGAAGGGGGAGAAGAAGTTCACAGTACAGAAACATGACTAACAGCCAACTGATCAAGGTTAACATCTACAATTAAGTCATATTGATGTGATAAGATTAAAATAAAATTTATCTCTGTGGTCTTTCTCTCCAAAACACATAAGCCAGGTATAACCATGGAAATTTTGTTTTAATTAGAAAAATTCCAATAAGAAGACATTCCACAAATTATTTGACCCAACATAACTCCTCAAAATGGTCAAGGTCATCAGAAGCAAGAAAAGTATGAGGAATTGACACAACTAAGAGGAATCTTGCCGGGAGCCGGTCCATCCTTGCTGTTTCAAGGGACCTGGCATATATGGCATATGGTTCTTAATATGTTTGCTCACCTTCTTGGCGCTGTGTTTTAACCAAGGTCACCTCTCCGAGAAAGGTTGAATCCCCAGGTAGGGATTTTCCCCTGAAGTTAGGGAGGGAATAAAACCCCTCAACTAAGTGCCAGGCGGGTAATTAATCCCTTTAACTACGAACAATCATGCTTAAACTACATAATCTTTTCTCCCTGGAATGGAGATAAGAAACGCCCTAACCTTTGTAATAGAGATTGATAGGATTGAATCAACTGGTATAAATACAGTTGTAACAAGACAGAAACACTCAGAACTCAAGAACTCAGAACTCAGAACACAGAACTCATGAGACAGAATTCAGAAGACAGAACCTACACGGAGCCTGGAGACAGAAGAACTTCGCTGGAGAGAACATGGCAATAGATCCTGGACTGAACCTGACTGCGGAAATTGGCAGGAGAGCCTGACTGGAACCTGGACACTGAACCTGACTGGAGTACCTGGCCACAGAATCTGGCTGGAGATCCGAAGCAGAACCTCTCTGGAGATCCAGACCAGAACTTGGCTGGAGATCTGGGCTAGAGATCCTGGCTAGGCTGCTGATCAACTGAACGCTGTCTCCGTGTCCTTCCTTCTTCGCCAACTCCGTCCACGCCTTTGGGGACCCCTGGACCCGCTGGGGATGGACCCCGGCATCTGGCGCCCGAACAGGGACCCCTAGGTAAGCGCCCTGCACTCGGGACGGATCGGACTCCACCGTAGGAAGAGGGTGGATAGTCTTCGCCAACTCCGTCCACACCTTTGGGAATCCCTGGAACAGGATTCCCCTAGGTAAGCCCCTCCCCCCATTGAGAACCCCCACACTCAGGACGGATCAGACTCCACCGTAGGAAGAGGGTGGATAGTCTTCGCCGAATCCGTCCACACCTTTGGGAACCCCTGGAACAGGATTCCCCTAGGTAAGCCCCCCCCCCATTGAGAACCCCCACACTCGGGACGGATAGGACTCCACCAGGGTGCTACAAACCCCCCTACAGAGGATAAGTAGGGTAAGAAGGTGGATAGTACAGAACTTAGATTGAGAAGATGTGCCATACTGAGTCCAAAGAAAGAAGACTCTGTATTGATCTTTAGATTAAGAAGATGTGCCATACTGAGTCTAAAGAAAAAAGACTCTGTATTGATCTTTTAACATATGTGCTTGCTAGCAGAGGAATTAAGGTTACTCCCAGTCAGACAGAACGTTTTATACAAGAAGTATGTCCATGCTTTTCTGAGGAAGGAAAGGTAAATGTAATGGCATGGGAGAAGGTAGGCCCAAGGAGCCTTATCCTTAACCCCACTGCAGCCTTTCTACCCTGGGAAAGTGCAGGATTGGCAAGCTCTCCCTGGGATGATAGATCAGGACTCAGGTAATAGCGGAAAGTGCCAATTCTACTCTTAAAATGGATATAAGAGAGCATTTGAGGTTTTTCTTTTTAATGCTTTCTTTTAAAAAATAAAAAAGGGGGAATTTGCCGGGAGCCGGTCCATCCTTGCTGTTTCAAGGGACCTGGCATATATGGCATATGGTTCTTAATATGTTTGCTCACCTTCTTGGCGCTGTGTTTTAACCAAGGTCACCTCTCCGAGAAAGGTTGAATCCCCAGGTAGGGATTTTCCCCTGAAGTTAGGGAGGGAATAAAACCCCTCAACTAAGTGCCAGGCGGGTAATTAATCCCTTTAACTACGAACAATCATGCTTAAACTACATAATCTTTTCTCCCTGGAATGGAGATAAGAAACGCCCTAACCTTTGTAATAGAGATTGATAGGATTGAATCAACTGGTATAAATACAGTTGTAACAAGACAGAAACAGACAGAACTCAGAACACAGAACTGAGAACACAGGGCTTGGAAGACAGCACCAAGAGAGACAGAGCCTAGGCACAGAACCTACACAGAACGTTCTCTAGAGACAGAAGAACTTCGCTGGCGAGAGCATGCCGGAGGATCCTGGAGAGGAACTGGCCTCGGAGCCTAGAGACAGAGCCTAGCGGGAGAACATGGCAAGGGATCCTGGACTGAACCTGACTACAGAGATTGGCAGGAGAACCTGACTGGAACCTGGACACTGAACCTGACTGGAGAGCCTGGACAGAACCTGGCTGGAGAACCTAGCGAGGGAACATGGCTACAGAACCTCGCTGGAGATCCGAAGCAGAACCTCTCTGGAGATCCGGGCTAGAGATCCTGGCTAGGCTGCTGATCAACTGAACCCTGTCTCCGTGTCATTCCTTCTTCGCCGACTCCGTCCACGCCTTTGGGGACCCCTGGACCTGCTGGGGCTGGACCCCGGCAGAATCTAAAGAGACATTATGACTAAATAATAATGCCATATTCTGAATAGGATCCTAAGCAAGAAAATGGACATTAGGTGAGAACTAATGTCATCTAAGTAAACCATGGATATCAGTTAATAACACTGCATCATTAATATTTAATTAATTATGACAAATATTCCATGCTAATATAAGATGGTACTATGACAAATCTCTGTATTATCCTTCCAATTTTTAGTACATCTATAACCTTTATAAAATAAAAAGTTTATTTAATAAAAGGAGAGATGGCCCTGGACAAATGGCTCAGTTTGTTGGAGTATTATCCTGTGCACCAAAAGGTTTTGGGTTCGATTCTCAGTCAGGGCACATGCCTAGGTTACAGGTTCGATTTCCAGTCCAGTTGCATTCAGGAAGCAGCCGATCAATGTTTCTCTCTCACATCCATATTTCACTCTCTCTCCCCCTTCCTCTATCTCTCTCAAATCAATAAAAATGTATCCTCATGTGAGAATAAAAATAATAAAAATAAAAAGAGGAGGGATGTGGAATGCTGAAAAGTCTTTGCACCCACTTTAGGAAGGCAGGATTAAAATTCACTATCATTGTAAGAGAAATATAAAAAATATCAAATTGCTTATTCTTTTTGTAGCTTTTGAGTGGCACTGGAAATTCCTAATAATTAGGAATATTTAGTAGGTCTGCTATGCTAAAGCCTTACTCTGGCTTAATTAATTCTTAGGATTGAATAACTACCTTCATGAGGATGGTTTTCTAATCTATGTTCTCTTACGATGTGAAATAGTATATGAAAAAGCCCTGCCTTTTCATGTAATATTCAAAATCACATTTTCTTCTCCTTGCAAATTTCTTTATAGATTTATTTCTCAGGTGACAGTAACATGCTATTGTGTAAATGTCTATCTTATCCAAAATGAATTTGTGGTTCCTCTTTCCCTCCCCCACCTCAAACATTCAGTACCTCTCAAAATTTCTCCAATATTTTAACTTCAGAGTAAAATTATACCTATTAGTCTTCACATCTTATATCTAGAGCAGTAACAAATCTTATCGACTTATATTTCTACATTTTTTCACTCTTATGAATAGCATCACTAATGTGTGTTCTGTAGCTCCTGAGATTTTTCAGCATGCCATCAATGGCCACACTCAACTCTACCATTAGTGCAATCTCAAACTTCATCATCACGAACTCTAAACAAACTGCAGTAACTCCACCTTTCCTAGAAAAACAAGGATGCATTTCAGATTTGGGCAATCAAGTTATTTCATACTAGAGGCCCAGTGCATGAATTCAAGTATGGTGGGGTCCCTCGGCCTGGCCCACAGTTGGGGCCGT
The DNA here is from genome assembly GCF_963259705.1 of Myotis daubentonii. Classification (NCBI taxonomy): domain Eukaryota; kingdom Metazoa; phylum Chordata; class Mammalia; order Chiroptera; family Vespertilionidae; genus Myotis; species Myotis daubentonii. The sequence goes on along the minus strand of NC_081851.1, from coordinate 28,290,418 downwards.
GGGAGGTTGGCCGACCAAGGGAAGGGGCTGCAGGTGGTTGGTCGCCCCAATTGGGGCCATCGGGCCAGCAGGTGGGGCTTGGAGGAGATGGGGAGGGTCTGCGGGAGATTGGCCGGCTGGGGGAAGGGACTACGGGAAGTTGGCCAGCTGGCCTTGTCAGGGCTGATTGGGGCCTGCCAGCCAGGGGGAGAGACCACGGGAAGTTGGCCGGCCACAGGAGGTTGGCTGTGGGAGCGCACTGACCACCAGGGGGGCAGCTTCTACATGGAGTTTCTTCCCCCTAGTGGTCAGTGTGCATCGTAGCAACTGGTCAACTTGTCGTTTGGTCGTTCGGTTGCTTAGGCTTTTATAGATAGATAGATAGATAGATAGATAGATAGATAGATAGATAGATAGATAGATAGATAGATAGATGCTGCTCTAGACTAGGCAAATGTTTTTCATAAATCTAGTTGCATTGGAATGAGGATGTCACCAAGAAAACAGACATGGGTCACAACAAAATATCAGCCCCAAAGTACTGACAGGAGGCTCTTTTTTATCCGTAAGAAGAATAGGTTATGATGTCATTACTAGGATCTTTTAAAGAGATATTTTATAGACGAGTATACTCCAGTTTTAAAAGGTTTTCCACTTAAAGTCCAGTTAAGTATTTTTATTCTGATCCCACAGTGAAAGTTTTATTGTCCTCGGGAAAGGAGAAGTACATTTTGGAAATATTTAAGACTAATAATGATGAAAGAGCATGTGGTGGGAGGATCAACCAGTCAGTATTTCTAGATATTCAGAAGGTAAATGAGGACACCAGGTGTCTATAAAGCAGTTAAAAACTAATTGGACTGAACCAGAGTGACAAATAATGTATGAGGAGGAAATATGTGGTTGACCTACTTAGGCCTTGGAAGTTGGTGAGGACTTACTCCATAGAACTAAACAGAACAGTAAAAATTTAAGTAGAGGATCCTGAGAATCAATTTGATAAACTATTATAAAAGAATAAACAATAAAGGAAATATTTTGCTGATTGATATTAAAGTTTAAAGTCAAATATCCATAGTTTTCTCATCTGGAGATATCCCATTTATTTGGAAATCTATAATAAGTTCCCCGGGTAAAGAGAATTCCAATTGAGATGAATGCCTTTTTTTTTTTTTTTTTTTTTTTGCAAGCAATGCAACATCAAATTTAGCCATCCAGAAACCACATTCATCATAATGACACCAAGAACATATATCAATATACCATTCAACATATGATTTTTTAGGACTTTCAAATAAAGAAACAAAAACAAAATTGGGAAAGTATCCTCATTCTGCTGAGTATTTTCTGTTTGCTCACTAAGTTATCTGAGAAGGTCCTATGATAGATTATTTCTCAGTCTTCTCATTGTGTTTGGCCAGTGGGAGGCACCGGCAGACCATGTGAAGATGGAAACCAAGTGCAGTAGGGTTATTTATTTTCCTGACTCCTCCCCTGCTAACTTGCATGGCTTGTTGCTATGTCTAACAAAGACTAATGGTTGATTTCTCCTTATAAAAACTACCCTCTTTGGTTTCTAATAGCTATTCTCTTCCCTTATTGAAAGGAGTTTTTTGGGGTGAAATAGGCAGGTTTAGGAAATTTAAAAAATTAGGGGTCCATGGAAAAAAAGTACAGGGCTACAGAGCCACAAAGGGTACATTTCCATAAAATAAGGGAGCTGGAAACAGCAGAAGGTCTATATTTACAAAATAAAGGGAAGGAAGCCCCTCATTCAGAGGGGGAAGAAGAAAGCCCAAAGGGAATAGGGAAACAATGAGGGAGGAGGGGAGGAGAGCCTCAACTTTCCCAAGTGAGGTTGACCTTTGAGCTCTGGAGTTGCTACAGTGACCAAATGAAAAGGGGATAGTGACCAATCAGTGGGGATATCAAGCCACAAAGATCTGCAGCCTTTATAAACTCTAGGAAAATGGGACTCAGTGGGACTCTTTCTCCTCCCCACATGGGAGTCTGTGCTTGTTTCTCAATAAATTTCCACCTTTGCTATACCAACTTTCATCCGTGGTTTCATTCTTGGACTCTACCAGACAAGAGCCTGGGAACCATTCTACCCAGGGGAACACCATGTGTTTCCAGTCCAGATTTCTTGTATCATTATGTCTCTAGGTCTAGGGTTAATTACAACTCTCAGCTGCTTCTTATCCTGGGGCACTATCCATCTTTGTTTATTGTTTCCCTAAGTCTCATTTATCTAACCTGAATGTGAAATGTTTTACCTATTGGGAGCATGACTTATATAAGTATAAATCACAAAATCTAAAAGAAAAATAAGAATCTTAGGTTAAATATAATAATCCTAATCCTTAAGGAAAACTATTTCTCAAGTAGAATTATAGGTATTATAATATCTTAGATTCAAATGTACTAGTATAAGATTAGTATTCAAAAATATTAGAACAATAGGTGATTATTAAATTAGTGACAAACATGTCAAGTAGGACCAACAGTTGAGAATAGAACAAAAGCCACTTGGAATCCTGTTGTCAAGTTTCTCCAGCTTGGTTGAAACAATTTTAGCATAGTCCTCACTACCACCACCCATCTCCCCAACCCAAGGTGACACTATAGAAAGATTAGAGACAGAAATAAAAAAAATCAAATTTTGGGTGAGCATTGTTCATAAAGAAAAGTCAGTCCCTCATATTATGTTGCTTTCCATCTCCAAAACACAGGCACAGAGGTTCCCCATGTAATAAATGAATATATGATTTATTAGTCATCCAGTTTTCTGCTGTCTATTCTAACAAAACCTGGGAAAAGATATTTGTGAGGAGATTGAATGACTTGGAAGAGTCAAGGTTAAAGGGTCCATGATTATTCAACTTGATTTTAAGGTTCAGGAGAGATCCAGAATTAGGTCTTTCTGGTGCACAAAGGCACATTGTAGAGAGCCGTAGGGGATATGACTTAGAGGGCCCAGTCTCCAGATGCATACACCAAATTGGAGTCTTGTTCTAAAAAATGACTAAAAATATGAAATGTTCTGAACTGAAATGTTTTTAAGAAGATTGCTATCACTCAGCAAGAAGAGAAGTTCGTGATATATGTCAGTATACACACACACACAAAACAAAGATTAGGAATCTCTATTCACATTGTGAAAAGTATTAGTATTTATTGGCTGGGAGTACAAAATAATGATTACCCTATTGTGTTGATTAAGAATGTTACTTAATTCATTACAAATTGATATTATATGAGAAAATGCAAATTAAAAATATTTGTACCATGTAACTACACAATGATATCAGAACTCATAGTCATGGTTATAATTTTATAGAATATACATATAGACTTCAATCATGTACATGAATCAGAGATGAAGAGTAACTAAGGTTAATATCAGTAAAAACACACTCAAATGGAAATGCAGTGTTTTGTTTAAACTAAGCTAAAAAGAAAAGTCTCACACAATATTTTTTTTTAATATATTTTATTGATTTTTTACAGAGAGGAAAGGAGAGAGATAGAGAGTCAGAAACATCGATGAGAGAGAAACATTGATCAGCCGCCTCCTGCACATCCCCCACTGGGGATTGCCTGCAACCCAGGTACATGCCCTTGACCGGAATCGAACCTGGGACCCTTCAGTCCGCAGGCCGATGCTCTATCCACTGAGCCAAACCGGTTTCGGCTCACACAATATTTTTAATTAAATGTCATTCAAAGCTTCATGTGGTGTAATTAATCTTCTATTCAACTTATAATATCCTATATAATAAAAGCCTAATATGCTAAGTGTTCGGTCATCCAGTTTGCTGTCCAACCAATCAAAGCTTAATATGCTGATGATATGCTAAGGCCACTCAACTGCTCCCTATGATGTGTAATGACCACCAGGGGGCAGACAGTCAACTGGTTGGTCAGTTTCTATGATGTGTAATGACCACCGGGGGCAGACAGTTGACTGGTCGACCAGTCACTATGACATGCACTCACCACCAAGGGGCAGATGCTCCGACCATTAGGTTAGCTTGCTGCTGGGGTCCAGCCGATCAGGACTGAGCGAGATGGACTAGACAAGCCCTGGAGCCCTCCCGCAGTCCCTCCCCAGCTGGCCAACCTCCCACGTCCCTACCTGGCCCCAATCATGCACCAGTGGGGTCCCCTGGCCTGGCCTGTGCCCTCTTGCAATCTGAGACCCCTTGGGTGATGTCAGAGAGCTGATTTTGGCCCGATGGCAGAACAACCAGTTGCTATGATGTGCACTGACCATCAGGGGGCAGATGCTCAATTCAAGAGGCAGGCTCATGGCTTGTAAGCGCAGCGGCAATGGCAGGAGTCTCTCCACCTTCACGGCAGCACCAAGGATGTCTGACTAATGGCTCTTAGGCCCTTTCCCCATGGTCCTAAGCCGTCAGTTGGACATCCCCAAAGGGTTCCTGGACTGAAAGAGGGTGCAGGCCGGGTTGAGAGACCTCCCCCCGCCCGGAGTGCATGAATTTTGTGCACTGGGCATCTAGTCTTTCTATAAAATCCTTGGTAAATTGCTTTCCCAATAGTTTTTTAAAATATTTTCTTTAAAAGTAAGAGGGTGGCCTAGATGGTTTGGCTCAGTGGATAGAGTGTCAGCCTGGTGACTGAATGGTCCCAGGTTTGATTCCAGTCAAGGGCACATGCCCAGGTTGCAGGCTCTATCCCTAGTTGGGGACATGCAGGAGGCAGCTGATCAATGATTCTCTCTCATCATTGATGTTTCTATCTCTCTCTTCTCTCTCCCTTCCTCTCTGAAATCAATTTAAAAAAATAAAAAGTAAGAGATTGTTTCATAAACTGTTGACATCTACTATCAGAAGACTTTATTGATAAAAATCGTTCTCTTAAGGAAATAAAATGTGGAACTATGAAATGCCACAGAATGATTCTAAAAGCTGTCTCTCTATAGCCACAGAGCACAAGTGTGTATGACAGCAGACCAACTACATATATAAAAGCCTAAGTGACCATTATGACTGGTCGACCGAACAACCTGTTGACTGGTCTCTATGATGCGCACTGACCACCAGGGGGCAGACGCTCAATACAGGAGCTTCCCCTTGGTGGTCAGGGCACTCCCACAACCATCCTCCTGTGGTCCCTCCCCCCAGGCCAGCCAGCTGGCCCCGATTGGCCCTGATCAGCCAGGGCTCTAGTTATATATAAAAAGTTATATATATTTGCCTTAGCCAGTTTGGTTCAGTGGATAGAGCATTAGCTTGTGGACCAAAGGGCCCTGGGTTTGTTTGATTCCGATTAAGGGCACATGCCTGGGTTGTGGTTTTTAACTAGGTTTTGAGTGTTTAAAACTTTTCAGATTAATTAAATCACTTATTCTGAAAATCTCAACACCACCGTGCATACCTTTTTATGATGTTTACATATATCTTTTTACTTTAAATCATGGCCAAAATGAAATTCCATTGTTATTTTCAACTGCTACCAAACTAGCTTAGTGGCATTTTTGTGTGTGTGTGTGTTTTTGTTTTTGTTTTTTTGTGTGTGTGTGTGTTGGTGGTGGGGGGGGGGGGGTTAGTAGTTTATTGAGATGAAGAACAGCAAATACCAGAAAAGCTACTTATATCTATTTATTCTTTAAATAATCCTGGCTTGCTCATGTGAGAATTCCATTAAAACCACAGCAGATGTCCACCCTATGCCTCTGGAATTTATCTCTACCACCTCCTGCTTGCCTGCTCTGTCTCATTTTATTTTTTCTTCATTTTTCTCACTGACATTAGTAAAACACTTTCCCCCCTAGCTTATCTTAAATTATGTATATGAAAGTCCATATATTCCACTTTTATTATTTGGGGAAGTTATTTGAATCGTTTTTATTTAGCCATGAAGAACAGAATTGATGAGTCACAATACTTCTGAGATTAATTCAAGTATGTTTAATTTTCAGTCTCCTTGGTAGAGTATTTTACTTAGATAACCAAGATTTTTCTCCCCCAGAACCAGCAGAATTATATAATCTCAATCCATGTGATTTTACTCATTTAAAAACACTTGGGAATAAAAGAGGGTGCTATGAACAATAACTCTAGGGAAACAGGCATTAACCAGAACTGTCCTTGTACAGGTTGGTCTAGTCACACCCCAAAGCCCAATCCTCACTTGATATAAATAAGTGAAAGTTTATTCTAGATGTTCCACCATAGAAAGACATCTTTGTAATCAACAAAATAACATCAATAATAATAAAACTATTTTCTGATATGATAGTAAAATATATTTGCTACTAATAGGAAAATGTTGATTTTAATATGAAACTAATTATTTGACCTTTACTAATATTTATTTTTAATTAACCTTTGAGAAAATTAACTTTCTAAAAAGGTTAGCTTAATTCTGCCAATGAATTTTATCAAATCAAGATAATCAGTGATTGGCTCAGTGGATAGAGCATCACCTGCGGACTGAAGGGTCCCAGGTTTGATTCCAGTCAAGGGCATATGCCTGGGTTGCAGCATGATCCCCAGTGGGGTGTGCACAGGAGGCAGCCAATCAATGATTCTCTCTCATCATTGATGTTTCTATCTCTCTCTCCCTCTCCCTTCCTCTCTGAAATCAATAAAAATATAAAGAAAAAGACAATCAGTAATTAGAGAAACATTTAAGACTAAATATTGTAGAACTTCTACTCAATCCTTAAAGTCTGAATAGAGGATGTTCATTTTCTTCACATAAATTAGAATTTGATAGTATATGGTTCCATATAACTTTGAGTTATCAAGATTTCTTTAATTCTCACATTTTGTACTATAAGATGTTTCTCTTCTCCATTTTCTTTTCATTTTCTAATGGTATATATAGGTACTCTATTATGGTGAAACTTAAGAAACATTATTTTAGTACAAGTATAGCACTCCTATATTATTACAAGAGGTAACCGAATCAACAAAAGTACATGATACATGACATGAAGTTTATTTTTAAGATGCCCATAACTAATTACCACTACTTTTAATTACTATCTATTTCTCACCCAAACATTTTGGAGTCATATTTTTATGAATATAATACATAATGCTGCATATGTTGCTTTAATATAGGTAAAGTACTCACAACAGTCATATGAAATGAGCTATTCATAACATTATCTGAACAGAAGGGTAAACTTCTTTGCTCGAAGATTCCAGGAGAGCCCCTGGTTCCCAGTGATAATACCTCATCTTCCCATTTTTAGGGGCATTCTCTTAATATCTTCTTCACTTCTTGAGTATAAAGTGTATAACATAACAGCAAAAATCTAAAACCCATTTTTAGAAATGGGTGACAAAATTATAATGAATTCTAATAACATTGAACTGATTAATTCTGAATGATAAAATATCAGATAAGCTTTGTGTTTTAGAGCATCATCTAAAGCCCATATATTCCATTTTTATTATTTGAGGAAGTTATTTAAATCATTTTTATTTAGCCATGAAGAACAGAATTGGAAAGATTTTATGATTCTGTAACCTATTATTAAATAAGACACATACTTCAATTCCTCTGTGCACTCTTCCATTTCAAATAATCCAAAACCATAAAAATCAAAATAAAATGTACACACACAAAAACAAAATCTTCAATTAAGCTCGCATTATACCTGTTAGATATAAAAAAGACACAATTTAGAGGAATTCAGAAGGTAACAATAAAATGAACTCTGAGTATGTATAACTAATTACTTTCCTATAGACTAAATGCTCATCTTAGAATATAATTTTCACTAATTAATTCACTTACCAGAATTCAGAATCAACTAGGCCGTTTGGGGATAACCATTAGTCCTTTGTAGAGTGGATAAATGCTAAGGCTCTATAGTATGTACTGTCTATAACATCAATATTAGGATGCTATAATTATAAGGAGCCAATAAATACTCACCTCAAATAACAACCTCCACTTACCAACAAATATGTGACAGAGGCATGCAGGAGATATAAAAATTTAAGCTAAGCACTGTTTACTTGTTAGCTGAGGTGAGCCCCAAATATGGGAAGGGTGGGTAGAAGAGATGAATTCAATATGGACATGAATCACCCATTTTTTCTAAGCAAATTGAGCATAAAAATTGTGGGCCAATGAAGCCTAGTGCCAACAGGCATGTCCTCAGAGAGGTAGCAAATTAGATCAGACACCTTAACAGAATAGTTCCAGAAAAGTGCAGTACAAATAAAATATAAATGAGCCACACATGTGAGCCATATGCTTAATTTTAAATTTTATATTAGCAACATTAAAAAGCAAAGAGGAACATGATTCATTTTGATAATATATTTTTATTGACCCAATATGTTCCAAGTGATATAATTTCAACACAAATTAATATAAAATTTATTAAATTAGTTTACATTTTTACATTAAATCTTTAAAATTTGGTGTGTATTTCAAATAGCACATCTCAGACACATTGCAAGTGTCCAATAGCCACATATATAACTAATGACGACTATGCTGGAAGACTCAAGTTTAGAATTATTTGGCCTTGGGCTTGACAGTCTATCTAATCAAAGCTGCTGCTACATGCAGGAAGAAAGAGTAATGAGTGGATGAAAGAGCTGTTTTTCATCTTATCCAGGTACATAGTCCCTAGCACTTCAGTAAGATAGAAGGGTGCAATGGAATGTAATTACAAGAAAAACTAATTTGTTGATTTACCACTAACTTCAATGAGTTTGAGAGGAGGAACATGGTGATAGTAGCGGTGTGGAGATATCCTTAGGTCTTTACTCAAGCAAAGGTGGAATCTGGCTATCCCACCCAGGAAGGTGAAAGAAAGGCATATCTCTGAGTAATTTTTTAATTGGAATTTTCTTCAAGAACCTATGTTGAATTCAGGCATCTTTTCTTGTTTGGGCTAGTCCTATTTTAGGAGACATTTTGCAAGCAGTAACAATGATCACCTTTTTTAGGATTCTATTTGTAAGAATATTTGTAGAGCAAACTGCCTTAGAAGACAGAAAAACTGTTTTCTTTTTCTGAAATAGAGGACTGGCAAGCTTATTGCTTGTTATAAAAAAACATAGGTTCCCTAAACCTAAAATTATTCGTCTGTCACCCGACCCTTTCTATGTGTAGGAATCACTTGGCCTTCCTTGTATGTTCTTGTGCAATTTGGGTCCAGGAGAATAAATAGAGTCATGATTCATATGTTTCTGGTTTTCTGTATTAAAGTCTTGTTATATCACCAGCATGTATGCAACTGTGGCAGGCTGACTTGACTGCTAACAAGTATGGTAAAATTTTAGACTCTATGCTTCTTGACACCATTGACTATTTTCTTCACCGAAGTTTTTCATTCTGAAAATATCTGTAACATTGAGTAATTATTTTATATGTGCAAAATGTGAATGTGCTTAATTCAGATGATGGCAATCAGTCAATAACATATTTATTTAGATTCTACTAGATTTTTAGCCCTTTTAAGCACCATAAATGTTAACATTGTATTTAGCTAGCTAATACTAAAAAGAAAGAAAGCAAAAGGGAGGTCAGACATTATAAGCATGGTCATCCGGGCAGCTTCACCAGGAAGCTGCAACTTCACACTCCCCAGGGAACCACCCATCTATTCTCTGCAAGTCACTGGGGGAAAGGGTCAAACAAAGGGGGAGATGGGCACATGCATGCACAGTGAAGTTGCGGTGACAGAGGAAGGCGCTTGTCTGTCAGTCTAACCTGGGGAACAAAGATCATTGGCTGTGAGGTTGGAGTGAATACAAGTTCAGGAAATCCTGAAGGCTTAATTGTTTAGCTCCTAGTTATAACCCCAAGACAGAGTGCTGGCTCTCTTATTCCTCTTGCTTTGCTCCCGCTTCCTTGCACTCACTTATTCTGTGACCTGTGCTCCCCTGCCATGTGGCCCTACAGGTTAACATGGCCCATGGTCATGTGGCTTTCACATGCAGTGGACTGCAGCTGGTAACACAAGTTATGCTGGTCACATGCTGGGCTGGACTATGCTTTAATATGAAGCAAGGACTCTGGGCAGTGGCTCTGCTGAGACAACACAGGGCTTTTTCCGTGGAGATATTGAAATGAAGGAATTAAACTGGACTGCTTTGTTTTCCTCTGGGCAGGATATAAAGGTGATTTCCCAGGTTCTTGTCCAGGTGGACTCTGAGATGAAGCCATGAGCAAAGGTAGCATAGGAAAAGATGGAAATTTAGTGAGAAACAAGCGCAGACTCCCATGTGGGGAGAGGGAGAGAGACCCATTAAGTCCCTCTTTCCTAAGGCTTCTAAGGGCTGCAGTTCTTTGTGTCCTGATATGCCCTCTGAATGGTCACTATAAGCAGCTTCAGAGCTCAAACCCCACCTGGGGTTCCCCACTTTTCCTCCCTTTTGTTTTTCTACTCCTTGTGGCCTTTTTCTTTATTCTGTGAATGAGAGGTTTCCTCTCCTTTATTCTGGAAATGTGTACCTTTTGGCAACACCCAGCCCCCTTATTCCTTCAATGTATGCCTTCTGGCAGATCCCAGTTTTGCAGCCCCTCGGTTCTCCCCCATGGACCCCCTAATTCCTAAATCTCTCTAAACGTGCCTATTTACCCCTAAAAACTCCTTTCAATATGACAGAGATGAGACCTTGGAGGGGAACTCCCTAAATTTTACATCATCAACAAAGCTTTCCACAATAGCTCATTGTTATGCCCAGATTTCAAGATCCCCAAGAGCCCACCAGGGAGCCAGCGAGTCCAGTGCAAAAGCAGAGAGTCTTTTATTCAAACTAGTTCGGCTCCCCGACCACACTCACCTATGCAATGGTAAGCCAAGTGGCAGAGAGAGCGCTAGCCCGATGGGAAGAGGAGTTTTATGAGGGGGGGAGTGAGGGGAGGGGAGGTGACTGTGGGCCCTGCCGATTGGTCAGGCGCAAGTCGGTGTATCTATGGCGACTTCCCTTGATTGTCATTGGTTAGATTAAAGAAGTCCTGGGTGTGGTTAGCAGAGGCTTGGGCTTCCAGGAAGAAGCCTTGTGGAGCACATGGCTACTAAGGTAAGATGGAGGGCGTAGCCCTCACCCTTTCACTCATCCTCCCATGGAAGCCTCAGGAAATTCTTGTTCCCATGGCACCCTGAGAGCTCCATTTCTACCAGTAACAGGTGGGGACACAGAGGGCACCCCACTGATAACAAAAAAGTAAAAATTAGTTGTCTTGTAAAATATAATAAGGCAGAGTACAACATGTAATATAGCAGTCACTGTCTTCTCTCAAGATGACAATCTAATTATAAGATTAGCATAGTTATTTATGAAGAAAACTTACCACATGAATAATCAATACATATGGGTAGTAGAGAGGATTAAAAGGTGAAATAGCACTTCCAAGTCAGCTAATCTAAAAGAAGAGCTTCAAACTTAAGATTTGACAAGGTCCTTCTGGGAAAACACACACACACACACACACACACACACACACACACCACCACCACCACCAAAAAACAAGCTAAGTGTAAAGGAAAAAGTAGAGCTACATACCCAGGAGAAAGTATGGGGAAAAATCATGAATGTCAGAATTACACATATGCTCTAGGTCAGTGGTTCTCAACCTTCTGGCCCTTTAAATACAGTTCCTCATGTTGTGACCCAACCATAAAATTATTTTCGTTGCTACTTCATAACTGTAATGTTGCTAATGTTATGAATCATAATGTAAATATCTGATATGCAGGATGGTCTTAGGCGACCCCTGTGAAAGGGTCGTTCGACCGCCAAAGTGGTCGCGACCCACAGGTTGAGAACCGCTGCTCTAGGTGAAGAAAATAAACCATGCTGAGGATAAGGAACATGAAGCATATGCACGCAGATTGCATGAGACCCTTAGCCTCAGTCTGAGTTTTCTCTGTTACATGGTTCACAGGGAATCCTGAAAAATCTCATTTAAAATTATAAGTAACTGTAGTTTTAGAAAACTGAATCTGAGATATCATCACAAGTCAGCATGGCTTTTTAATATTCTAGAAGGTACCTGGTGAGCTTGAGACTAACATATGTAATGTTTTCACAATATTAGTTTAAATGGTATTGAAACAGAAATTTTAGAAGAATATATACAGGTTTAGGGAATTTTTAGAATTAGGGTCCATGGAAAAACATAGGGCTACAGATTGAGAGAAGGTATATTTCCACAAGACAAGGAAGCCAGGTGCAGTTACATTTCCATAAGACAAGGGAGCAGCAACAGTTGCATTTACATGAGACAAGAGAACTGAAAGCAGCCTAAAAAGGTCTATATTTACAAAATAAAGAAGGAACAAAGCCCAGAAGTAAAAGGAGGACAATGAGGGAGGAGGGCCTCAGGAGAAACTATAGTAACCAATTCAAAAGGGAATACTGACCAACCAGAGGGGATATCAGGACACAGGCACTGCAGCCATGGAAACCGGAAGTCATTCTGTGGGACTTTTTCCCTCTCCCCACGTGGGAGTCTGAACTTATTCTTCAATAAAGCTACAACCTTGCTATATTACCTTCTGTCTGTAGATTCATTCTTTGATTCCGGCAGACAAAGAATCTGGATTCCAGTGCAAAAATTCTGCATCAGTACATTGATGGTTTCTGAATTATTTTCACATAAAAATCACACTACTGAACTCTGTTAATTTACCATTGACAGTATATTTCAAAAACTTATTCACAGACGCATGCCTTGTATGGAGCAGCAACCTGGGCACGTGCCCCAACTGGGAATCAAACTGGGGACCTCTTGGTGCATGGGACAACTGTCAACCAACTCAGCCACACCAGCCAGGGCTCATTGTGGTTTTAACTTACATTTTCTGATGATTACTGATGTTGAGCATCACTTCATATGTCTCTTGGCCATTTCTATGTCCTCTTTGGGAAACTGTATATGCAGGCTAATTTTTCTATTTTATAATTTGACTATTTGTATTTTTGTATTGAGTTTCATATCTGCATAAATTTTAAATATCAACCCCTTATTAGTTGTATCATTGTGATTATATTCTTCATTCAGTCATTTGTCTTTTCATTTTGTTGCAGGGTTTACACATTTAAAAAATATTTATTGAACCTTTCCAAAGGTCAGGCAGTGTGCCGAACACAAGGGTTCCTTTAATGGAGCTTATCGTTTAGTGGGGAACAGGGGAGCAGGAAGGGAGGTATTAAACTAATTTATTTTACAGATAATGATCTAATGAAAATTATGTCAAATTCTATAAAGGAGAGGTATAAGATGCCATGAAAACTGAAGGGGGCCTACATCCAGATTGGGGAAAGAAATAGAAAAGGCTTTCTTTAAAATAATATATTTTATGGAGTAAGATAATAATAGTAATAGCATCAGCATCTAATATTTATTGAGTGCTTACTATATGCCAGGTACTGTTCTAGTCTCAAAAATATATTTCTGCTATCTGTTTTACAGATTAGTGGACTGAAAAATGGAAGGTCAAGACCTAACCGTTGATCTGGGCTGGGTAGTTCAGTTTGTTAGGGTGTCATCCAGGTATACTACGGTTATAGCTTCAGGACATGGTCAGGGTACCTACAAGAATCAACTAATGAATGCATAAATAAATGGAAAAACTTATGTTTCTCTCTCTCTCTCTCTCTCTCTCTCTCTCTCTCTCTCTCTCTCTCTCTCCCTCCCTCCCTCCTTCCTTCCTTCCATTCCTATCTCTCAAAAATTAGTAAATACATTTTAAATTTTTTTTTATTGCTTAAAGTATTACAAAGAGTATTACATATGTCTCCTCCCCCCCCCCCCACCCTTGACAATCCCCTGGCCTCCCCTACCCCCCAGTGTCTTATGTCCATTGGTTATGCTTATATGCATGCATACAAGTCCTTTGGTTGATCTCTTACCCACACCCCTCCTGCCCTCCCACCCTCCCCAGCCTTCCTGCTGTAGTTTGACAGTCTGTTCGAGGCAGCTCTGCCTCTGTATCTATTTTTATTCATAAGTTTATAATGGTCTTTATTGTCCAGAAATGAGTGAGATCATGTGATGTTTTTCCTTAATTGACTGGCTTATTTCACTTAGCATAATGCTCTCCAGTTCCATTCATGCTGTTGCAAATCGTAAGAGTGCCTTCTTTTTTACAGCAGCATAGTATTCCATCATGTAGATGTACCACAGTTTTCTAATCCATTCATCTACTGATGGGCACTTAGGCTGTTTCCAGATCTTAGCTATGGTGAATTGTGCTGCTATGAACATAGAGGTGCATATATCCTTTCTGATTGGTGTTTCTGGTTTCCTGGGATATGTTCCTAGAAGTGGGATCACAGGGTCAAATGGGAGTTCCATTTGTAGTTTTTTGAGGAAACTCCATACTGTCTTCCATAGTGGCTGCACCAGTCTGCATTCCCACCAGCAGTGCACAAGTGTTCCTTTTTCTCCACATCCTCTCCAGCACTTGTCGTTTGTTGATTTGTTGATGATAGCCAGTCTGACAGGTGTGAGATGGTACCTCATTGCTGTTTTGATTTGCATCTCTCGGATGATTAGTGACTTTGAGCATGTTTTCATATGTCTCTTGGCTTTCTGAATGTCCTCTTTTGAAAGGTGTCTATTTAGATCCTTTGCCCATTTTTTGATTGGATTGTTTATCTTCCTTTTGTTAAATTGTATGAGTTGCCTATAAATTTTGGAGATTAGGCCCTTATCAGATATGACATTGGCAAATATGTTTTCCGACGCAGTGGGTTTTCTTGTTGTTTTGTTGATGGTTTCTTTTGCTGTGCAGAAGCTTTTTATTTTGATGTAGTCCCATTTGTTTATTTTCTCTTTAGTTTCCAATGCCCTAGGAGCTGTATCGGTGAAGAAATTGCTTCGGCATATGTCTGAGATTTTGTTGCCTTTGGATTCTTCTAGTATTTGTATGGTTTCCCATCTTATATTTAAGTCCTTTATCGATTTTGAGTTTATTTTTGTGTATGGTGTAAGTTGATGGTCTAGTTTCATTTTCTTGCATGTATCTGTCCAATTTTCCCAACACCATTTATTGAAGAGACTATCTTGACTCCATTGTATATTCTTGTCTCCTTTGTCAAATATTAATTGAGCGTATTTGTTGGGGCTGATTTCTGGGGTCTCTATTCTATTCCATTGATCTATATGTCTGTTCTTGTGCCAGTACCAGGCAGTTTTGAGAACAGTGGCTTTGTAATACAGCTTGCTATCTGGTATTGAGATCCCACCTGCTTTGTTCTTTTTCAGGATCACTGAAGGTATTCGGGGTCGTTTTTTATTCCAGATAAATTTTTGGAGAGTACGTTCTAGGTCTGTGAAATATGCCATTGGTATTTTAATAGGAAGTGTGTTGAATTTATAGATTGCTTTGGGCAGTATGGACATTTTAATGATGTTGATTCTACCAATCCAAGAACATGGTATGTTCTTCCATCTCTTTATTTCTTCCTCTATCTCTTTTTTCAATGTCCTATAGTTTTCTGAGAAGAGTTCTTTTACCTCTTTAGTTAAGTTTATTCCTAGATAGCTTAATTTTTTTGGTGCGATGGTAAATGGGATTGCTTTTTTAGTCTCTCTTTCTGAACATTCACTATTGGTGTATAGAAATGCTATAGATTTCTTGGCGTTAATTTTGTATCCTGCTACATTGCCGAATTCTTTTATTAAGTCTAATAGTTTATTGATGGAGTCTTTAGGGTTTTTTAAGTATAATATCATGTAATCTGCAAATAAGGACAGTTTTACTTCTTCTTTTCCAATTTGGATGTCTTTTATTTCTTCTTCTTGTCTAATTGCAATGGCTAATACTTCCAGTACTATGTCAAACAGGAGTGGTGAGAGTGGGCATCCCTATCTTGTTCCTGTTCTTAGGGCAAATGGTGTTAGTTTTTGTCCATTGAGTATGATGTTGGCTGTGGGTTTGTCATATATGGCTTTTATTATGTTGAGGTGTGATCCTTCAATTCCCACCTGCTGAGAGTTTTTATTAAAAATGGGTGTTGAATTTCGTCAAACGCCTTTTCTGCATCAATTGATATGACTATGTGGTTTTTTTCTTTCAATTTGTTTATGTGATGTATCACATTGATTTGCGGTTATAGTACCATCCTTGCATCCCTGGGATGAATCCTACTTGGTCGTGTTGTATGATCTTTCTGATGTACTGCTGGATCTGATTTGCTAAGATTCTGTTGAGGATTTTGGAATCTATGTTCATGAGGGATATTGGCCTGTAATTCTCTTTCATTGTGTTGTCTTTACCTGGTTTTGGTATTAAGGTGATGCTGGCTTCATAGAATGAGCTTGGAAGTATTCCTTCCTCTTGGATTTTTTGTAGTAGTCTGAGGAGGATAGGTTTTATTTCTTCCTTGAATGTTTGGTAAAACTCCACTGTGAAGCTGCCTGGTCCTGGGCTTTTGTTTGCTGGAGGCTTTTTGATGACTGCTTCAATTTCTTCCATAGTTATTGGCCTATTGAGATTTTTAGATTCTTCCTGATTGAGTTTTGGAACTTTGTATTTTTCTAGGAATATGTACATTTCCTCCAGGTTGTCTAGTTTGTTGGAGTAGAATTGTCCATAGTATTTTTTAACAATCATTTGTATTTCTGTGGGGTCTGTTGTTATTTCGCCTCTATCATTTCTGATTTTGTTTATTTGGGTCCTTTCTCTTTGCTTCTTGGTGAGCCTGGCTAGAGGTTTGTCAATCTTGTTTATCCTTTCAAAGAACCAGCTCTTTGTTTCATTGATTTTCTGTATTGTTTTTTTGGTCTCTATGTCATTTATTTCTGCGCTAATCTTTATTATCTCCTTCCTTCTGCTCACACTGGGCTTTTCTTGTTGCTCTCTGTCTAATTCTTTCAGCTGTAGATTTAGATGATTTACTACCATTTTTTTCTTGTTTGTTCTGATAGGTCTGTAGAGCTATAAACTTCCCTCTCAGGACTGTTTTCATTGTGTCCCATAGGTTTTGGATTGTTGTGTTTTCATTGTCATTAGTTTCCAGGATGTTTTTAATTTCTTCTTTGATCTCATTGGTAACCCAATCACTATATAATAACCTGCTATTCAGCTTCCAAGTGTTTGAGTATTTTGAGTTGTTTTTATTGTAGTTTATTTCTAATATTATGGCCTTGTGGTCTAAGAAGAGGCTTGGTATGATTTCAATCTTCTTGAATTTGGGGAGACTTTGTTTGTGACCCAATATGTGGTCTATTTTTGAAGATGTCGCATGAGCACTTGAGAAGAATGTATATTTTGTGGCTTTGGGGTGAAGTGTTCTGAAGATGTCAATTAAGTCCATCTGATCTAGTGAGTCATTTAGGATTGCTGTTTCTTTGCTGAGTTTTTGTCTAGCAGATTTATCCAGTGATGTCAGTGGTGTATTAAAGTCCCCAACTATGATTGCATTGTTGTCGATCTCTTCCCTGATATCTTCCAGGAGTTTTCTTATGTATGTGGGTGCTCCTGCATTGGGTACATATATGTTTATCAGGGTTATATCCTCTTGTTGTATTGATCCCTTTAGTATTATGAAGTGGCCTTCCTTATCTCTTGTTATGGCCTTCACTTTGAGGTCTATTTTGTCTGATATAAGTATTGCTACCCAGCTTTTTTTTCATTTCCATTTGCCTGAAAGATATTTTTCCATCCCTTCACTTTCAGTCTGTTTGAGTCCCTTGTTCTGAGGTGGGTCTCTTGTAGACAGAAATTATATGGGTCATGTATTTTCTTATCCATTCAGCCACTCGATGTCTTTTGCTTGGAGCATTTAGCCTGTTTACATTTAAAGTTATTATTGAAAGGTACTTGTTTGTAGCCATTTCTTTTTTTGTGTGTGGCTGTTTTCTTTCTGAGCTTTTTATTTCTTCTTTTTACACCAGTCCCTTTTGCATTCCTTGCATTGCTGGCTTGGTGGTGACAAACTCCCTTAGCCTTTTTTTGTCTGTGAAGCTTCTTATTTCCCGTTCAATTTTGAATGATAGCCTTGTTGGATAGAGTATTCTTGGATTCAGTCCTTTGCTTTGCATCACTTTGTAAATTTCTGTCCATTCTTTTCTGGCCTGATGTGTTTCTGTTGAGAAATCATTTGATAATCTAATGGGAGATCCCTTGTATGTAACTTTACGTCTCTCTCTTGCAGCCTTTAAGATTCTCTTTGTCCTGAACATTTGCCATGGTAATTATGATGTGTCTTGGTGTGGATCTTCTCTGGTTCACCTTGTTTGGGACTCTCTGGGCTTGTGTGACTTTTTTCTTCCCCACCTCAGGGAAGTTTTCTGATATTATTTCTTCAAATTGGTTTTCTAAGTCTTGTTCCTCTTTCTGTTGTTCTGGCACCCCTATTATTCGTATGTTGTTTCGTTTCATGTTGTCCCATAGCTCCCTTAGGCTCTCCTCCTGTCTTTTAATTCTTTTCTCCAATTGCAGTTCCGTTTGGGTGTGTTTTGCTTCCCTGTCTTCTAATTCGCTAATTCGGTCTTCCGCTTCTCCTAGCCTATTGTTGAAACTTTCAATGGTGTTTTTTACTGCAGTTATATCACTCTTCATTTCTTCTTGGTTCTTACATAGTTTATTGATTTTTTCATTCGTTTCTTTTTGATGCTTACATAAGCTGTTAATTTTTTCATGAGTTTCTTCTTGATTCTTGCATAAGTTGTTGATTTTTTCCTCCATCCGGTTTATGCATTCTAAGACCCTTAATCTGAATTATTTTTCTGTCATGCTCCATGCTTCTGTTTCACTTAGCTGCTTTTCTGGCAAGTCCTCCTTTTCTTTCCTTTGGGGGTTTCTTTTTCTACCCAAGTTTGATCTCACCAACATATCTAGATGTTGAGTAGTTCAGGGGCTGTTCCTTGGGTGGCAGTGGCTCCTTGGGCTGTGGTTTCTCCTCGGGTGGTTGTGGTAGCAGCTGCTCCTCAGTTGGCAGCAGTTTCTCTGGTGGGTGCTGTTCACAGCTGTGGTGGCTACTCTGGCTGGTGGGGGGAGGCTTCACATACAGCTTCTGTTCCTCAGACAGAGGGTGTGCTGATCACGAGGCTGCTGTTCCTTGGATGGGGGCGGGCTACACACACAGCTGTTACTCCTTGAACTGGGGCAGACTGCTCACGTGGCTGCTGATCCTTGGATGGGGGCTGGATGCACGCTGCTGTTGTTCCTCTGATGTGGTGGGCTGCTTGTGGCACTAGTGCTCCTTGGACTTGGATAGGTTGATTGCAAGTCTGCTGCTCCTCAGACGGGGGTGTGGCTCTGGATGCACAGGGCTGCTGCTCCTCAGACGTGAACGGTCTGCTTGTGTGGCTGCAGCTCCTCAGACCGGGGTGGGCTGCTGCTGCTCCTTGAATGGGGCCAGGCCACTGGCAGAACTGCCGCTCCTCGGATGGGGGCAGGCTGCTCACATACCTGCTGTTCCTGGGATTGAGCAGGCTGCTAGTGCGGCTGCTGCTGCTTGGACTAGGGCAAGATGCTTGTGCAGCTGCTGCTCCTGGGACTAGTGCAGGGTGTGCACAGCTGCTGCTCCTTGGATTGGGGCAGGTTGCTTAGGGCTTCCACTCCTCAGACTTAGGAAGACTGCTCATGAGGCTGCTGCTCCTCGGACAGGTTAAACTGCTCGCGTGGTTGCTGCTCCTCGGACGTGGAAGCTGGCTGCTCACATAGCTGCTGCTCCTTGGCCAGGGGCAGGCCACATGAGGCTGTTGCTCTTAGGCTTGAGGCAGGCTGCTCACGGAGCTGATGCTTCCTGGACAAGAGCACGTCACTCAAGTGTCTGCTGCTCACATGGTTGAAAAAATAATGTGAAAAGAATTAGGAAATAAAGGAACAAACAAAAAAAGGAGAAGAAAGAAAAATAAGCTAACAAAACAATAATAAAGAAATAAAAATGAAAAATTGAAATGTCATTCAATGGGCTGGCTTAAGATCCCAGTTTTCTGGAATGTCTGTGTTTTTTTGTTGTTGTTGTTCAGGACCACATTTTCAAAACCGCATAGGCCAGGGGCAGCGACAATATTGCAAAGGTAGATGGAAGCACCAGTGAGAGTAGCAAAGAAAGCGGGATATTTACTGACATTTACTATGTGTCAGTTAGTAGTAAGAGACAAAGAGATATAAAGGAAGAACATTATGGAAATGATTTTATTATGAAAGCTGCAGATGCATTGAGACATCTGCTGATTGCTGTGTCACATTCCTTTGAGAATAATGGTGTTTTGGTTTGCTTTGTAAACAAAGTCTACATCCCATGTTGTGGCAAAGGTGTCTCTTACTGACCAGAGAATTTATTTATGAAATATTAATATTTCTATTAATAAACAGAATTCCTTTCATATAAAAACAGAAAACTTAATAGAAATTAGTTACCTCTAAGAAGCCATATGTTATTAAAGGCTGAAACTTTAACTTTTGAAACTGTTTGAGTTTGTTTTATCATCTATCAACTTACCAACTATTTCCAAATTCAGGACACCTTCTGAGATTTCTGCCTCCTCTCTCTTGCCTTAAAACCATAATTCTCAGCCTCCTTCCCTCAGACCTCCTCCCAAAACTCAGTGTGTGAAATAAGAGATGCTGACAGGAATGTAAAGAAATGGATCTGGGTTTTGCTCTATGTAGAACTGAGGACCTTCTTCTTCTGAGACCCCATGGTAATGGCCCAGAAACCTTCCTGAGTGCAACCTGGTTTCTCTTGTCCATCTAGAACACTCTATAATCCACAAAAACTACTAGAAAGCACAGGAATCCTTGAAAGTGTAGAAACCTGAAGCTGAAGTTTCATTCGTTTTAATGGGGAAAACCCCTGTGAGTGTGTTACATGGAAATGTGCTGAAGCTGTAAAAGAGGAGGCCAGTGAGGACTATCAAACATGCACACAGTCCAACCTCACTAAAATCTTTTAAACCAACAACAAAGTTTTGTATAATCTGACCTCGGCTAATTTGTGAGCTTCGTATCCCACTGTTCTCCCACCCTGTCCTGTCCACTGTCAGTTACTCCTGTCACTTCTGTGTTCTTTCAAAATAGTAAGCACCTGCCTACCTCAGAGGCTTTTGCTGGGAAAGGAAGGGAAGAATGGCATGATGGCAGGACAGCCTGGGTTTGCATACCTGCTTCACAATTGACTACCTATGAACTGAGGGTACGTTTTATTTTTTTGAATTTTTAAAATGTATTTATTAATTTTAGATAGAGGGGAAGGGAGGGATGGAGAAAAAGAGATATAGAAATGGAGAGAGAGAGAGAGAGAGAGAGAGAGAGAGAGAGAGAGAGAGAGAGAGATAAATATAAGTTTCTCCATTTATTTATGCATTGATTAGTTGATTCTTGTATGTACCCTGACTGGGTATTGAACCCATAACCTTAGCATACCTGGATGACACTCTAAAAAACAGAACTAACTGGCCAAGACCAAGAGTTAGTTCTTAACCATCTATTTTTCAGTCCACTAATCTGTAAAACAGATAGCAGAAATATATTTGACACTAGAACAGTACCTAGCATATAGTAAGCACTTAATAAATAGTAGATGCTGCTGCTATTACTATTATTATTATGTTACTTCATAACATATATTATTTTCAAGAAAGCCTTTTTTTGACTATTTCTTTCCCCCATCTAGATGTATGCTCCCTTCAGTTTTCATGGTGCCTTATACCTCTCCTTTATAGAATTTGCCATAATTTTGATTAGATCATTATCTGTAAAATTATTTAATATCTGCCTTCCTGCTCACCTGTGTCCCACTAAACAATAAGCGCCATTAAAGGAACCCTTGTGTCTGGCACACTGCCTGACCTATAGAAAGGGTTCAATAAATATTTTTTAAATGTGTAAACCCACAACAAAATGAAAAGACAACCCACTGAATGGAAGAATATAATCACAAATGATACATCTAATAAGGGGCTAATATTTAAAATTTATTCAGATATGAAACTCAACACAAATATACAAATACTCAAATTATAAAATGGAAAAAAAAACCTGCATATACAGTTTCCCAAAGAGGACATAGAAATGGCCCAGAGACATTGAAAAGATGCTCACCATCAGTGATCATCAGAAAATGTAAGTTAAAACCACAGTGAGCCCTGTCCGGTGTAGCTGGGTTGGTTGACAGTTGTCCCATGCACCAAGAGGTCCCTGGTTTGATTCCCAGTTGGGGCATGTGCCCAGGTTGCTGCTCCATCCAAGGCATGCAGCACGCAGGAGGCCACCATTGGATGTTTGTCTTTCTCACTCTCCCTTCTTTTGTCTCTAAAATCAACAAAAACATATTTAAAAAAATATTTTAAAAAGACATAATAAGATATCACTTCACGCCTGTCAGATGGTTACCGTCAACAAATCAATTATCTAATAGAAAATTAGGTGTAGAAAAAAATGTCATTAGTGGGATAATGTTTATTTAAAAAGAAATAGAACAAATATTGTCCAGAATAATAAGACAATAAAAATATTCTTTTAAAATAAGATATGATGTATTTATATCTGGTATCACTGATTCTGTTTACTGTACTGGTGGCTTTAAGCAGCAGAAAAAAAAATACTTGTTAATTAATTGTCCCTAGGGGTCCTCAAACTTTTTAAACAGGGGGCCAGTTCACTGTCCCTCAGACCGTTGGAGGGCCAAACTATAGTTTAAAAAAAAACTACGAACAAATTCCTATGTACACAGTGGCGGCAAAAACACGCGGCGGGCCGGATATATGTTTTTGGCGGGCCGCATGTGGCCCGCGGAACGTAGTTTGAGGACCCCTACCGGATAGAGATTCAATTGTCTTCAAAGGAAAAAATAAGATAATCAAAAGAAAATTCATTAGAAGTAATAAGAAAATGTGGCAATGATATTTGGGTACATATGTATACAAACAAAATCAATCGCCATTTTTACATAACCACATGTAAGTGTTAGAACATATTTTTAATTGATATACTTTAAGAAGAAAATATAGTCATCAATGAATCTTTTAAAAGGTGTCCTGGGTTTTTTTAAAAAAATAAAACAAAATAAATGGAGCAATAAATGTACTTATATATGAGAAAACATTATTGTATTAATGTAAATTTCTCATCTTAATTTAAAATATTCAAAATTTATTTTTACTATTATTATTATTATTATTATTATTATTATTAATGGAGCCTACTAAGCTTATTCTAAACTAGAGTCCCAATGCATGAAATTCATGCAAGCGTGGCCTTCCTTCTCCTGGCTGTGAGCATCGGTTTCCCTGTGGCACCCAGGACCCGGGCTTCCCTCCGGCTGCCAGCAGGTTCCCTGGACCCAGGCTTCCCTCGCAGCCCCGGCTTTGTCCAGAGGTTGTATGGAAGGATGTCCAATCTAATTAGCATATTACGCTTTTATTATTATAGATGTTATATGGATGACCAAGAGGCAAGACTGCTTTGAGAGGAAATACTGCAGCTAGAATAATTAATAAAGCAAGGTATTGGTGTAATGACAAACAATTTTAGCAGTACAAAGGCACACAGTGAATCTCAGGCATGCTTGCATATTGATACACACTAGGTGTATAGTACAAGACTCTAAAATAAAGAGTAAGATGTAAGAAAATGGTGCTGTGGACAGTTGTTTCTCTATGATAAACTGAATCTCTAACTTGAAACACTTGAGAAAAATCAATCTCTTAGGATTAAATTCCTGATTCAAAAACTAAGCTTTGTAATAAAAGGCAATAAATGTGTATAAGCATTTATCTTTATGACTTTCTGTACATTCTGTAGAGGGTCTGGGGTTTGTTGGTACTGATTAAATGTTCAGTCAATGATTTAAAAAACAGCCATACAAGAACCCCTCGTTACATTGGCCCCCTGGTTGACCTCAAGTGGTTTCCAGGTTCCCTCTATGACCTGTCTCACCATTGTGACCTGTCAGCTCTGTGACCTGTTGCCAGCTTATACCCCACACGCCTGAGTTGAGGCCTCTTCAGTGTGAGGCCCCAAGAGACTCAGGGAAGGGCTCCCCAAGATCTTGTCATATTTAACTCAGACTTCGCTGTTGAGACAGAGCTCGCCACAAGGAGAACTCAGGAAGCCACCACCAAGGGACAGCAAGTACCTCCAGGGCAGGGAGAGCCAGGCTGGTGCAGGAGAGGGCAGGCAGGAGAGGGCGGGCAGGAGAGGGCGGGCGGGCAGATAAAGGGTGGGTTGGAAATGCTGCCATAGCAGGAAGGCTTTTAGGCACCAGAATAGGGGGATCTGATTTATATTTTTTAAAGATCACTCGGTGATTTGACATTTGAAATGATATTTGACATGTGTCCTGAGAGCCAGGCAGGATTTGGGCAGATGAAGACGGTGAGATGTGCTTCAGGTGCAGACAGTGGACACAGCCTGGAGCAGGACAGATGAACACTGGGGACCAGAGCACATGCCTCTCAGAGCCTGTGAGTGATGGGACAGGGCAGGGAAACAGAAGACCCTGCATGGAGGGGACAGGGCAGAGGGAGAGGGTACCTTCCATGGAGGGCAGAGTAGGGGAGACAGGGAAGCCTCCATGGAGAGGGCAGGGCAGGGAGGACAGGGGACCCTCCATGGAGGGGACAGGCAGGGAGGAGAGGGGACCCTCCATGGAGGGGACAGGCAGGGAGGAGAGGGGACCCTCCATGGAGGGGACAGGCAAGGAGGACAGGGGACCCTCCATGGAGGGGACAGGCAGGGAGGAGAGGGGACCCTCCATGGAGGGGACAGGCAGGGAGGAGAGGGGACCCTCCATGGAGGGGACAGGCAGGGAGGAGAGGGGACCCTCCATAGAGGAGACAGGCAGGGAGGAGAGGGGACCCTCCATGGAGGGGACAGGGCAGTGAGGAGAGGGGACCCTCCATGGAGGGGACAGGCAGGGAGGAGAGGAGACCCTCCATGGAGGGTACAGGGCAGTGAGGACAGAGAACCCTCCATGGAGGGTACAGGCAGGGAGTAGAGGGGACCCTCCATGGAGAGGACAGGCAGGAAGGAGAGGGGATCCTCCATGGAGGGGACACTCAGGGAGGAGAGGGGACCCTCCATGGAGGGGACACTCAGGGAGGAGAGGGGACCCTCCATGGAGGGGACAAGCAGGGAGGAGAGGGGGACCCTCCATGGAGGGGACACGCAGGGAGGAGAGGGGACCCCTCCATGGAGAGGACAGGCAGGGAGGAGAGGGGACCCTCCATGGAGGGGACAGGCAGGGAGGAGAGGGGAAACCTCCATGGAGAGGACAGGCAGGGAGGAGAGGGGAACCCTCCATGGAGAGGACAGGCAGGGAGGAGAGGGGACCCTCCATGGAGGGGACAGGCAGGGAGGAGAGGGGACCCTCCATGGAGGGGACAGGCAGGGAGGAGAGTGGACCCTCCATGGAGTGTCAGGGCAGGGGGGAAGGGAACCCTCCATGGAGGGGGCAGGGTAGGGAGGGCAGGGAAACCGCCATGGAGGAGAGAGGGAAGGGAGGAGAGGAGACCCTCCATGAGGGAGGAAGGGAGGAGAGGGGACCCTCAAAGGAGAGTAGAGGGGAGGGTAGAGAGGGAATCCTCCATGGAGGGGGCAGGGTAGGGAGGGCAGGGAAACCTCCATGGAGGAGAGAGGGAAGGGACGAGAGAGGATCCTCCATGGAGAGCAGGGGGCAGGGAGGAGAGGAGACCCTCCATGGAGGTAGCAGGGCAGGGCAGAGGTATAGAGAACCCTCCATGGAGGGGACAGTTAGGGAGAGAGGGGACCCTTCATCAAGGGGCAGGGCAGGGTGGAGAGGGGACCCTCCATATAGGGGGCAGAGCAGGGAGGAGAGGCTACTCTCCATGGAGGGGGGAGGGAAGAGAGGGGACCCTCCATGGAGGGGAGAGAGCAAGGAGGAGAGTGGACACTCCATGGTGGAGGCAGGGCAGGGAGGAGAGAAGACCCTTCATGGAGGGGGAAGGGCAGAGGGATATGGAATCCTCCATGGAGGGAACTGGTTAGGAGAGGGGACCCTTCATGGAGGGGGAAGGACAGGGAGGAGAGGGAACCCTCCAAGGAGGGGGAAGGGAGGATAGATAACCCACCATGGAAGGGGCAGGGAAGGGAGGAGAGGGGAGCCTTCATGGAGGGGGTAGGGCAGGGAGGGGTGGGAACCCTCCATGGAAGGAGCAAGGAGGAGACGGGACCCTCCATGGAGGGGGAAGAAAGGAGAGAGGACACTCCATGGATGGGGCAGGGCATGAAGGAAATGGTACCCTCCATGGAGGGGATGGATCAGTGAGGAGATGGGACCCTCAATGGATGGGGCAGGGAAGGGAGAAGAGGGGAACCTTCATGGGGAGGGAAGAGAGGAGAGGGGACCCTCAATGGAGGGGTCAGGGCAGGGCAGGGCGATGGGGAATCCTCCATGGAGGGGACAGGTTAGGGAGACAGAGACCCTCCATGGAGGGGCAGGGCAGGGAGGAAAGGGGAGCCTTCATGGAAGGGGAAGTGCTGAGTTATAGGGAACCCTCCGTGGAGAGGACAGGGAAGGGGAAAAAATGGACCTCCCGTCAAGATGAGTGGGCAGGGGTACAAGGAAACCCCCCTTTGAGGTGCAGAGTATGATGGAGGGGAACCCTCCATGGAATGGTGTCAAAGGACTCTCCATGGAGGCATCATGGAGGCGTGACAGGGCATATTCCATGGAGGGCAGTCAGTAAGGAGATTTGGAACCATCCCCCCACCTTGACTGGATAAACCAGGGGAGATAAGGGAATCTCCATGGTGTTGTATGGGAAGGCATACAATGAACCCCACTTTGAGTTGACAGTACAGGTAGGAGGGTCACCTCCATGTAGGGAGACAGTGGACCCACCAGGGAGGAGAAAGGGAGGAGGGAAAGGGACACTCCAGAGAGAATAGGCAGCATTCAAGGAACTGCCTCTCTTTGAGGCGACAGGGCAGGCAGGGGATGGGGGAAGAGGACTCTCTATTGAGGGGAATGGGCAATGGGGATAGGAAACCCCCCCTTAAGGGGAAGGACAAGTGGGAGGAGGCACCTTCCATGGAGTGAGAACAGGGGTCCCTCCACAGAGGGACAGGGCAGGCAGGGGTGGGGCGTGAAGGGGGCTTTCCATGGAGGGCATTAGGTAGGGAGACAGGGAACCATCCCTTTGAGATGTTCCTTGTACCCCGGCCATTCCCCTTTCTGTAGGTTCCTCTTTTTCCCCTCCCAGTTCCCTTCATGGAGGATCACCTGTCTCCACCCCATGGAAAGTGCCCACTTCCCTCTTCCCTGTAACTCAAAGGGGGAAGCTCCCTATTCCCCTGCATATTCCCCTCCATGGAGGGTCCTCTCCCTCCCTTTCTTCCCTGACCCTCTGTGGAGTGTCCCCTGTCCTTATTTTATGGAGTGTGCACCCTCCCTTCTGCCTTGTGCCCTAAAGGGGGGTTCCTTGCCTTCCAGCCCCTACAATGCCATGGAGATTCCTGTGTCTCCCCTGGCCTATCCAGTCAAGGGGGCTGTTCCCAATCTCCCTGCTGATTCCCCTCGATGAAGGGACTCCTGTCTCCACTCCATGTCCCCTTTATGGAAGGTCCCCTGTCGTCGGTCCATGGAGGGTGCCCCCACCTTCCTGTCCTGCCCCTCAAAGGGGAGGTTCCTTGTACCCCTGCCCATTCATCTCAATGGAGAGGAAAGGGAAGGGTTGAGAGAATACCCTCCATGGAGGGAAGGGCAGAGGTGGAGGGGCACCCTCCATGGAGTGAGGACAGGGCAGAGAGGGGAAGGCACCCTCCTTGGAGAAAGAAGGGCAAGAAAAACAATGTCCTGAACCCTCCATGGAGGATGCCCTCCCCTCTGCCTGTGGAGGAAAATGAGCAGGGGGATAGGGCACCCCACCCTTTGAGGGGTCAGGAAAGGGTGAACAAGGGATTCTCCAGGGATAGAGCAGTGCAGGGAGCACAGGGACCCTCCATGCAGGGAACAGAGCAGAGGAAACAGGGGACCATCCATGGCGGAGAATGGGCAGGAGATAAAGAACCTCCATTTGAAGGGGCAGAGAAGCAGTGCCAGGGGGACCAGGACAGGGGTTTCCTGTGCCCCTGCACTTTCCCCTCCATGGATGGCTCCCTGTCCTCCATGTCTTGCTCCTGCCATGGACAGTCCATTTCACCCTTTCCTTGCCCCCTCAAAGGGGGGATCCCTATCCCTCTGCCATGTCCCTCCACAGAAGGTCTTCTCTCCCCACTCCATGGAGGGGTACCTCTCCCCCATCTCTGTCCCCACAAGGGGGTGTGGATAAGGGACTCTCCACTGAAGCAACAGGGCAGGGAAAAGAAGACCTTCGTGGCTGTGTCTGGGCAGGGAGGACAGTGGACCCTGCTTGGTAACGACAGGGTGCCATCCATGGATGGGATAGGGCAGGAGGGCCAGGGCAAAAGGGACAGGAGTTGGGGACACTGACCCCTCCATGGATGGTCCCCTGTCCTTACCAAGAAGGGTCCACTCTCCCCCATGCCCTGTCACAGCCACGAAGGGTCTTCCTTTTTTTTTTTTTTTAAGGGGAGAAGGATGATTTTTTATTTTTATTTTTTTAATATATTTTATTGGTTTTTTTCCAGAGAGGAAGGGAGAGGGATAGAGAGTTAGAAAAATCAATGAGAGAGAAACATCGATCAGCTGCCTCCTGCACACTCCCTACTGGGGACGTACCCTCAACCAAGGTACATGCCCTTGACTGGAATTGAACCTGGGACCCTTGAGTCCATAGGCTGACGCTCCAGCCACTGAGCCAAACCGGTTAGGGCAGAGGTCTTTCTTTTCCCTGTCCTGTTGCTTCAATGGAAAGTCTCCTATCCACACTTTTGCATCCCTGCCCCTTCCCAAGGTCTCCTGTCCCCACTGCCCACCCCCTCTCATGGTGCCCTGTCCTCCAGGCCTCCCTTCCCATGGAGGGGCCCCTGTATCCCCTGCTCTGACCACTCTGTGGTTGGTCCCCTTTCCCCTCTGCCTTTTCCCTCCATGCAGGGTCTTCTGTTTCCCTGTCCTGACCCCTCACACACAGGCATCTGAGGGGCATATGCTCTGGTCTGTCCAGTGTTCATCTCTCCTGCCTCCAGGCTGTGGCCACTGTCTGTACCTGAAGCACATTCTCACCCTCTTCATCTGTCTAAATCCTACCCGAGCCCTCAGGACACATCTCAAATATCATTTCAAATGTCAAATCACAAGCAGGGGAAGGGGGGTGGGGGGAGGGGGGTGGGGAGTGGGGGGTGGGGGGTGCGGGGTGAAGGGTGGTAGATATGGGTTGGGGGGTTGGGAGTGGGGGTTGGGGCTGGTGGGTGGTGGGTGGGGGCTGGGTGGTGTGGGATGTGGGGTGGCGGGTGGGGGCTGGGGTGTGGTGTGTAGGTAGCAGGAGGGGCTGGTGACTGTGGAGTGGCAGTGGGTGCTGGTGGTATGGGGTGTGGGGTGGCAGGTGGGGGTGGCGTGTTTGGATTAGTGGATAGGGTTGGCGGGTAAAGGGTGGGAGAAGGAAAAGGAGGGAATAGGGGCAATTAATGGTGATAGAAGGAGACTTGACTTGAAGGCAGTGGGCACACAATGCGATATACAAACGATGCATTATAGAATGGCACACCTGACCTATGCAATTTTATTAATGAATGTCACCCAAATAAGTTTGATTAAAAATAAATAAAAGGTGGGTCTATTGAGGGTGATTAGGTTATGAGGGTGGAGCCCGCATGAA
Source organism: Myotis daubentonii (assembly GCF_963259705.1). Taxonomy (NCBI): domain Eukaryota; kingdom Metazoa; phylum Chordata; class Mammalia; order Chiroptera; family Vespertilionidae; genus Myotis; species Myotis daubentonii. Next base: position 28,260,790 of record NC_081851.1, on the reverse strand, counting down.
TAGGATTAATATCCTTTTAAAAGATCCCCCAATGCTAGACTTATCAGCGGTTCACTCTATATGTTATATTTATGTCAAACCACTATTATATACACTGGAAACTAATATTGAATGTCATCTCTAATTGAAAAAAACTAAATTAGTAAAATAATTTTTAATAAAAATAAAAATGCAAATCAGAGTGATCTTTAAAAAATATAAATCAGATCAGTAAAGTCGGTGCCTAAAAGCCTTAAGCGCTCCAGCAGGGGTCAGCTCTCCAGACAGCATCATGCCTGTGAGGGTGTGACACTGCTGGGAGAGGAATGCCCTGTCTTCTTCCTCCAGTTGCCCCCTTCACTGCTCTGGTGACATGTGGCACTGGTGCAGGCAGAACTGTGCTTCCATGAGAGTGAGCTAAGCATCACTTTGGTTGCTTTGTTCTAGTGAAGGTGCAGACACAGAAAAAACATTTTAAAAAATCTTAATGGTTCTAATAGCATTTCAACCCACCCAAGGGACCTGTAACTGCCATTTTCTGCCCCCCAGCCAGCCTGGCTCACTCAGCCTTGAGGAAAGAAGGCAGGGTTGGTGCTGCTCAGGCTGCCATTGAACATGCATCTGGTCAGACATCTGAAGAGAACTGCAGTTATCTTAGGATGGAAATGGAGGGTCGCATCTGCTGGGATCAGGCACACAGGAGGGGACTAAACTGTGTGGGAAATAGTGACCGGGTCAGAGCTGCATGACCCTGCCATGCTCTCACTCTCCAGCTGCAACCAGGGGTCCATGAATAGTCCACAGCAGGAAGCAGCTCCATGGCCTCTGACAATCCACTGACCCTCTGCAAAGTCCTTTGCTCACATGGCTGATGTCAGAATATACATCCCTGCCAACCTAAGTCTTGCCATGAGGACTGTTTGGACCTTTTAATTCTACTCTTACAAGAAAGCCAGGTCTGAGTCTCTTGTACACTGCTCAAAGGTGTGTGAGGACCCAGTAGATGGCAGCTAGACCTGGTATACCATGGGGCATTTGCTGAGTGGCCTCAGTCCCTGCACAGTCACCAAGTTTAAACCTGTATCAATCTGATGACCAATGCTCGTCCCTTCCTGAGGACTCACTGAGAAACCACCTCATGCAACTTGAGTCCCGCCAGAGGCTCTTTGAGTGACCAAGACTAACAGGCACCCGCATGTGGAGGTCGGCAGAGGCAGAACAAAGGGGAAACTTGGGATTTTTGCAGACCTTCCCTCATCCAGTTCAGGTAAAAGGCAGTCTTGGTGCACTGCTTTGACCTTCCTGCTCTCAGTATGAACCAGCAGAGGCAGCCACACACTGTGAGTTGTTTTCAGCTCCAAATAGAGTTCCCATGGCCAGCCACAGGAAGCATCTGACATTGGCCAGCACCAGAGTCCCTCTCACTTGCATGCAGTTCAACCCACACAGGGGCCAACTGCAGATGACATCAGAGCATGATCCAGTTGCTTCGCAAGCAGCATATCCAAGGGAGATCTTACAGGACAGCAGAACCTGCTGAGGTGAATTCTGCTCCATGTGGACAGCACCTGTGCAGCAGCTCATTCAATGTGCTCAGGGGTGATCCTCACAGTCTGCCACCTGGAAAGTCAACCACGTACATAAATAGGCCAATAGCAATATATAGACTCAACTCTAACAGGAGACCATAGAACACACACAAGGGACATTCTTGGAACACTCAGCTCTGGAAAAAAGAAGACTGTGACAATAGGTCCCTCAGGACAGCTACTACATAAGGCCACACTACCAAGATTGGGTGTCTAATAGTCTAATACATAGATATATAACCACCCAAATAGCCAAATGGGTAGACAAAGAAAAATGTTCCCCATTAAAGTACATCAGACACCTTCAAAAAAAATTAGTGAAGTAAAGGAAAGTAACCTACCAGAAACAGAATTTAAAAAAATGCTTATAAGGATCCTAAATGAACTTCGAAGAAGAATGGATGAAATCAATAAGAACTTCAATAAAGAGATAGTAAGCATGAAAAATAAGTTAGGAATAAAGGATACAATGTCTGAAATGAATAGTACACTAGAAATCATGGGCAACTGAATGAAGCAGAGGATTGAATCTGTTTGGAAGACAAGGTGGCAGAAGACAATCAGAGAAGAAAAAAAAAATTAAAAATGAGGACTGTTTAAGGGATCTTTGGGACAAAATTAATCCTAACAACATGAATTGCATCAAATGAGTACAATAAGGAGAAAAGAAAGAGCAATGGATCGAGAGCTTATTAAAAGAAATAATGACTGAAACTTCCCAAACCTGGTGAAGGAAAAAGGCAAGTCCAGGAGGCACAGTGAGTCCCAAGTAAGATGAACCCAAAAAGTCCCACACCAAAACACATCATAATTAAAATGGCAAACATTAAAAATAAAGAGAAAAAGCAGGAAGAGAAAGGTACTTAGTTACCTACAAGGGAGCTCCCATAAGACTACAGCACATTTCTCAATAGAAATATTTCAAGTCAGAAGGATTGGCAGAAAATATTCAGTGTGATGTAAAGGAAGGAACTACAACCAAGACTCTACCCAGCAAGGCTTTCATTTAAAATTGACACAGAAATAAAGAGCTTTCCAGACAACCAAAAGCTAAAGAAGCTCCTTACCACCAAACTAATATTAAAGAACTGTTAAAGGGTCAAGAAGGAGGAAAAAAGAGGACCATAGTTAAAAGAATAGAATGGAAAAATATACATACTTATCAATAATCATTTTTAATGTGAATGCTCCAATCCAAAACATGGTAGCTGAATGGATGGGAAAACAAGACCTACCACAGATAGAGATATACAGACTAAAAGGGATAGAAAAACTATATTTTATGCAAATGAAAATGAAAAAAAAAAAGCTGGGGTAGCAATACCTATATGTGACAAAATAGACTTACAAAGACTATCTTAAGAGACAACTAAGGACCCTACATAATGATAAAGGGAGCAATCCAACAAGGGGACATGGCCTCTTTAAACATTTATGTACCCAACATAGGAGCACCTAAATATATAAAGCAAATCTTGATGGACAAAAAGGGAGAGATTAACAGCTATCCAGGCATAGGAGGGGATCATAATGCCCATTGACATCAATGGATAGATACCCCAGATAGAAAATCTAAAAGGAAAATATGACTTTAAATGACATCCTTTTTAATTTGTATCTGCAGAGCATTTCACTGCAAAGCAGAAGAATATACATTCTTTTCAAATGCACATGGAATATTTTCTAGGATAGACCACATGTTAGAACACAAAACATGTCTCAATAAATTTAAGAAATTGAGATCATATCAAAAATGTTCTCTGACCACAATGATATAATACTAGAAATCTATCAGAAGAAAAAGAACTGGTATACAAGTGATATACTATATAATTATATACACCTAAAACCTGTCACCTCAATAAATCCAATAAAAAAAGGAAAAAAAAAGAATAAGAAGCAAAAAAAAAACAAAAACAAAAACAAAAAAACAAAACCAAGAGCAACAACAAAAAACAACAAAGAAAACCTCCCTGAAAATATATATTGGTGATAACTGCACAAATTCATGGTTCTTAATGCAACTGAATTGTATACTTAAATGTGGTTAAAATTGTAAATCATATGTTACATACATTTTGCAATAGAATATTATCAGGTAAAAAAGAAAATGTAAAACACATAAAGACATAGAGGCTAAATAACATGTAACTAAACAATACATGGGTTAATAATGAGATCAGAAAAGAAATCAAAAGATAACTTGAAGCAAATGAAAATGAGCACAACAGCCCAAAATCTATGGGACACAGCCAAAGTAATTCTAAGAAGAAAATTCAAAACATTACAAACCTACCTCAAAAAAACAAGAAAAATCTCAAATAAATGATCTAACTTCACACTTAGAACTAGAAAAGAGAAAAACAAACAGTTCAAAATGAGAACAAAGGACATATTGAAGAGCAGAGCAGAAATAAGTAAAATAGAATCTAAAAAAATAAGATCAATGAAGCGAGAGTTATTCAATGCTTAGAACATCCACACACCAAAGTGTTGTGGTTCAATTCCTGGTCAAGAGCATGTACCTGGCATGCAGGCTCAATTGCTGACCATACTTGGGCATGGGCAGAAGAGAACCAATTGATGTGTCTCTCTCACAGAAGTGAGGGAACCAATTAACCAATTGACATTTTTCTCTCTCTCTCCCTCTCCCTCTCTTTCTCTATCTCTCAGCCTCTCCATCTACTTCCCCTCCTTTCCCTCAATCCCATCCACTCTCTCTCTCTCAAAAAAAAAAATAATAATTGGAAAAAATATCCTCTGGTGATAACTAACAACAAAAAAATAATAAAAAAAACACAATTAACAAACCTTTATTCAGACTCATCAAAATAAACAAAAATGAGGATTCCAGTTAATAAAATCAGAATTGAAAGAGAAGAAAGTAACAACTGATTACACAGAAATACAAAGGATTGTAAGAAAAGTTAAAAACGACTATATGCCAAAATTGAACAATCTGAGCAAAATGGATAAATTTCGACAAATATACAATCTTCCAAAATCAATCAGGAAGACAAAGAAAATATGAACGGATCTACTACAACTAATGGAATTGAAACAGTGATACAAAATCCCAAAAAACAAAATGCTGAACCAGACGGCTTTATAGGTGAAGATTACCAAACATTCAAAGAAGAACTAATACCTGTTGTTCTCAAACTATTCAAATATTCAAAACAAGGGAAGACTCACAATCTCATTTTAGGAGGCCAGTATTTATCCTAATTCCAAAATCAGATAGAGACACTAAAAAAAAAAAAAAAAAAAAAAAAAATGGGCCTATATCCCTGATGAACATCGATGCTAAAATCCTCATCAAATATTAGCAAACTAGATTCAGCAATACATTGGGAAGATTAAACACCATGATCAAGTGGGATTAATTCCTGGGATATGAAAGAGTGGTACAATATCTGAAAATCTATAAAAATGACAGATTAAATAAAATAAGGAATAAAATTACATGATCATATCAATAGATTCAGAAAAGGCACTTGACAAAATCCAGTGCCCATTTATGATAAAAGCTCTCAGCAATGTGTGAATAGAGGGAACATACCTCAACATAATAAAGGTCATATATGACAAATCTATAGGCAATATCATACTACATGGACACAAAGTAAAAGTGATTCCCTTAAGATCAGGAACAAGACCTTACCACTTTCACCACTCTTATTCAACATAATACTCGAAGTCATAGCCACAGCAGTTAGAAAAAAAGAAAACAGAAAAAGCATTTGAATTTGTAATGAAGAAGTAAAACTGTCATTACATGCAGATGACATAACACTGTACATAGAGAACCCAAAAGATGCCACAAAAATTATCAGAACTGATCAATGAATTGATTACATTAGCAAGATACAAAGTAAATACCAGAAATCAGTTGCATTTTTATCCACCAATAATGAACTATCAAAAGCTAAACGAAGAAGACAATCAGATTTACAATTGTTTTTGCATCCACAAAAATAAAATACCTAAAAATAAATTTAACCAAGGACTTAAAAGACCTGTACTTCAAAAATTATAAGATACTGAAGCAAGAAAATGAATAGCTGGTGGGTGTGGCTCAAAGGTCAGAGAGCCTGCCCATGCACTGAAGGGTCAAGGGCACCATACTGTGTCAAGGGCACATACCTCCGCAGCAGCTTCCATCCCAATCCAACTCTCTCTCACATCATTGGTTCTCTCTCTGTCTCCCTCTCTCTTTCCTACTTCTGTTCCCTCTCTTCTTCACTTCTACTCTCTCTAAAAAAGCAATGAAAAAAAATATCTTCCAATGAGGATTAACAACAGAGAATGAAAGACAGATATGGAAGAAAGAAAGAAAGAAAGAAAGAAAGAAAGAAAGAAAGAAAGAAAGAAAGAAAGAAAGAAAGAAAGAAAGAAAGAAGAAAGAAAGAAAGAAAGAAAGAAAGAAAGAAAGAAAGAAAGAAAGAAAGAAAGAAAGAAAGAAAGAAAGAAAGAAAGAAAGATTGAATTAGATACCAGTAAGTGAAATCATATACTATGTTCATGGATAAGAAGAATTTTCATCATTACAATGTCCATACTAGCAAAAGCGATCTATATATGGAACACAATTGCTATCAAGATACCAATGTTGGAGTTCACAGAACGACAAAAATATTTCAAAAATACATATGGAACAACAACAACAAAAAATACAGCCATCATGAAAAAGAAGAACAAAGATGGAGGAATCACACTACTTGGTATCAAACTATACTACAAGGCCATAGTAATAAAATATTACATGGTAATGCCATAAAAACAGACACATCAATCATGGGAATAGAATAAAAATCCAGAAATAAACCCATTTGTTTATGGTCAATTAATAATTGACAAAAGACACAAGAACGTACAATGGGGGAAAGATAGCCTGAAGAAACCTAAACAGTGATTCAAAAAGATCTATGCTCCGCTATGTTCACTGCAGCCTTATTTACCATAGCCAATATTTGGGAGCCTACCAACTGCCCATCATCAAAGGAATGGATAAAAGCTGTGGTACATTAACACAATGGAATATACTCAGCTGTAGAAAAGAAGGAAGTGAAGGAAATCTTACCCTCTGGGGCAGCATGGATGGAGCCGGTGAGTATTATGTTAAGGAAAATAAGCCAGTTAGAGAAATACAAATGTCTTAGGATTTAGTTATATGTGGGATCCAATCAACAAAATAAACTAACAAAAATAAAAAAAAATAGAAACAGACACATAGATACAGAGAACAGATTGACAGCTGTCAGAGGGGAGGGAGGTTGGGGGACTGGGTGAAAAAGGGAAAGAGATTAAGCAAAGAAAAAAACCTCATCGACACAGACAGCAGTATGGAGATTACCACAGGGAAAGGTGTTGGAAGAAGAGGGTCCAGCAAGGATAAATGGTGATGGAAGGAGACCTGACTTGGGGTGGTGAACACACAGTACAATATACAGATGGTGTATTATAGAATCGTGTGCCTGGAAGCTATATAATTTTATTAACCAATCTCACCCCAATAAATTCAGTTAAATAAAAATAGAAAGAAAGAAAGAACATCCTGACACATGCTGTAACCTGGGTGGACCCTGAAGACATGATGCTCAGTGAAACAAGCCAGTCACAGAAAGACAAACACTGTGTGATCCCACTCACATGAGGCCTCTGGAGCTGTCAGTCATAGAGACAGAGGTAAGATGGAGGGCACCAGGGGTGGGGAAGGAAGATGGGAGGTGTTTAGTGGGGACAGAGTTTCAGTTGGAGAAGATGGGAGCAGTGATGGAGATGATGGTGGTGACAGCTGCACAGCACTAGGAACTTAATTACCACCACTGAGTTGTGCATAAAAAATATACTTAAAATGGTAAATTTCATTGTGTATATTTTGCTGTGATAAAGATATTCAAAAATCTAACAGCAACAACAGTAAAAATATAAGGCCAGGTTTTACAAACAGAACCTTGGTAGGACATGCTCAGGCTCCCTGAGCTTCTGCTTTCAGGCAGCCTCCTGACACACAGTGGTGAAAAGAGCCTGGTGTCTGAGGGCTGCTGAGCAAACTGAGAAGCCCTGCTCCCCTTGTGTCTACCTTACAGACCTATTGAGAGAAGCAAAGGATGCCACGTGTGGGGAGTCACCATTGTGCCGAGAGGGCACACCCAGGGCAGGAACTGCCTTCTCACTTCTAGGGCAACTGAGCAGCCCCGCAGGTGATGGATGGAACCCCGCATGAAGCCTGCACCCCCAACAGTCCACGGAGCCCCCACGTGAAGAGGCCAGCTGACAAGTGCCAACAGGGCTTAAATGGTGATATATTTAAAATGATTATGTGAATACATGTGTTAATATGAGGCAATTTATTCCATGTAATTAATGTGCTATTACAACTCATAAGGCTGTCTTGATGATGAGTCCACTATAGGACACACATTAGAAGAGGATGGAATTGTTTCGTCAGTGTGGGTTTGTTGCAGTTAGTTTAAATTGTTTTCTAATTGATATTAGAGAGAGTGGAAGGGAGAGAGAAACATTGATGAGATGGCTTCTGGGGAACCAGTGAGCTTTTGATGGAAGGGATGATGCTCAAGCAAGTGAGCCACTGTGGCCAGGGCAAGTCTGTCAGTGTTTTGTGTGACTCGGTTTAACTTCACCTGAAAATGATACAAAAGTTTAAATTTAAGGCCTTGAGAAAATGAGAAAATTACCTTCTAGGGCACCAACAAAGGCGCACACACACCCACATTCATACACACCCATTCACAATCATTCATAGACATTGACATTTTCACACATTCACACACGCATGCACATGCACACACACACCTTCACACATGTATACACACACATTCACACATGCATACTTTCACACACAGTCGCATCCATTCACACACACACACACACACACACACACACACACACACATCTGTTGTGAGGGATGGCATGTCCCCACATGGTGTTGGCCACAGGGTGTTTATCCGGTTCCGTCCTCAGATCTGGGCCTAAGCCAAGATCTACTTTTGAAATTTCATCAACAGTTTCCTTGGGTTTCCTCCAAATCCCTCCTGGCGTGCCCCTCCTGCAGATGCCAGGCCACTTTGGCAGACAAAGAGCAGCACAACAGTAACAAGCATTAAAAGACAGAAAGAGAAGGGAACAGAAAGCTAGTCATGAAACCACAGGACCACTCAGCTTAAGAAAGTGCGGAGCTCTGCAGCATCTTCAGGTCCCATCCTCTCTCTTCTCCATCGCTAATTATGTTTTCCTTTCTTTCTAGTTGTCTGCTGAGATGCATCTTCTCTGAGAGAAGAGAAAGAAGTGGGAGCCCTGCCACTGGCTGAGGGAGGGAAATGCTGCAGCCTGGCTCCCTCCTCAGGATGTTCCCATGAGAGCCCAGGCAGCCCAGCAGGCTCCCTCCCTGTCTCCTTTCACATGAATCTCCATGGACACCTCAGCGCTGTAGGACTCAGATGGAGGACCGCATTTTCAAAACAGCATAGGCCACGGGCAGTGTCAGTATAGCAAAGGCAGATGGAAGCACCAGGGAGAGTAGCAAAGAAGGCAGGATAGTTACTGACATTTACTATGTGTTGGTTAATAGTAAGGGATCAAGAGATATAAAGGAAGAACATTATGGAAATGATTTTATTATCAAAGCTGCAGATCCATTGAGACATCTGCTGATTGCTGTTTCACATTCCTTTGAGAATAACGGTGTTTTGGTTTGCTTTGTAAACAAAGTCTATATCCCATGTTGTGGCAAAGGTGTGTCTTACTGACCAGAGAATTTCTTTATGAAATATTAATATTTCTATTAATAAACAGAATTCCTTTCATTTAAAAACAGAAAACTTAAGAGAAATTAGTTACCTCTGTGAAGCCATTTGTTATTAAATGCTGATACTTTAACTTTTGAATCTGTTTGAGTTTGTTTTATGATCTATTGACTTTCCAACTATTTCCAAATTCAGGACGCCTTCCGAGTCTTCTGCCTCCTCTATCTTGCCTCAAAACCATAATTCTCAGGCACCTTCCCTCAGACCTCCTCCCAAAACTCAGTGTGGGAAATAAGAGATGCTGACAGGAATGTAAAGGAATGGATCCGGGTTTTGCTCTATGCAGTTCTGAGTACCTTCTTCTTCTGGAACACCCTGGTAATGGCCCAGAAACCTTTCTGAGTGCAACCTGGTTTCTCTCATCCATCTAGAACACTCTGTAATCCACAAAAACTCCTAGAAAGCACAGGAATCCTTGAAAGTGAAGAAACCTGAAGCTGAAGTTTCATTCGTTTTAATGGGGAAAACCCCTGTGAGTGTGTTACATGGAAATGTTCTGATGCAGTAAAAGAGGAGGCCAGTGAGGACTGTATCAAACATGCACACAGCCCAACCTCATTAAAATCTTTTAAACCAACAACAAAGTTGTGAACAACCTGACCTCGGCTAATTTGTGAGCTTCGTATCCCACTGCTCTCCCTGTCCTGTGCACTGTCAGTTACTCCTGTCTCTTCTGTGTTCTTTCAAAATAGTAAGCACCCGCCTACCTCACAGGCTTTTGCTGGGAAAGGAAGGGAAGAATAGCATGATGGCAGGACAGCCCAGGTTTGCATACTGGCTTCACAATTGACTAGGTATGGACTGAGGGGAATTTGTTTTCTACATTTTTTTTTAATTTTTAAAATATATTTAGTAATTTTGGAGAGAGAGGAAAGGAATAAGAGAGAGAGGGAGAGAGAGAGAGAGAGAGAGAGAGAGAGAAACATAAGTTTTCCCATTTATTTATGCACTGATTATTTAATTCTTGATGTACCCTGACTGGGTATTGAACCCATAATCTTAGCATACCTGGATGACACTCTGACAAACTGAACTACCCGGCCAAGACCAAGGGTTAGTTCTTAACCTTCTATTTTTCAGTCCACTAATCTGTAAAACAGATAGCAGAAATATATTTTTGAGGCTAGAACAGTACCTGGCATAGAGTAAGCACTCAATAAATATTAAATGCTGCTGGAATTGCTATTATGTTACTACATAAAATATATTATTTTTCGCCGAAACCGGTTTGGCTCAGTGGATAGAGCGTCGGCCTGCAGACTGAAAGGTCCCAGGTTTGATTCCGGTCAAGGGCATGTACCTGGGTTGCAGGCATATCCCCAGTAGGATATGTGCAGGAGGCAGATGATAGATGTTTCTCTCTCATCGATGTTTCTGTCTATCTCTCTCCCTTCCTCTCTGTAAAAAAATCAATGAAATATATTTAAAATATATATATATATATATATATTGTTTTCAAGAAAGCCTTTTCTGACTATTTTTTTTCCAGTCTAGACGTATGCCCCTTCAGTTTTTATGGTGCCTTATACCTCTCCTTTATAGAATTTGCCATTATTTTCATTAGATCATTATCTGTAAAATAATTAGTTTAATAATCTGCCTTCCTGCTCCCCTGCTTCCCACTAAATGATAAGCTCCATTAAAGAAATCCTTGTGTCTGGCACACTGCTTGACCTATAGAAAGGGTTCAATAAATATTTTTTAAATCTGTATACCCTGAAACAAAATGAAAAGACAACGCACTGAAAGTGCTGGGGTCCAACCCCAGCAGGTCCAGGGGTCCCCAAAGGTGTGGACGGAGTCGGCGAAGAAGGAATGACACGGAGACAGCGTTCAGTTGATCAGCAGCCTAGCCAGGATCTCCAGCCAAGTTCTGGTCTCGATCTCCAGAGAGGTTCTGCTCAGGATCTCCAGAGAGGTTCTGTCCAGGTTCTCCAGTCAGGTTCAGTCACCAGGTTCTAGTCAGGCTCCCCTGCCAATCTTCGCAGTCAGGTTCAGTCCAGGATCCCCTGCCATGCTCTCTCGCCAGGCTTTGCCTCCAAGCTCCGAGGCCAGTCCCTGTCCAGGATCCTCCGGCATGCTCTCGCCAGCGAAGTTCTTCTGTCTCTAGAGAACGTTCTGTGCCTAGGCTCTGTCTCTCTTGGTCCTGTCTTCCAAGCCCTGTGTTCTCAGTTCTGTCTGTTGTTGTCTTGTTGCATCTGTATTTATACCAGTTGATTCTAATCCTGTCAATTTCTATTACAAAGGTTAGGGCGTTTCTTATCTCCATTCCAGGGAGTAAAGATTATGTAGCTTAAGCATGATTGTTTGTAGTTAAATTGATTAACTACCCGCCTGGCACTTAGTTAGGGAGTTTCATCCCCTCCCTAACTTCAGGGGAAAATCCCTACCTGGGGATTCAACCTTTCTCGGAGAGGTGACCTTGGTTAAAACACAGCGCCAAGAAGGTGAGCAAACATATTAAGAACCATATGCTATATATGCCAGGTCCCTTGAAACAGCAAGGATGGACCGGCTCCCGGCATGAAAGGAGAATATAATCACAAATGATACATCTAATAAGGGCTAATATTTAAAATTTATTCAGATATGAAACTCAACACAAAAATACAAATATTCAAATTATAAAATGGAAAAAGAAACCTGCATATACAATTTCCCAAGGAGGACATAGAAATGGCCCAGAGACATTGAAAAGATGCTCACCATCAGTAATCATCAGAAAATGTAAGTTAAAACCACAGTGAGCCCTGGCTGGTGTGGCTGAGTTGGTTGAGAGTGTCCCATGTGCCAAGAGGTCCCCAGTTTGATTCCCAGTTGGGGCATGTGACCAGGTTGCTGCTCCATCCAAGGCATGTGGCATGCAGGAGCCACCATTGGATGTTTCTCTTTCTCTCCCTTCTTCTGTCTCTAAAATCAATAAAAACATATTTTAAAAAATATTTTAAAAAGACACAATAAGATATCACCTCATGCTTGTCAGATGGTTACCGTGAACAAATCAATTATCTGATAGAAAATTAGGTGTAGAAAAAGATATCATTAGTGTGGTGATGTGTATTTAAAAAGAAATAGAACAAATATTGTCCAGAATAATAAGACAATAAAAATATTCTTTTAAAATAAGATATGATGCATTTACATCTGGTATCACTGATTAAGTTTACTGTACTGGTGGCTTTAAGCAGCAGAAAAAAAAATACTTGTTAATTAATTGTCCCTATAGAGATTTAATTGTCTTCAAAGGAAAAACTAAGATAATCAAAAGAAAATTCATTAGACGTAATAAGAAAACATGGCAATGATATTTGGGTACAAATGTATACAAATAAAATCAATTGACATTCTTACATAACCACACATAAGTGTTAGAAAATATTTTTAATTGATATACTTTAAAAAGAAAATATAGTCATGAATTTATCTTATAACAGGTGTCCTGGGATTTTGAAAAAATAAAACAAAATAAATGGAGCAATAAATGTACTTATATATGAGAAAACATTATTTTATTAAAGTAAATTTCTCATCTTAATTTAAAATATTCAACATTTATTTTTCTTCTTCTTCTTTTTTTTATTTTTTTTTTTTATTGCTTAAAGTATTACAAAGGGTATTACATGTGTGTCCATTTTTCCCCCCCGCCCTAGACAGTCCCCTAGCCTCCCCTATCCCCCAGTGTCTTATGTCCATTGGTTATGCTTATATGCATGCATACAAGTCCTTTGGTTGATCTCTTACCCCCCTACCTCCTGCTCCCCAACCCTCCCCGGCCTTCCCGCTGTAGTTTGACAATCTGTTTGAGGCAGCTCTGCCTCTGTATCTATTTTTGTTCAAAAGTTTATAATGGTCTCTATTATCCATGAATGAGTGAGATCATGTGGTATTTTTCCTTCATTGACTGGCTTATTTCACTTAGCATAATGCTCTCCAGTTCCATCCATGCCGTTGCAAATGGTAAGAGTTCCTTCCTTTTTAAAGCAGCATAGTATTCCATCATGTAGATGTACCACAGTTTTCTAATCCATTCATCTACTGATGGGCACTTAGGCTGTTTCCAGATCTTAGCTATGGTGAATTGTGCTGCTATGAACATAGAGGTGCATATATCCTTTCTGATTGGTGTTTCTGGTTTCCTGGGATATGTTCCTAGAAGTGGGATCACAGGGTCAAATGGGAGTTCCATTTGTAGTTTTTTGAGGAAACTCCATACTGTCTTCCATAGTGGCTGCACCAGTCTGCATTCCCACCAGCAGTGCACAAGTGTTCCTTTTTCTCCACATCCTCTCCAGCACTTGTCGTTTGTTGATTTGTTGATGATAGCCAGTCTGACAGGTGAGAGATGGTACCTCATTGTTGTTTTGATTTGCATCTCTCGGATGATTAGTGACTTTGAGCATGTTTTCATATGTCTCTTGGCTTTCTGAATGTCTTCTTTTGAAAGATGTCTATTTAGGTCCTTTGCCCATGTTTTGATTGGATTGTTTATCTTCCTTTTGTTAAGTTGTATGAGTTCCCTGTAAATTTTGGAGATTAGGCCCTTATCAGATATGACATTGGTAAATATGTTTTCCCACACAGTGGGTTTTCTCGTTGTTTTGTTGATGGTTTCTTTTGCTGTGCAGAAGCTTTTTATTTTGATGTAGTCCCATTTGTTCATTTTTTCTTTAGTTTCAATTGCCCTAGGAGCTGTATCAGTGAAGAAATTGCTTCGGCATATGTCTGAGATTTTGTTGCCTTTGGATTCTTCTAGAATTTTTATGGTTTCCTGTCGTACATTTAAGTCCTTTATCGATTTTGAGTTTATTTTTGTGTATGGTGTAAGTTGATGGTCTAGTTTCATTTTCTTGCATGTATCTGTCCAATTTTCCCAACACCATTGAAGAGACTATCCTGGCTCCATTGTATGTTCTTGCCTCCTTTGTCAAATATTAACTGAGCATATTGGTTCTGGCCAATTTCTGGGCTCTCCATTCTATTCCATTGATCTATATGTCTGTTCTTGTGCCAGTACCAGGCAGTTTTGAGAACAGTGGCTTTGTAATACAGCTTGACGTTGTTCTTTTTCAGGATTGCTGCAGCTATTCAGGGTCTTTTTTTATTCCAGATGAATTTGTGGAGAGTTCCTTCTAGATCTGTGAAGTATGCCGTTGGTGTTTTAATGGGAAGTGCGTTGAATTTATAGATTGCTTTGGGTAGTATGGACATTTTAATGATGTTGATCCTACCAATCCATGAACACGGTATGTTCTTCCATCTGTTTATGTCTTCCTCTATCTCTTTTTTCAACATCCTGTAGTTTTCTGAGTAGAGGTCTTTTACCTCTTTAGTTAAGTTTATTCCTAGGTAGATTAATTTTTTGGGTGCAATGGTAAACGGGATTGTTTTTGTAATCTCTCTTTCTGAAAGTTCACTATTGGTGTATAGAAATGCCTCAGATTTCTTGGGGTTAATTTTGTATCCTGCTACATTGCCAAATTCATGTATTAAGTCTAGTAGCTTTTTGATGGAGTCTCTAGGGTTTTGTATGTATAATATCATGTCGTCTGCAAATAAGGACAGTTTTACTTCCTCTTTTCCAATTTGGATGCCTTTTATTTCTTCTCCTTGCCTAATTGCAGTGGCTAACACTTCCCGTACTATGTTGAACAGGAGTGGTGAGAGGGGGCATCCCTGTCTTGTTCCTGTTCTTAGGGGAAATGGTGTTAGTTTTTGTCCATTGAGTATGATGTTGGCTGTGGGCCTGTCATACATGGCTTTTATTGTGTTGAGTTATGATCCTTCTACTCCCGCCTTGCTGAGAGTTTTTATCAAAAATGGGTGTTGGATTTTGTCAAATGCTTTTTCTGCATCAATTGATATGACCATGTGGTTTTTTTCTTTCAATTTGTTTATGTGATGTATCACGGTTATTGATTTGCAGATATTGTACCATCCTTGCATCCCTGGGATGAATCCTACTTGGTCATGGTGTATGATCTTTCTGATGTACTGCTGGATCCGATTTGCTAAGATTTTGTTGAGGATTTTGGCATCTATGTTCATGAGGGATATTGGCCTGTAATTCTCTTTCATTGTGTTGTCTTTACCTGGTTTTTGTATTAGGGTGATGCTGGCTTCATAAAATGAGCTTGGAAGTATTCCTTCCTCCTGAATTTTTTGTAGTAGTCTGAGGAGGATAGGTTTTAGTTCTTCCTTGAATGTTTGGTAAAACTCCCCTGTGAAGCCGTCTGGTCCAGGGCTTTTGTTTGCTGGAAGCTTTTTGATGACTGCTTCAATTTCTTCCATAGTTATTGGCCTGTTGAGGTTTTTAGATTCTTCCTGATTGAGTTTTGGAATGTTGTATTT
Source organism: Myotis daubentonii (assembly GCF_963259705.1). Classification (NCBI taxonomy): domain Eukaryota; kingdom Metazoa; phylum Chordata; class Mammalia; order Chiroptera; family Vespertilionidae; genus Myotis; species Myotis daubentonii. The sequence goes on along the minus strand of NC_081851.1, from coordinate 28,245,045 downwards.
TTCTAGGAATTTGTCCATTTCCTCCAGGTTGTCTAGTTTGTTGGAGTAGAGCTGTCCATAGTATTTTTTAACAATCATTTGTATTTCTGTGGGGTCTGTTGTTATTTCGCCTCTATCGTTTTTGATTTTGTTTATTTGGGTCCTCTCTCTTTGCTTCTTGATGAGTCTGGCTAGAGGTTTGTCAATCTTGTTTATCCTTTCAAAGAACCAGCTCTTGGTTTCATTGATTTTCTGTATTGTTTTTTGGTCTCTATGTCATTTATTTCTGCTCTAATCTTTATTATCTCCTTCCTTCTGCTCACTCTGGGGTTTTCTTGTTGCTCTCTTTCTAATTCTTTGAGTTGTAGAGTTAGATGATTTACTACCTTTTTTTCTTGTTTTTTGAGATAGGCCTGTAGAGCTATAAACTTCCCTCTCAGGACTGCTTTCATTGTGTCCCATAGGTTTTGGATTGTTGTGTTTTCATTGTCATTAGTTTCCAGGATGTTTTTAATTTCTTCTTTGATCTCATTGGTAACCCAATCTATATTTAATAGCATGCTATTCAGCTTCCAGTTGTTTGAGTATTTTGGGTTGTTTTTATTGTAGTTTATTTCTAATATTATGCCATCGTGATCTGTGAAGATGCTTTTTATGATTTCAATCTTCTTGAATTTGGGGATACTTTGCTTGTGACCCAATATGTGGTCTATTTTTGAATATGACTTATGAGCACAGGAGTAGAATGTATATTCCCTGGCTTTGGGGTGAAGTGTTCTGAAGATGTCAATTAAGTCCATCTGATCTAGTGAGTAATTTAGGATTGCTGTATCTTTGCTGATTCTTTGTCTAGAGGGCTTATCCAGTGCTGTCAGTGGTGTATTAAAGTCCCCTACTATGATTGTATTGTTGTCGATCTCTCCTTTGATATCTTTCAGGAGTTTTTTTTATGAATTTGGGTGATCCTGCATTGGGTGCATATATGTTTACCAGGGTTATATCTTCTTGTTGTATTGATCCCTTTAGTATTATGAAGTGGCCTTCCTTATCTCTTGTTATGGCCTTCACTTTGAGGTCTATTTTGTCCGATATAAGTATTGCTACCCCAGCTTTCTTTTCCTTTCCATTTGCCTGAGAGATGTTTTTCCATCCTTTCACTTTCAGTCGGTGTGAGTCCCTTCTAATGAGGTGGGTTTCTTGTAGACAGCAGATGTATGGGTCATGTTTTTTTATCCATTCAGCCACTCGATGTCTTTTGGTTGGAGCATTTAGTCCGTTTACGTTTAAAGTTATTATTGAAAGGTACTTGTTTGTAGCCATTTCTTTTTTTGTGTGGCTGTTTTCTTTCTGAGCTTTTTATTTCTTCTTTTTATACCAGTCCCTTTAGCATTCCTTGCAATGCTGGCTTGGTGGTGATAAACTCCCTTAGCCTTTTTTTGTCTGTGAAGCTTCTTATTTCCCCTTCAATTTTGAATGATAGCCTTGCTGGATAGAGTATTCTTGGATTCAGTCCTTTGCTTTACATCACTTTGTAAATTTCCGTCCATTCTTTTCTGGCCTGATGTGTTTCTGTTGAGAAATCATTTGATAATCTAATGGGAGATCCCTTGTATGTAACTTTCTGTCTCTCTCTTGCAGCCTTTAAGATTCTCTCTTTGTCCTGAACATTTGCCATGGTAATTATGATGTGTCTTGGTGTGGGTCTTTTCGGGTTCAACTTGTTTGGGACTCTCTGGGCTTGTGTGACTTTTTTCTTCCCCACCTCAGGGAAGTTTTCTGATATTATTTCTTCCAATAGGTTTTCTAATCCTTGTTCCTCTTTCTGTTGTTCTGGCACCCCTATTATTCATATGTTGTTTCATTTCATGTTGTCCCAAAGCTCCCTTAGGCTCTCCTCCTGTCTTTTAATTTTTTTCTCCAATTGCAGTACCTTTTGTGTGTGTTTTGCTTCCTTGTCTTCTAATTCACTAATTCGGTCCTCCGCTTCTCCTAGCCTACTGTTGATACTTTCAATGGTGTTTTTTATTGCAGCTATATCACTCTTCATTTCTTCTTGAGTCTTACTTAAGTTGTTGATTTTTTCATCTGTTTCTTCTAGTTCCTTCCATATGTTATTGATTTTTTCATCTGTTTCTTCTTGCTTCTTGTAGAAGTTGTTGATTTTTTCCTCCATTCGGTTCATGCACTCTAGGACCCTTATTCTGAATTCTTTTTCTGTCATGTTGCATTCCTCTGTATTACTTAGCTGCTTTTCTGGAGAGTCCTCCTTCTCTTTCTTTTGGGGGTTTCTTTGTCTACCCATGTTTGATCTCACTGACATATCTAGACGTTGAGTCATTCAGTGGCTGCTCCCTGGGTGGCAATGACTCCTTGGTCTGTGGTTGTTCTTCGGGCGGTTGCGGTAGCAGCTGCTCCTCAGTTGGCAGCAGCTCCTCTGGTGGGTGCTGTTCACATCTGTGGTGGCTCTTCTGGCTGGTGGGGTGAGGCTTCACATACAGCTGCTGTTCCTCAGCAGAGGGTGTGGTGCTCAGGAGGCTGCTGTTGCTTGGATCTGCTGCGTTGATTTAAAGGCACAAAATACAACACAACAAGGCACCACGTACCAGGCACTAAACACAAATATATTCACGATATTAATAACCCCAAATAAAGGTGACCACCTGAATTAAGAGAATTAGGGGATAAGGAAGAAGGAAGAGAAAAAGATAAAATAGAAAAAAGAAAAGAAAAGTAGGGACCAAAAAAAGGAGTGCAAAAATGAAATTGGGAAAAAGGAGGGGGGAAAATAAAAGCGAGAAAAGAAAAAAAGTGAAAAGAGAGACTGAAATGGAAAAGGGAAGAGACTTTTTATATGCAGAGAATACTCCTATAGAATCGCCACTAATCCCAACAAATTCCAGCAACAGCTCCCTGGAGATGGATGCAAACTAGAAACAACTAATAATATAACGATGAAAATAGAATGGAGGACACTAATCCCCAAATAAAATAAAGAAAAAATAAAATGGCACTTTAAAAAATGGTAAAATGGTAGCAGTAATAATACTGGTTAAAAATTAGAAGGTAGTAATTAAAAGGGTAAAATCAGGTGATGGAAAAAGAAGAAAAAGAAAAAAAAAAGAAAGAAAAAAAATTGGTTTCTTAGTAAAAAGGTGAAAAAAGAAAAAAATATTGCAGTAGTGAAGGTCCTTCGGTTCTTCTATTCTTCAGTCTGGCTCGCCTTTAGTCCTGCCAGTTATTCAGGAGATTGTTGAGTTTCCCTGCGATACACTGTTCCTCTGTGTTGTAAACCATAGTCCTTATTTTAAAGCAGGTCGTATTTGTTTCCCAGACTGCCTTATTTTGTGTTTAGCAAAGAGTCAGTTTGTGGCTCAGCCTCTGGGTGACAGTGTTCTGGGGTTGGCCTCTGAGGCTATTCGGCTTCTTATCGCATTTAAAACTGATTTGGAGAGGTCAACTATCCAGAGCTGGTTCCCTAATAGTTACCCGCTCTGTGTTGTTGCTGGGATTGAAAATCCCTCTATAGGCCAGACCCTATTAACTCCCAGGGACTGATCAGGTTATTTTAATCCTTGATCTCGTTCAGGGTGGAGTCTGGGTGTGGCTGTGCTCCTTGCCTGGGGGCTGGGGGGAGGAGTCTCACTCTCTGGAGAGAATGGCTGCCCCAGTCCTGGGCTCAGAGGTGTCTCAGCGCTCAATTCGCTGCCACCTCTCCCGGCCCCCCTTCTCCCCTCAGTCTCTCCCCAGATTCCACTTCTCCACACCCTCTCCCTCTCTTCAGCACAGGTGAGTGTCTGTATCCGAAATATCTTATGAACAGGATAGAGTGAAAACAAACAAACAAACGCCGGCCGCGGAAACGGGGAAGGTTTGGTTTCTGTAAGCTTCTTCTCTTACCGGCACTGCATGGTCTGGTCAGCTCTTCAAGCTGCCCCCTTTAGGCTCAGTCCTCCGTGACCACAGAACCCAGCTCTCAAATACCCCGGCAGCGGCGCCAGGAATCCCGTGGATCTCCTTTCCCCAGTCAGGGGCTGTGCCTGTACCAAGGGACGTGGCTGTCTGCCACGGGGTCTCCCTCCGACCCTCTGGGCTCAGAGGTCTGGCAAACTTTCCTGCCCAAATCCCTGTATTTTTTTTACCTTTCCAGGGGAGTTCTGCCCTTCCTGGCTGCAAACGGTCTCACCAGCTGAGCAATTTCACCAATTCGGGGTGGGTGTTATTAGTTTCAGCTGCTCACTCTATTTGCTCTGAGACACGACCTGGGACGCATCTGCCTATATCGCCGCCATCTTCAGAATCCTCAAAACTTTGAAATTATTGTTTCAATTAATACAGTTACCTTTGTTGATAGTCTATTAGTATTTTTGCTTTAGGGCAGTTTTATAGCCAGAGCACTGACATTTTATTTATAAATGAGGGAAGTACTCCTGGCTGAAACTTCCTGGTGCACTATTTGTATTCCTGCATCAGGTACCTGATCACAGATTCAAAAGTTAAAGTATCAGCATTTAATAACAAAGAGCTTCATAGAGGGAACTAATTTCTGTTAAGTTTTCTGTTTATAAATGAAAAAAATTCTGTTTATTAATAGAAATATTAATACTTCATAAAGAAATTCTCTGGTCAGTAAGAGACACCTTCACCATAACATGGGATATGGACTTTATTTAAGAAGCAAACAAAAACACCATTATTCTCAAAGAATGTGACACAGCAAAAAGCAGATGTCTCAATGGATCTGCAGCTTTCATAATAAAATAATTTCCATAATGATCTTCCTTTATATCTCTTGATCCCTTACTACATACCAACTCATAGTAAATATGAGTAACTATCCCACCGCCTTTCCTATTCTCACTGATGCTTCCATCTCCCTTTGCTAAACTGACACTGCCCGTGGCCTATGCTATTTTGAAAATGTGGTCCTCCATCTGAGTCCCACAGCGCTGAGGTGTCCATGGAGATTCATGTGAAAGGAGACAGGGAGGGAGCCTGCTGGGCGGCCTGGGCTCTCATGGGAACATCCTGAGGAGGGAGCCAGGCTGCAGCATTTCCCTCCCTCAGCCAGTGGCAGGGCTCCCACTTCTTTCTCTTCTCTCAGAGAAGATGCATCTCAGCAGACAACTAGAAAGAAAGGAAAACATAATTAGCCATGGAGAAGAGAGAGGATGGGACCTGAAGATGCTGCAGAGCTCTGCATTTTCTTAAGCTGAGTGGTCCTGTGGTTTCATGACTAGCTTTCTGTTCCTTTCTCTTTCTGTCTTTTAATGCTTGTTACTGTTGTGCTGCTCTTTGTCTGCCAGAGTGGCCTGGCATCTGCGTGTGGGGCACACCAGGAGGGATTTGGAGGAAACCCAAGGAAACTGTTGATGAAATTTCATAAGTAGATCTTGACTTTGGCCCAGATCTGAGGACTGAGCCGGATGAACACCCTGTGGCCAACACCATGTGGGGACATGCCATCCCTCACAACAGATGTGTATGTGTGTGTGTGTGTGAATGGATGTGACTGTGTGTGAATGTATGAATGTGTGAATGTGTGTGTGTGTGTGTGTGCATGTGCATGCCTGTGTGAATGTGTGAAAATGTCAATGTCTATAAATGATTGTGAATGGGTGTGTATGAATGTGGGTGTTTGTGTGCCTTTGTTGGTGCCCAAGAAGGGAGTTTTCTCATTATAACCTCAAGGCCTTAAATTTAGACTTTGGTATCATTTTCAGATGAAATTAAACCGAGTCACACAAAACACTGGCAGCCTTGCCCTGGCCACAGTGGCTCAGTTGCTTGAGCATCATCCCTTCCATCAAAAGCTCACTGGCTCCCCAGGAGCCATCTCATCAATGTTTCTCTCTCCCTTCCACTCTTTCTAAGATCAATTAGAAAGCAATTTAAATCTAACTAACTAACAACAACAAAATGACACTGACAGAACAATTCCATCCTCTTCTAATGTGTGTTCTATAGTGGACTCATCACCAAGACAGCCTTATGAGTTATAATCGCACACTTATTACATGGAATAAATTGCCTCATATTAAAACATGTATTCACATAATCATTTTAAATAGGTCACCATTTTAAGCCCTGTTGGCACTTGTCAGCTGGCCTCTTCACGTGGGGGCTCCATGAACTGTTGAGGGTGAAGGCTTCACGCGGGGTTCCATCCATCCTTGCAGGGCTGCTCAGTTGCCCTCAAAGTGAGAAGACAGCTCCTGCCCTGGGTGTGCCCTCTCTGCACAATGGTGGCTCCCCACACGTGCCATACTTTGCTTCTCTCAATAGGCCTGTAAGGTAGACACAAGGGGAGCAGGGCTTCTCAGTTTGCTCAGCAGCCCTCAGACACCAGGCTCTTCTCAGCACTGTGAGTCAGGAGGCCCCATGAGAGCAGGAGTTCAGGCAGCCTGAGCACGTCCTACCACGGTTCTATTTGTAAAACCTGGCTTTCTATTTTTGTTGTTGTTGTTGTTGCTGTTAGATTTTTGAATATTTTTATCACAGCAAAATATACACAATGAAATTTACCATTTTAACTATTTTTTTATGCACAACTCAGTGGTGGTAATTAAGTACATAGTGCTGTGCAGCTGTCACCGCCCTCATATCTATCACTGCTCCCATCTTCTCCAACTGAAACTCTGTCCCCACTAAACAGCTCCCCATCTTCCTTCCCCACCCCTGGTGCCCTCCATCTTACCTCTGTCTGTATGACAGCTCCAGAGGCCTCATGTGAGTGGGATCACACAGTGTTTGTCTTTCTGTGACTGGCTTGTTTCACTGAGCATCATGTCTTCAGGGTCCACCCAGGTTACAGCATGTGTCAGGCTGTTCTTTCTTTTTTTACCTAACTAAATTTATTGGGGTGAGATTGGTTAATAAAATTATATAGTTTCCAGGTGCACAATTCTATAATACACCATCTGTATATTGTACTGTGTGTTCACCACCCCAAGTCAGGTCTCCTTCCATCACCATTTATCCTTGCTGGACCCTCTTCTTCCAACACCTTTCCCTGTGGTAATCTCCATACTGCTGTCTGTGTCTATGAGGTTTTTGTTCTTTGCTCAATCTCTTTCCCTTTTTCATCCAGCCCCCCAACCTCCCTCCCCTCTGACAGTTGTCAATCTGTTCTCTGTATCTATGAGTCTGTTTCTATTTTTTTGATAGTTTATTTTTTTGATTGGATCTGTCATATAAATAAATGCTAAGACATTTGTATTTCTCTAACTGGCTTATTTCCCTTAGCATAATACTCACCAGCTCCATCCATGCTGCCACAAAGGGTAAGGTTTCCTTCACTTCATTCCTTTCTACAGCTGAGTAGTATTCCATTGTGTTAATGTACCACAGCTTTTATCCACTCCTCTACTGATGGGCAGTTGGGCAGCTCCCAAATAATGGCTATGGTAAGTAAGGCTGCAGTGAACATAGTGGAGCACAGATCTTTTTGAATCAGTGTTTAGGTTTCTTCAGATGTATTCCCAGGCTATCTATACTCCATTGTACGTTCTTCTGTCTTTTGTCAATTATTAATTGGTCATAAATGCATGATTTTATTTCTGAACTTTTTATTCTGTTCCAAATGAACTATATGTCTGTTTTTATGGCATTACCATGCAATATTTTATTACTATTGCCTTGTAGTATAGTTTGATACCAAGTAGTGTGATTCCTCCAACTTTGTTCTTTTTCAAGATTGCTGTGTTTTTTTTTGTTGTTGTTGTTCCATATATATTTTTGAAATACTTTTGTTACTCTGTGAAATCCACCATTGGTATCTTGATAGCAATAGTGTTTAATATATTGACCACTTTGGTTAGTATGGACATTGTAATGATAAAAATTCTTCTTATCCATGAACATAGTATATGATTTCACTTATTTGTATCTTCTTCAATTTTTCTTTTTTTCTTTCTTTCTTTCTCTTTCTTTCTTTCTTTCTTTCTTTCTTTCTTTCTTTCTTTCTTTCTTTCTTTCTTTCTTTCTCTTTCTTTCTTCCTTCCTTCCTTCCTTCCTTCCTTCCTTCCTTCCTTCCTTCCTTCCTTCCTTCCTTTCTTTCTTTCTTTCTTTCTTTCTTTCTTTCTTTCTTTCTTTCTTCTTTCTTTCTTCCATATCTGTCTTTCATTCTCTGTTGTTAATCCTCATTGGAGGATATTTTTTCACTGCTTTTTTAGAGAGAGTAGAAGTGAAGGTGAGAGAGAAGAGGAGAAGTAGAAAAGAGAGAGGGAGGGAGGAGAACCAATGATATGAGAGAGAGTTGGATTGGGATGGAAGCTGCTGCTGAGGTATGTGTCCTTGACACAGTAAGGCGCCCTTGACCCTTCAGTGCATGGGCAGGCCCCCTGACCGTTGAGCCACACGCAACAGCTATTCATTTTCTTGCTTCAGTATCTTATAATTTTTCAAGTACAGGTCTTTTAAGTCCTTGGTTAAATTTAATTTTAGGTATTTTATTTTTGTGGATGCAAAAACAATTGTAAATCAGATTGTCTTCTTGGTTTGCCTTCTGATAGTTGATTATTGGTGTATAAAAATGCAACTGATTTCTGAATATTTACTTTGTATCCTGCTAATGCAATGAATTCATTGATCAGTTCTGGTAATTTTTTTGTGGCATCTTTTGGGCTTTTTATGTACAGTATTATGTCATCTACAAATAATGACAGTTTTACTTCTTCATTTCCAATTCAAATGCTTTTTATTTCTTCTTTTTTTCTAACTGCTGTGGCTATGACTTCGAGTATTATGTTGAATAAGAGTGGTGAAAGTGGTAAGGTCTTGTTCCTGATCTTAAGGGAATCACTTTTACTTTTTGTCCATGTAGTCTGATATTGCCATATAGATTTGTCATATATGACCTTTATTATGTTGAGTTATGTTCCCTCTATTCACACAATGCTGAGAGCTTTTATCATAAATGGGCACTGGATTTTGTCAAGTGCCTTTTCTGCCTCTATTGATATGATCATGTAATTTTATTCCTTGTTTTATTTAAGCTATGTCATTTTTATAGATTTTCAGATATTGTACGACTCTCGCATATCCCAGGAATAAATCCCACTTGATCATGTTGTTTATTATTTTGTGTGTTTATTATTTTGTTGTTAATTATCACCAGAGGATATTTGTTCCAATTAATTTTTTTTTGAGAGATTGGAAGGGATGGAGGGAAAGAAAGAGAAGTAGCTGGAGAGGCTGTGACATAGAGAAAGAGAGAGAGAGAGAGAGAGAGAGAGAGAGAGAGAGAGAGAGAGAGAGAGAGAGAGATGTCAATTGGTTAATTGGTTCCCTCACTCTTGTGAGAGAGACATATCAATCGATTCTCTTCTGCACATGCCCAAGTAGGGTCAACAATTGAACCTGCACGCCAGGTACATGCCCTTGACCAGGAATCGAACCAGAACACATTGGTGTGTGGATGTTCTAACCATTGAATAACTCTTGCTTCATTGATATTATTTTTTTTTTAGATTCTATTTTACTTATTTCTGCTCTGATCTTCAATATGTCCTTTGTTCTCATTTTGAACTGTTTGTTTTTCTCTTTTCTAGTTCTAAGTGTGAAGTTAGAGTCTTTATTTGAGAGTTTTCTTGTTTTTTGAGGTATGCCTGTAATGTTTTGAATTTTGTTCTTTTTCTTTTCTTTAATATTTTCTTTCTCTTTTTTTTATTGCTGAAAGTATTACAAAGGGTATTACATATATGCCCTTTTTTCCACCCGCTCCTGACAATCCACTGGCCTCCTCTACCACCCAGTGTCTTATGTCCATTGGTTATGCTTATATGCATGCATACAAGTCCTTCGGTTTGCTGTGTCCCATAGATTTTGGGTTGTTGTGCTCTCATTTTCATTTGCTTCAAGGTATCTTTTGATTTCTTTTATGATCTCATTATTAACCCATTTACTGTTTAGTTACATGTCATTTGGCCTCCATGTCTTTACGTGTTTTACATTTTCTTTTTTATCTGACAAATTATATTCTATTGCAAAATTTATGTCACACAAGATTTACAATGTTAACCACATTTAAGTATACAATTCAGTTGCATCAAGTACCATGATGTTGTGCAGCTATCACCAATATCTTTCTCCAGAAAGATTTCCTTTGATTTTTTTTCTTACTCTTTTTCTTTCCTTTTTTATTGGAGTTATTGAGGTGACAGGTTTTAGGTGTATACAATTATATATCACTTGTATACCAGTTTTTTTTTTCTTCTGATTTCTCCTTTTATATAATTGTGGTCAGAGATCATTATTTATATGATTTAAATTTCTTAAATTTATTGAGACACGTTTTGTATTCTAACATGTGGTCTATCCTAGAAAATATTCCATGTGCATTTGAAAAGAATGTATATTCTGCAGCTTTTGAGTGAAATCCTCTGCAGATACCAACTAAAAAGGATGACATTTAAAGTTATAGTTTCCTTTTAGATTTTCTACCTGGGATATCCATCCATTGATGTCAATGGGGTATTATGATCCCCTCATAAGCCTGGATAGCTGTCAATCTCTCCCTTTATGTCCATCAAGATTTGCTTTATATATTTAGGTGCTCCTATGTTGGGTACATAAATGTTTACAGGGGTTATGTTCCCTGGTTGGATTGCTCCCTTTATCATTATGTAGGGTCCTTCTTTGTCTGTTAAGATAGCCTTTGTAAATCTATTTTGTCACACATAGGTATTGCTACCCCAGCTTTTTTTCATTCTCATTTGCATAAAATATATTTTTCTATCCCTTTGAGTCTGTGTATCCCTTTCTGAGGTAGGTCTTGTTTTCCTATCCATTCAGCTACCATGATTTTTGATTGGAGCATTCACATTTGAAATAATTATTGATAAGTATATATATTTTTTCATTCTAGTCTTTTAACTGTGTTCCTCTTTTTTTCTCCTTCTTGACCCTTTAACAGTTCTTTAATATTAGTTTGATGGTAAGGAGCTTCTTTAGCTTTTGGTTGTCTGGAAAGCTCTTTATTTCTCTGTCAATTTTAAATGAAAACCTTGCTGGGTATAGTCTTGGTTGTAGTTCCTTCCTTTACATCACACTGAATATTTCCTGGCAATTCATCTGACTTAAATGTTTCTACTGGGAAATGTGCTGGTAGTCTTATGGGAGCTCCCTTGTAGGTAACTAACTACCTTTCTCTTACTGCTTTTTCTCTTTGTTTTTAATCTTTGCCATTTTAATTATGATGTGTTTTGGTGTGGGCCTTTTTGGGTTCATCTTACTTGGGACTCACTGGGCCTCCTGGACTTGTCTTTTTCCTTCACCAGGTTTGGGAAGTTTCAGTCATTATTTCTTTTAATAGGCTCTCGATCCATTGCTCTTTCTTATCTCCTTCTTCTGCTCATTTGATGCAATTCATGTTGTTAGGATTCATTTTATCCTAAAGATCCCTTAAACAGTCCTCATTTTTATTTATTTTTGTTTCTCTGATTGTCTTCTGCCACCTTGTCTTCCAAACAGATTCAATCCTCTGCTTCATTCAGTTGCCTATGTTTTCTAGTATACTATTCATTTCAGACATTGTATCCTTTATTTCTAACTTGTCTTTCATGCTTACTATCTCTTTATTGAAGTTCTTATTGATTTCATCCATTCTTCCTCTAAGTTCATGTATGATCCTTATAAGCATTTTTTTTTAAAACTGTATCTGGTAGATTACTTGCCTATACTTCATTGATTTATTTTTTTGAAGGTGTACTTTAATGGAGAGCATTTTTCTTTGTCTACACATTTTGGCTGTTTTGGTGGTTATATTCTATGTATTAGACTATTAGACACCCAATCGTGGTAGTGTGGCCTTATGTAGTAGGTGTCCTGAAGGACCTATTGCACAGTCTTCTTTTTTCCAGAGCTTTGTGTGCGAAGAATGTCCCTTGTGTATGTTCTATGGGCTCTCCTGTTGTAGTTGAGTCTATATTGCTATTGGCCTATTTAAGTATGTGGTTGACTTTCCAGGTGGCTGACTCTGAGGATCAACCCTGAACACACTGTATGAGCTGCTGCATAGGTGCTGACCACATGGAGCAAAATTCACCGCAGCAGGTTCTGCTGTCCTGTAAGATCGCCCTTTGGATGTGCCGCTTGTGAAGCAACTGGATCATGCTCTGATGTCATCTGCAGTTGGCCCCTGTGTGGGTTGAACTGCATGCAAGTGAGAGGGACTCTGGTGCTGGCCAATGTCAGATGCTTCCTGTGGCTGGCCATGGGACCTCTATTTGGAGCTGAAAAAAATTCACAGTGTATGGCTGCCTCTGCTGGTTCAGAGTGAGAGCAGGAAGGTCCAAGCAGTGCACCAAGTCTGCCTTTTACCTGCACTGGATGAGGGAAGGTCAGCAAAAGTCCCAAGGTGCCCTGTGTTCTGCCTCTGCTGACCTCCACATGTGGGTGCCTGTTAGTCTTGGTCACTCAAAGAGCCTCTGGAGGGACTCAAGTTGCATGAGGTGGTTTCTCAGTGAGTCCCCAGGTAGGGGCTAGCGGTGGTCACCAGATTTTCAGGTTTAATCTTGGTGACTGTGCAGGGACTGAGGCCACTCAGCGAATGCCCCATGATATACCAGGTCTAGCTGCCACCTACTGGGTCCTCACACACCTTTGAGCAGTGTACAAGAGACTCAGGCCTGGCTTTCTTGTAAGAGTAGAATTAAAAGGTCCAAACAGTCCTCATGGCCGGACTTAGGGTGTCGGGATGCATAGTCTGACATCAGCCATGTGAGCTCAAGGTCTTTGCAGAGGGCTTGTGGGTTGTCAGAAGCCATGGAGTGGCTTCCTGCTGTGGACTATTCATGGTCCCCTGGTTGCAGCTGGAGAGTGAGAGCATGGCGGGGTCACGCAGCTCTGACCTGGTCACTATTTCCCACATAGTTTAGTGCCCTCCTGTGGGCCTGATCCCAGCAGATGCGACCCTCCATTTCCATCCTAAGATGACTGCAGTTCTCTTCAGATGTCTGACCAGATGCATGTTCACTGGCAGCCTGAGCAGCACCAACCCTGCCTTCTTTCCTCAAGGCTGAGTGAGCCAGGCTGGCTGGGGGGCAGAAAAGGGCTAAGGTCCTTTGGGTGGGTTGAAATGTTACTAGAACCATTAAGATTTTTTAAAATGTTTTTTTTTTTCCCTGTGTCTGCTCCTTTATTAGAACCAAGCAACCAAAGTGATGCTAAGCTCACGCTCATGGAAGCACAGTTCTGCCTGCACCAGTGCCACATGTCACCAGAGCAGTGAAGGGGGCAACTGGAGGAAGAAGACAGGGCATTCCTCTCGCAGCAGTGTCACACCCTCACAGGCATGATGCTGTCTGGAGAGCTGACCCCTGCTGGAGCGCTTAAGGCTTTTAGGCACCGAGTGTACTGATCTGATTTATATTTTTTAAAGATCACTCTCATTTGCATTTTTTATTTTTATTAAAAGTTATTTTACTAATTTAATTTTTTTTCAATTAGAGATGACATTCAATATTAGTTTCCAGTGTATATAATAGTGGTCAGACATTAATATAACATATAGAGTGATCCCCTGGTAAGTATAGCATGGGGGATCTTTTAAATGGGTATTAATGAAATTCATGAGGGCTCCACCCTCATAAACAAATCACCCTCAATAGACCCACTTTTTATTTATTTTTAATCAAACTTTTTTGGGTGACATTCATTAATAAAATTGCATAGGTCAGGTGTGCCATTCTATAATGCATCATTTGTATATCGCATTGTGTGCTCACTGCCTTCAAGTCTCCTTCCATCACCATTAATTGCCCCTATGCCCTCTTCTTCCTCCACCAACTTTTCACCCGCCAACCCTATCCACCACTCCAAACACGCCACCCCCCCTACCACCCCACACCCACAGCACCCACCTGCCACCCCACAGTCACCAGCCCATCCTGCTACCCACACACCACATCCCAGTCCCCACCCATCACCTCCCACCAGCCAGCTCCCACAACCCAATACTACCCCTCACCCCCATACCCTGCTTACCCCCTACCCCCACCCGCCACCCCACATCCCACACCCCACACCACCCAGCCCCCACCCACCACCCACCAGCCACAACCCCCCAACCCCTACCTACAACCCTTCACCCCCCACACCCACACCCCACTCCCCACCCCCCTCCTCCCACCCCCACCCCCCTTCCCCTGCTTGTGATTTGACATTTGAAATGATATTTGAGATGTGTCCTGAGGGCTCAGGTAGGATTTAGACAGATGAAGAGGGTGAGAATGTGCTTCAGGTACAGACAGTGGCCACAGCCTGGAGGCAGGAGAGATGAACACTGGACAGACCAGAGCATATGCCCCTCAGATGCCTGTGAGTGAGGGGTCAGGACAGAGAAACAGATGACCCTGCATGGAGGGAAAAGGCAGAGGGGAAAGGGGACCAACCACAGAGTGGTCAGAGCAGGGGAGACAGGGGCCCCTCCATGGGAAGGCAGGGCAGCCAGAGCTGGGCACCATGAGAGGGGGTGGGCAGTGGGGACAGGAGACCTTGGGAAGGGGCAGGGATTCAGAAGAGTGGATAGGGGACTTTCCATTGAAGCAACAGGACAAGGAAAAGGAAGACCCCCTCCCTAACTGGTTTGGCTCAGTGGATAGAGCATCAGCCTGTGGACTCAAGGGTCCCAGGTTCAATTCCAGTCAAGGGCATATACCTTTGTTGAGGGTACATCCCCAGTAGGGAGTGTGCAGGAGGCAGCTGATCAATGTTTCTCTCTCATTGATTTTTCTCTCTATCCCTCTCCCTTCCTCTCTGTAAAAAAACCCAATAAAATATATTAAAAAAATAAAAATAGCCGAAACCGGTTTGGCTCAGTTGATAGAGCGTCGGCCTGCGGACTGAAGGGTCCCAGGTTTGAATCCGGTCAAGGGCATGTACCTGGGCTGCGGGCACATCCCCAGTTGAGGATGTGCAGGAGGCAGCTGATCAATGTTTCCCTCTCATCGATGTTTCTGACTCTCTGTATCTCCCCCTACCTCTCTGCGAAAAAACAATAAAATATATGTTAAAAAAAAAAGAAAAAGAAAAATCATCATTCTCCCCTTAAAAAAAAAAAAAAAAAAAAAAAAAAAAAAAAAAAGGAAGACCCTTCGTGGCTGTGCCAGGGCATGGGGGAGAGTGGGCCCTTCTTGGTAAGGACAGGGGACCGTCCATGGAGGGGTCTGTGTCCACACCTCCTGTCCCTTTTGCCCTGGCCCTCCTGCCCTATCCCATCCATGGATGGCGCCCTGTCCTTACCAAGCAGGGTCCACTGTCCTCCCTGCCCAGACACAGCCACGAAGGGTCTTCTTTTTCCCTGCCCTGTTGCTTCAATGGAGAGTCCCCTATCCACACTGCCCTGTGGGGACAGAACCAGGAGAGAGGGACCCCTCCATGGAGTGGGGAGAGCAGACCTTCTGTGGAGGGAATGGGCAGAGCAATAGGGATCCCCCCTTTGAGGGGCAAGGAGAGGGTGAAATGGACTGTCCATGGCAGGAGCAAGACATGGAGGACAGGGAGCCATCCATGGAGGGGAAAGTGCAGGGGGACAGGACACCCCTGTCATAGGCCCCCTGGTCCCCCTTCTCTGCCCCTTCAAATGGGGGTTCTTTGTCCCCTGCCCGTTCTCCATGGATGGTCCCCTGTTTCCTCTACTCTGTTCCCTGCATGGAGGGTCCCTGTGCTCCCTGTGCTGCTCCCTCCCTGGAGAATCCCTTGTTCACCCTTTCTTGACCCCTCAAATGGTGGGGTGCCCTATCCCCCTGCTCATTTTCCTCCACAGGCAGAGGGGAGGGGCACCCTCCATGGAGGGAGCAAGGCATTGTTCTTCTTGCCCTTCTTCCTCCAAGGAGGGTGCCCTCCCCTCTCTGCCCTGTCCCCACTCCATGGAGGGTGCCTCTTTCCCTGTCCTGTCCCCTAAAAGGGGGTTTCTTTGTACCCCTGCCAGTTCCCCTCCATGTAGAATACCCTGTTCCCCCTGTACTGGCCCCTCCATGGAGAGTTCCCTGTAACTAATCCATGGAAGGTGCCTTCTTCCTCTGCCCTGTCCCCTCAAAGGGGGATCCCTATACCCCTGCACATTCCCCTCCATGAACAGTCCCCTTTCTCCCTTGCCCTAACCCTCTGTGGAGGTGTCCCTCCTCCCTTCCCATTTCCCTCCATGGAGAGTGTTCTCTCAACACTTCCCTTTCCTCTCCATTGAGATGAATGGGCAAGGGTGCCAGGAACCTCCCCTTTGATGGGCAGGATGGGGGGTGAAGGGGGTACCCTATATGGAAGGAGGACAGGGGGAAACACCTTAGAAGGACAGGGCCTTGGGGAAAAGAGACCCTGCATGAAAGGGACAAGGAGGGGAGACAGAGGACATTCCATGGTGGTGAATGAGCAGGGGTACAAGGAACCCCCCACCTTTGAAGGAGCATGGAGTATGAGGAGGAGGATAGGGAATTTCCTCTTTGAGGGGATCTTTGTACCCCTGCCCATTCCCCTCTCTGGAAAGAGGACCCTTTCTCCCTTGCCCTGACCCTCCCCCGGCCCTACCCCACAAAGTGGGATTTCCTTTCCCCCAGCCCATTCCCCTCCATGGATGGAACCTGTCCTCACTCCATGGAGCAAGCTCCCAACAACATGCCCTCTCCCTTCAAAGGGGGGTTCCTTATATCCTGCCCATTCACCTCCATGGAGGGTCCCCTGTCTCCAATGCTTTGCTCCCTCCAAAGAGGGTGTCATCTCCACTCTGCCCTTTCCCCTCAAAGGAGGGCTCCCTGATCCCCTGCCTATTCCACTCCATGGAGGTTTCTCTGTCCTCCATGCCTTGCTCCTGCCATGGATAGGCCATTTCCCCCTTCCTTGCCCCTTCAAAGGGAGGATCTCTATCTCCCTAACCATTCACTTCCATGGAGAGTCCTCTTCCCCACCTGCACTGTCCCTCTGTGGAGGGTCCCCTCTCCTCACTTCCTGGCAGGTGCCCCCTGCCCTTAAATGTATCCTCAAAGGGAAGGGCTCCTTGAACCCATGCCCATTCCTCTTCCTGGAGGAACTCCTCTCTCCCTCCCTTTTCCCTCCATGGACGTTCCTCTGTCTCCAGCTCATGGAGGCTGCCCCCTCCCTCCTTCCCTGTCCCCTCAAAGGGGAATCCATTGTATGCTTGTCTACTCACCACCTTGGAGAGTCCCCTACCTCCCCTATTGATTCCTCACAAAGGAGGGTGGAACTGGGAGGGGAAAAAGAGGAGCCTTAGAAAAAGTAGTGGCAGGGGTACAAGGTACATCTCAAAGGGGGTGGTTCCCTCTCTCCCTACCCAATGCCCTCTATGGAAAGTCCCTTCCTCCTCCCCCCGCCCCCCCGCCCTCCGCCCCCACCGCCTGCCCTGTCTCTCTGTGAAGGGAGCCCTGTCCTCACTCCATGGAGGATGCCTCCTCGCCCTTGTCCTGACCATTAAGGGCGGGTTTCCTATCTCCTTTCCCATTCCCCTCCATGGGGGTCCCATCCCCCATCCCCAGCCTGCTCTGTCCCTTCAAAGAGAGGCGGTCCCTTGATTGCTGCCTATTCTCTCTGGAGTGACCCTTTCCCTCCTCTCTTTCTCCTTCCTGGTGGGTCCCCTGTCTCCCCCTCATGGAGGTGACCCTTCTTCCTGTACTGGGAACTCAAAGGGGGGTTCATTGTATGCCTGCCCATACAACACCATGGAGATTCCCTTATCTCCCCTGGTCAATCCAGTCAAGAGGGGGTCGGGGATGGATCCCAATCCACCTACTGACTCCCTCCAGGGAGTATGCCCTGTCTCCCCTCCATGAAGTCTCCATGGAGAGTCCTTTGACCCCATTCCATGGAGGATTCCCCTCCATCTTACTCTGTACCTCAAAGGGGGTTTCCTTGTACTCCTGCCCATTCATCTTGATGGGGGCCTATTTTTCCCCTACCCTGTCCCCTCCATGGAGGTTTCCCAATCCCCCAGCACTTCCCCCTTCAAAAAGGGTCCCCTCTCCTTCATGCCCTGCCCCCTCCATGGTGGGTTCCTGCTCCTCCCTGCCCCATCCATGGAGGGTTCCCTCCCCGCCCTGCCCTACCCCATCCATGAAGGGTCCCCTCTCCCCCTTCCCTGCCTCCTCCATGGAGGGTAGCTTCTCTTCTCTGCCCTGTCCCCTCCATGGGGGGTCCCTTCTCCCTCACCCCTGTCATCTCCATGGAGTGTTCCCTATTCCCCTGACTTGCCTCCTCCATGGAGTGTCCCCAATCCTCCCTGCCTTCTCCCTTCCATGGAGAATTAGCTGCCCTCCCTGCCCTACACCCTGCAAGGACAGTCCCCTCTCCCCCTACACTGTCCAAACCATGGAGTGTTCCCTATCTCTCTGCCCAGGCCCCTCCATGGAATGTCCCCTCTCCTTCTTGACCCCTCCCTTTCATGGAGGATCCCCTCTCTTCCCTGTCCTCTCCTCTCTACGGAGGGTCCCCTCTCCTCCCTGCACTTCCCCCTCCATGAAAGGTCCCCTGCCCCCTATCTGGTCCCCTCCATGGAGGGCTCCCAGCCCCCATCTCCCCCCCCCCCCCCCGGCCTGACTCTCCATAGATGGTCCCCTCTCCTCTCTGCCATCTCTCCTCCATGGAGGTTTCCCTGCTCTCCCTACCCTGCCCCCTCAATGGAGGCTACCCTGTCCCCCTACCCTGGCCCCTCCATCCCCTCCATGGAGGGTTCCCTGCCCCCCAGCACTTTCCCCTCCATGGAGGGTCCCCTCTCCTCCCTGTACATCCCCCTCCATGGAAGGTACCCTGCCCCCTATCCTGTCCCCTCCATGGAGGGCTCCCTGCCCACCCCCCCCCCAGTCCTGACCCTCCATGGAGGGTCCCCTCTCCTCCCTGCACTTCCTCATCCATGAAAGGTCCCCTGCCCCCTATACTGTCCCCTCCATGGAGGGCTCCCTGCCCCCCCTTGTCTTGACTCTCCATGGAGGGTCCCCTCTACTCCCTGCCCTCTCTCCTCCATGAAGGTTCCCCTGCCCTCCCTACCTTGCCCCCTCAATGGAGGGTCCCCTTTCCCTCTATCCTGTCCCCTCCATGGAGGGTCCTCTCTCCCCCTACCCTGTCCCCTCCAACCCCTCCATGGAGGGTTCCCTGCCGCCCCCTGCCCTGACCTTCCATGGAGGATCCCCTCTGCTCCCTGCACTTTCCGCTCCATGGAGGATTCCCGGTCCCCCTATTCTGTCCCCTCCATGGAGGATCTTCTATCCCCTTACCCTGCCCCCTCCTTGAAGGTCTTCCTGCCCCCCCCCCCCGCCTGGACCCTCCATGGAGGGTCCCCTCTCCTCCCTTCCCTGCCCCCTCCATGGAGGGTCCCCTCTCCTCCCTGACCTTTCCCCTTCATGGAGAGTTCCCTCCCCTCCCTGCCCTACTCCATCCATGAAGGGTCCCCCTCCTCTCTGCCCTGCACCTCCGTGGAGGGTCCCTTCTCCCCCACCCCTGTCTTCTCCATGGAGGGTTCCCTATTCCCCTGACCTGCCTCCTCCATGGAGGGTCCCCAATCCTCCTTGCCTTCTCCCTTCCATGGAGGATTTCCTGCCCTCCCTGCCCTGCACCCTCCAAGGAGGATCCCTTTTTCCCCCTACACTGTCCAATCCATGGAGGGTTCCCTATCTCTCTGCTCGGGCCCCTCCATGGAATGTCCCCTCTCCTCTTTGACCTCTCCCCTTCATGGAGGATCCCCTCTCTTCCCTGCCCTCTCCTCTCTATGGAGGGTCCCCTCTCCTCCCTGCACTTCCCCCTTCATGGAACGTACCCTGCCCCCTATTCTGTCCCCTCCATGGAGGGCTCCCTGCCCCCCCCCAGTCCTGACTCTCCATGGAGGGTCCCCTCCCCTCCCTGTCTCACCCCTCAATGTATGGTCCCCTCTCTTTCCTTCCCTTCCCCCTCCATGGAGGGTCTTCTCTCCCCTTGCCCTGCCACCTCCATGGAGGGCTTCCTGCCCCACCCTGCCCAGACTCTCCATGGAGGGTCCCCTCTCCTCCTTGACCAGTCTCCTCCATGGAGGGTCCCCTCTCTTCCCTGACCTGTCCCCTCCATGGAGGGTCCCCTCTCCTCCCTTCCCCCATCAATGGAGGGTCCCCTCTCCTCCCTGCCCTCTCTCCTCCATGGAGGTTTCCAGGTCCCCCTATCCTGTCCCCTCCATGGAGGGTCTTCTCTCCCCTTACCCTGCCCCCTCCATGGAGAGCTCCCTACCACTACCCCCTGCCTGGACCCTCCATGGAGGGTCCCCTCTCCTCCCTGCCCTGCCCCCTCCATGGAGGGTCCCCTCTCCTCCCTGCCCAGCCTTCTCATGGAGGCTTCCCTGTCTCCCCTACCCTGCCCTCTCCGTGGGAAGTCCCCTCCCCACTCTGCCCTGTCCCCTCCATGCAGGGTCTTCTGTTTCCCTGCCCTGTCCCATCACTCACAGGCTCTGAGAGGCATGTGCTCTGGTCCCCAGTGTTCATCTGTCCTGCTCCAGGCCGTGTCCACTGTCTGCACCTGAAGCACATCTCACCGTCTTCATCTGCTTAAATCCTGCCTGGCTCTCAGGACACATGTCAAATATCATTTCAAATGTCAAATCACCGAGTGATCTTTAAAAAATATAAATCAGATCCCCCTATTCTGGTGCCTAAAAGCCTTCCTGCAGTGATAGCATTTCCAACCCACCCTTTATCTGCCAGCCCGCCCTCTCCTTCCTGCCCTCTCCTGCCCGCCCTCTCCTGCCCGCCCTCTCCTGCCCACCCTCTCCTGCCCGCCCTCTCCTGCCCGCCCTCTCCTGCACCAGCCTGGCTCTCCCTGCCCTGGAGGTACTTGCTGTCCCTTTGGTGGTGGCTTCCTGAGTTCTCCTTGTGGCGAGCTCTGTCTCAACTGCCAAGTCTAAGGTAAATATGACAAGATCTTGGGGAGCCCTTCCCTGAGTCTCTTGGGGCCTCACATTGAAGAGGCCTCTACCCAGTCGTGTGGGGTATAAGCTGGCAGCACGTCACAAAGCTAAGACAGGTCACAATGGTGAGACAGGTCATAGAGGTAACCTGGCAACCACTGGAGGTCAGCCAGGTGGGCTAATGTAACCAGGGGTTCTTGTGTGGTTGTTTTTTTAAATCACTGAATGAACATTTATGCAGCACCAACAAACCCCAGACCCTCTACAGCAGTGGTTCTCAACCTTCTGGCCCTTTAAATACAGTTCCTTATGTTGTGACCCAACCATAAAATTATTTTTGTTGCTACTTCATAACTGTTTTGAATCATAATGTAAATATCTGATATGCAGGATGGTCTTAGGCAATGTACTGGGCTGCATATCGGTGCGCGCTGTACTGTCTGTCCCTGGAACAGACAGATAGGAAGGTACTGACATCAGGTCAGGCCTTGAGATATGGTCTCATGGTCCCTCCTCAATATGCTGTGCTCTCTGTTCTTGGAGAACATAGATAGGAAGGTGATAATGCTATACTGCGTCGGGAACAAATTGCGTAAACAAGGCTTTGTAACTTTGTAGTTTTTGCAAATATACAGGCTGTAATGCTTGCAGTCATTGCTGCAGTTCAGCCTTTGCTTCAGCGGAGTGCTGGAACTGCAGACAGCTGGCCAGCTTAATAAAGGTTCCTAAATTTAAATTCTGAGTCTGTGGTCTATCTCGCTGAGTCAACCCATAACAGGCGACCCCTGTGAAAGGGTCGTTTGACCGCCAAAGGGTCGTGACCCACAGGTTGAGAACCGCTGCTCTACAGAATGTACAGAAGGTCATAAAGATAAATGCTTATACACATTACAAAGCTTAGTTTTTGATTTAGGAATTTAATCCTAATAGATTGATTTTTTTCAAGTGTTTCAAGTTAGAGATTTGGTTTATCATAGAGAAACAACTGTCCACAACACCATTTTCTTACATCTTACTCTTTATTTTAGAGTTTTGTTCTATATACCTAGTGTGTATCAATATGTAAGTATTCCTGGGATTCATTGTGTGTCTTTGTACTAGTAAAATTGTTTGTCATTACACCAAAACCTTGATTTATTAATTATTCTAGCTGCAGTATTTCCTCTCAAAGCAGTCTTGCCTCTTTGTCCTCCATATAACATCTATAATAATCTACACTAATAAAAGGGTAATAATGAGACTGGGTTGCCCAGACATCTTCTAATCGTCTGATTTCCTTTCAGACAAAGCCATGGTGGCTTTGTCTGAGGCAATTATGGGTGATCAGAACAGCAGGGGAGCAAGCAGTTAGGGGCAAGATCAGGCCAGTGTGGGGGAATAAGCAGTTAGGGGGCAATCAGGCAGCAGGGGAAGGCAATTAAGGGGTGATCAGGCCTGCAGGGTAGGGCAGTTGGGGGTGATCAGGCCAGCAGGGAAGGCAGTTGGAGGCGATCAGGCCGGCAGGCAGAGGTGGTTAGGGGCGATCAAGCAGGTAGACAGAGGTGGTTAGGGGCGATCAGGCAGGCAGGGGAGATCAGTTAGGGCGATCAGGCAGGCAGGTAGAGGTGGTTAGGGGCGATCAGACAGGCAGGCAGAAATGGTTAGGGCCATCAGGCAGGCAGGCAGGTGAACAGTTAGGAGCCAGCGGCCCCAGATTGCGAGAGGGATGTCTGACTGCCAGTTTAGGCCTGATCCCTGCAGTATCCGGCCTAAACCAGCAGTCAGACATCCCCTGAGGGGTCCTGGAATTGGAGAGGATGCAGGCTGGGCTGAGGGTCACCCCCCATGAACGCATTTTGTGCACCAGGTCTCCATTATGAAATAAAACAAATTCATGTCATTCCCACCATGTGGTATCTATACTACATCTAGATCTCTGAATGCTTACTCTGGCCCTGGTGCTACACCTGAAGCTGGCCCATCATAGAAAGTGCTCTTTCTGAAATGTTCTATGTATCATCCTGGCCCTTACCTTTCTGGTTAGAAGAGATATCCCCTGCATAACAAGATTGAAATGCTGGTCTCTAGAAGCACCTTTCACATAGAACTGAGATGCCAGGTTAATGTGGTCAGAGATATGTGAAATATAAATATATAAGATAAGGCAAAGGGAAGAAAAAAAATCTAAGAAACAAAGGAAGAGTGGCTGATCATGAGGCGACTTTATTTAATATGCAAAATGGGAAAGGTAAGAAAGACAAAAAAAATTGTATCATTTAATGGAGGAACATTATTTAGCATCCCTGTTTCTGATCACTTTCCTATTAAAATCATTCAACCACTTAAGGATTTCATGAACATTTATTTCCCCTGACTTCTGTTTTTTGGGGAAAGACACTTGAAATGGCAGCCAGGACACCTCTCCTTTGCTTTGCACCAAAATCTAATTTTATGAGAAGCCCAGACTAAAGGTGTTTTCCATTCCGTGTCTGGGTAATTCTTACAAAGCTTGAGCAGAGGACCTTGGCACATTTAAAAAGAGCGGTGCTCTTACAATTTCTCTAGTGCTCACAAGTCAGGTTTCATTTGTTTGTTTTTTCCAAAACAAAAGGTTTATTTGAAAGACAGATACGAACCATTAACATTTGGAATGGAAAGGGAGGTGATAGATAGGCAGAACAGCAACTATTTTTCTGCAGACTCTTCCCAAGTCTTGCAGGAGCCAGTTATCTGATTTCACTCTGTAGGGTTTCTTCTGGTGTGATAGCATTCTAAAAAACTCATACCTGCTTTCTTTCCCTTTTTAGTTTATTTACACCGTTGGATATGTCTATTGATTTGTGAGAGAGAGAGAGAGAGAGAGAGAGAGAGAGAGAGAGAGAAAGATAGATAGATAGAGAGAGAGAGAGAGAGAAAGACATCAGTGTGAGAGTTGATCAGTTGCCTCCCAAAAGCATCTAGATCAGGGATTGAACCCAAAACCGAGGTATGTGTCTTGACTGAAAACGGAACCCTCCACTTTTCTTTCTTTCTTTCTTTCTTTCTTTCTTTCTTTCTTTCTTTCTTTCTTTCTTTCTTTCTTTCTTTCTTTCTTTCTTTCTTTCTTTCTTTCTTTCTTTCTTTCTTCTTTCTTCTCTCTCTCTCTCTCTCTCTCTCTCTCTCTCTCTCTCTCTCTCTCTTGTGTGTGTGTGTACGGGACAACGCTCTAATCAACTGAGCCACTGGACCAGCCAGAGAAACCCATAAATGCTTCATGGAAAATCTCTGCCCACCACACAGGCCCTTAGTTTCAGCTCAGTACCTGGGGAGCAGGAGGCAAAGGGAACTCTCACATATCTGAATCCCTGACATGTGCATTTACAGTTCTAGTGGACTGACTGCCTCTAACTGAGTAATATACTGGCATTTGATGGAGCAGTTATAGAACTACAGTTGTAGCAAAGACAGATAGCACTAACTTCAAGGACCAGATTCATTTTCCAATGAGATGTTTAAGAAAATATCAACATTTCCACTCTCGCTTTCAACCAGAGCTGACTGATATAATAGGGTCACTGCCTTGTTTAGATTTCTTTTCTAGAATGAATTTACGCGCTAAGAATTCAACAGACTGCAATCTGTCTTCTCTGATTTTACTCAGCCAGAGAGAAGATAATGAAAAAAGTGTTCTTAAACAGATGGCAAAATGAAAGATTTTGATCTTTGAGACTGAATATAGACTCTGCGACCTCACAGAGCTCAGTAGCAAACTTGACATAAATTCGAAAAGAAGTGTAATTTCCCACAAATATGTAAATATATGTACATCTGTATATATCTTGATAGAGAAATATATTTTATGATTCTCAGTTTACATTTGACTTACCCCACTTCAGTAGGCAGTTAGATAGGCATTAGGAACACTGGGCCAGGTGCAGAGGGTCGTCAGAGCGGAGAGCCCAGGGCACCCAGCAACAGGGAAAACTACAAGCCCTTGCCGAACACTCCTTTCAGCAGTAACCCCTGAAGATGGCATCTAGGCCTCAGCTGTGTTTCAGCTCCAGACCCAGAACTGCAGCAGAACCAGGGGGAGCTACACTATGACTGGCACTAGGACCAGCTGCATTGACTGATGACTCCCTATCCTGATTCTAGCCAATCAGTGAAGACCAGGACCCTGAGAAAACACACTTGGAAAGCTGATGAATATTCTATTAGGATCCTCCCTTGAGACCTCCAGAAAAAAGCTCTCAGGACCAAGGACTTAATGGGAGTCTCTGTGGATGCCCCGGCCCAGCCTTTCCCATCTCCCTCCTTTTCCCCAGGGCACTCATCTCCCCAGCCCCTGCCCCAGCACTCCCAAACCTCTCCTCCCCAGTTTTTCTCTCAAGTTTTATTTTTCAAGGAGTCTCTCTCTCTCTCTCCCTCCCCCCCCCCCCCCCACCAGCCTCCAAGATCCAATGACCCTTCTTTTGTTGTTACTATTTGTTTTCTGAGCCCTTTCTTCTACATCTGTGACTTTCTAAATAAACTTTTTCTTATAATTTAGTATTGCCTCTGAGTCCTTCGCTTAGGGAGAACTCAGGAAAGAGGTTGCTGAACCCAGGTTAATACCTGGAGCTGCTTTTCTGCCTCTAACACCAGCTGCAAAGGGAATTAATATGGAGGAAGTGCCAAGATAATCTTGTCTTTTAACACAGCTTATACTACTTTCAACTTTAATACAGTATTTAATGTTGATGCTTGGGAGTAAAGAACAGGGCAAGTCCATTATATACTCAGTAAATGTTATATAAAAAATACATAAAAAGATTTAATCCAACATAGGAGA
Organism: Myotis daubentonii; assembly: GCF_963259705.1. Classification (NCBI taxonomy): domain Eukaryota; kingdom Metazoa; phylum Chordata; class Mammalia; order Chiroptera; family Vespertilionidae; genus Myotis; species Myotis daubentonii. The sequence continues at coordinate 28,219,411 of NC_081851.1, read as the reverse complement.
ACTGAGAAGTATGTTACTTTAAATAAAAAATGAAGCACGGTAAACATTGTGCTATAACCTATTGTTGTTTTGGTAAGACTGTAAAACTTTCAGAGTGAATGTTCATATATCTATAGACATATTGATTCTAGGAAATTTAGATAATGTGGGAAAGAGACTTACAGTCTGGGTCAATTTGCATATTACCCTTCTATTATATAGGACTAAAGCCTTCTGAATAACACTATTGAATGTTACTAAACTTGGTCACTTATCTCCTGCCATAAATCAGGCTTTTATCTCCGCCTGTCTATCCTGACTGTATTTACTTTCTTAGCAGCCTCATTTTACTGCTTACTCATTAATTTATCTAAAATATTCTTTGGAAACACTCAAAATTATTTGGAAACACTCAGAAGAGCAAACACAAACACCTTTAGCCCATACAGATGGTCTCAGTCAGTCTCGCTGCCAAGTTATTATTATAGACCAAGGTTCAGGACAATTCCTCTGGGATAAAATTTTGTTTATATAATATAGGATTGATGCATTCTATATCTCCAGAATACTGTTATTTTTTCTTATTTTTACATAGATTATTAATTGTTTCCTTCTACAAACCATAAAAATCACATACCATTGTAACATAGGACTGAATAGAAATAAGCACAAAGAATAAAATAAGGAATATATATCTGAATTTTCAAATTAAACAACAAAGAGTGCAAGCATATTCTGTTCAAACAAAGATCTATTTAATTTTCTAACCAAAATTATAGATAGGTTCATAAAGTCCTTAGAGGATTGTTTTATTTCTTAATGAACTAACATTACTTATTATTAGAAAATATTATGTTTTCTCTAATAATATCCCTTAGCTCAAAATTTACTCTGGCTGATATTAATATAACTATTAAAGCTTTTTTATGATTAATATTATGGGGTATACTATTTCATGTACGTTTAACCTACTTTTTAAATAGCTAATGTACATTTCTTGGGAATGCCATATTTGTGGATTTTAGTAATTTACATAGTCTAACTCAGTCTTTTTAAAAAAATAAATAAACTTTAGCTCAACCAGAGTGACTCAGTGGTTGAACATCAACCTGTGAACCAGGAGGTCACGTTTCAATTCCTGGTCAGGGCACATGCTCCATCCCAGTGGGGGACGTGCAGGAGGTAGCCAATCAATGATTCTCTCTCATCATTGATGTTTCTATCTCTCCCTCTCCCTTCCTTTCTGAAATCAATAAAGATATATATTTAAAAAATAAAATATAATGATAAACTGTATTTTTTATTGTGGTAAGAAAATTTGACATGAGATCTATCCTCTTAACAAATATCATGCTTCACACATCCATTGATCCTTGGTTTATTTATGATACTATTTAGCAAGGGACCTGCTGCTGAGGGTATTTTCTCTATAAGATTCTCATATCAATATCAGAACGCTATTTACTTGAAAGCCAAGCTAACAAGATTAGAATGAGTCACCTGCCTTCTTTCTTTCCCCATTGGGTACCTTCCAATAAAGTGAGAAACCAAAATCCATACAACTCATCTGCTTCAACATTAAAATATATATTCAAATTAGTACAGTCATTTTAAAATAATAATATAACATTTCATGTTATGTAAGGACTTTACAAAAATATAGCTTTTAAATTTACACTTCTTGCTTTGTGCTCCTTTCATATACTTTACCTCTATTGATGTTATAAGCCCAAATTATAATTGTTATTATTTTTGCTTTAAACATGCAATTGTCATTTAAGTATGTTAAAATAAGAATATCCATCATTGAATATTTTCTTGGCCTGTAAAACTTTTTTTCAGCATTTGTTCTAGTGGAATATATGTGCTGATGAATTGTTTTTTTGGATTCCATAATGTTTTCATTTTACATAATTAAAGCACAATATTTGCAGCAATCATATTCACAAAATATTTGGTCATTATGATTTTTTATTTTTGATCTATAAATTATTTAGAATTAGATTTCACATTTATTTCCAACAGTGATATTTGCTTAGGCCATCTGCTCCTTAGTGATAGCACTGAATTTGCAAGTGGTCAGGTATTACCAATTCCTTGCTTTTGAAAATGTCCCTATGATACATTTTCATAAATAGTTCATGGATTCTTAGAACTTAAGCATTTTCTTTTATTTCTGACTGTTGTAGTTTATATATGTGATGGTTTGAAATATACCCTGAAATTCTGCGACATTTTTCTCGTCAAGAGTGCACCTCTAATTATTTTTTCCCTTCTTTGAATATAAGCTAATTTCATGGCTTGCCTCTAATGAATAGAAAGTAGCAGATGGTGACTGCATGACTTCTGAGGTTAGGTAATGAAAGGAAATAAAAAGAAACGCTCTGGGTTGTTCTCTTAAGATCCTTGTTCTTGTCATCCCATCTCCATTCTGTAAAGAAGCCCAAGAGAAGACCCATCCAGATGTTCTATTTGACATCCCCAGGCAGCACCCACCACCAGGCCTGCAAGAGAGACTCCAGTGATTCCAGCCAGGGCCATTTACTGAGTACAACCACATTAGAGACCAAGTAAGTCTCCAGGATAATGAGAAATAATAGCAATAATAACAATAAATAATAAAAAATAACTGATGTTATTTTACACTTCTAATTTGTTTAAGCAGCTATTATAATATACTATAGGCCCGATGCACGGATTCGTGCACTGGTGGGGTTCCTCAGCCTGGCCTGTGCCCTCTCACAATCTGGGACCCCTCAGGGGATGTCGGACTGCTGGTTTTGGCCTGATCTCTGCAGGCCAGGCTGGGGGACCCCACCGGTGCACCCTCTAGTATGCATATACGATTTTTGGTTAATCTCTTCCTCCCCCCCCCTGCCCCCTCCCCTCTGAGAGTCATCAGTCTGTTCCATGTTTCCATGCCTGTGCATTGAGCATCTTCCCCCTGGGGGTCAGTGCATGTCATAGCAAACGGTCGAACGGTCGCTTAGGCTTTTATATATATAGATATGCACTCTATCAGACTTGTTAATTATGTTAAAATGTTCTATACTTACTTCCTCCTTCCCTTCCTTTCTTCTTCCATCTTTCTGTTCCTCCCTCCTTTTCTTTTTCCATCCTTCCTCTGTTTTTTTCACTTTCTGAAGGAAATCTGGTAAAAATTCAAGATTTTTTTGTACGTTCATCATTCATTTTTAAAAATATTTTTTCATGTGCATTTTCATATATTCATTGCTATGATCTTAGTTACTTTATCTTCTCTCTGACAATTTGTTCATTATAACATTGTAAAATAAATTTTGTTACTTCAAATATGGCTTTTCATCAGTGCTCTGTCCTACATAGGTAATCAAATACAATTAAATTAAGGAGGAATCCAGTGCTATTCCCTTAACATAAGCTAAAAGGCACTTCACTGGATTGGATCATTGATAACAACGATTTGTTAAAAAGATCTCACAGACTTGATTAGTGTATTTTTCAGACTTTCTAAACAGTCATCTCATAATGAATGACAACAACAAAGTGTTGTAGATTATGTTAACATATCCCAGGTAGGAAGAGAAAAAAACTCAAGACTATTCATAAGAAGCCATTGGTTAGAGCAGTGGTTCTCAACCTTGGCTGTACATTAGAATCACCTGGGAATCTTTTTTAAAATTCTGATTTCTGGGCCTCATCCTCCAGAAAGTCTGTTTCTTTGTTACTAATGTGGCCCCACCCCATAACAAAGAAACAGAATTTCCAGAGGATGAGGCCCAGAAATCAGGATTTTAAAAAGATTCCCAGGTGATTCTAATGTACAGCCAAGGTTGAGAACCACTGGCTTAGAGAAACTCAGTCTGAAGTGTTCCAGGTCAGTCAAGAAATTCCTGAGAGAACCTAGAGGCAGAACCTGGCTACAGAATCTGGATAGAACATGCCAAGAGAACCTGACTAGAACCTGGTGACTGAACCTGGCTGGAGAACCTAGACAGAACCTGGCTGGAGAACCTAGTGAGGGAACATGGCTACAGAACCTGGCTGGAGAACCTAGCAAGAGAACATGGGCACAGAACCTGGATGGAGATCCTGACCAGAACTTCGCTGGAGATCCTGACCAGAACTTGGCTAGAGACCCTGGCTAGGCTGCTGATCAACTGAACGCTGTCTCTGTGTCATTCCTTCTTCGCAGACTCCGTCCACACCTTTGGGGACCCCTGGACCTGCTGGGGTTGGACCCCAGCAGCAAAGATATCTTTAGAATGAAAATAGTAATACAAAAATGGGAGGAGATTAAATGAAATTTAAAAAAAAAGAAATTCCTTAAGGCAAGAGTCACCACTCTCCCACCCTGACACCACATCACTGATAGCCCACAATTTGCTGGCTGGAGATTTTACCTCTAAACAACTCACTACAGAAATTATCATGGGGCTTGGAAGTCAGAAAAATTAGAAAATTATTTAGAGTGAGGAAGCAAAGACATAAATTAATTATGTATGGTAAAGTATAGCTACAAAGACAATAAAGCAATTCAATATTCTCTTTAAATCCCCGTAATGACTAATCAGGCAAAAGAACCTGATTCTACTTCCTATAGACTCAGACACTGAAGCACAGAAAATATAGTCTCATTCAAAGACATTTAAGTGATTGTCAGAGCTAGATAGAAAAAGCCCAGTCCTGAAACTTTTAACTTCCTCTGAAGAGGCATTTATTTAAACCAAGACCATAAGAATGTAAATGTTTGCATATCAGGGGATGAGCAGGATAACTGAGCTCTAAAGTTCTCACAATCTCACCTATGGAAAAAGCACAGACTCAATCTCTCTCAGTTGAAAAAGACTTCCCATTGGAATGTATTGCTATCTAATTTTCATCAGTAAACTCATCAATTAAAATGAAAATTTATAAGGGCCAACACAACGGTTAATATCCTTTTAAGTAATATAATGTATTTTATGAGGATGAGTTGGTTGAAAGTCACTTATGATTAGCTTAATAGTCTGTTTGTGCTCCTACATTCTCCTCACCCAGGAAATCCTAAAAAAATCTGTGTTTCAGATTTAGAAGAATCAAGAGCACTGTCTATTGATGTTAGAGAATAATATTGAGTGTTTTAAAATGTGGGGATGATTTTTAAAGATTCATAAGCAAGACTTCAAATAAGAGATTTTAATTCTAGGCCAAGCTATGTAATATATTAGTGTTTTTTTCATTGCTCAACCATGTAAATGCTGTGCTATACAATCTTGGGTCTCTTTTTATATAAATACACTAGAGGCCCAATGCACGAAATTCGTGCAAGAGTAGGCCTTCCTTTACCCAGTTGTGGGGACTGGCTTTCCTCTGGCACCTGGGAGGCACCTGGGACCTGACTTTCCCTCTGGCCGCCAGCAGGCACCTGGGACCTGGGCTTCCCTTGCAGCCCCAGCTTTGTCCGGAAGGTTGTCCAGAAGGATGTCTGGAAGGACACCCAGTCTAATTAGCATATTATGCTTTTATTATTATAGATATGTGAAATGGCAACAAAGTCTGTTCATGTACCTAGTTTGTGGTCATATATCATAACACAGTAAAAAAAAAAAAATGGTTACAAAAAATTTAGGGTAGAACTGATTATGGCTGATTCCAAGAGAATTTTTCTAATAAAAATTAATCCTCCATGTGGTCAAAGGGAAATATCTGTTACTTGATTTTGAACATTATTCCTAATGCAGAATTAGGATATTTTAGAGAATCTTGGAGTATTCTGAAGAATTTGAAAAGTTCAGTGTAGTGGTAAAGATAATGTAATTCTTTTCTCTAGGAATAAACTAGTGGAAATTCCCAAGAGCCCCAATTTTTATATACATATGTATTTAAGTACATGTTTAATTTTAGAATAGCTTTGCATTCACACAAAAGTTGTAAAAAAATACAGAGAATTTTTTGTTGTGTTAATCCTAACTAAAGGATATTTTCCCATTGATTTATAGAGAGAGTGGAAAGGAGAGGGAGATACAAAGAGAGAAGCATCAATGTGAGGGAGATACATTCATTGGTTGCCTCCCACACACACACACCCAGGCTGGTGCCAGGGATCAAGCCTGCAACCTAGGTACATGCCCTTGACTAGAATCAAATCCAGGACCCTTCAGTCCACAGGCTTAGCTCTATCCACTGAGCCAAACTAAGGCCAGAGAGTTCTCATATCCCTAGATCTACCCATTATTAATATCTTACTTTATTGTACTTTAGCTAGAAAGTATTCACCAATTTTTCACAAATAATAAACCTACATTGACACATTATTATTAATGATACTTTATACAAATGTTGTTAGATTTCACATAATGTCCTTTTTCCATTAAAGGGCCCAACTCCAAAATAACATGTTGCATTTATTTGTTCATGTACCTTAGGCCCCTCTCAGCTGTTAGTTTCACTGACTTGCCTTGTTTTTTATAACAATTGACAGTTTTGAGGATTGTTGGTCAGGTATTTTGTAGGCTTTTCTCTAGTGGAATTTGTCTGATGTTTTTTTCATGATTCGAAAGGGGTTATGGGTTTTGGAAGGAAGCCATGGAGGTGAAGTACCATTTTCATCGGGTCATTTTAAGGGTACATACTGTTAGGATAACATCACTGCTCTTGCTGACTTTGGTCACCTTGCTGAAATCGTGTTTATAGATTTAAACTGTAATTTACTCTTCTGTTTTCTTTCTATGCTGTACCCTTTGTAAGGAAGCCGTTATGTATAACCCATAGTTACAGAGTGAGTTAAGTTCCGGAGTTGAAGGGCCAGAGTATCTAGATAATTTGTTTAGAATTCTTTTGCACAGGAATTTTGTCCATTGTCCTTTATTTATCTATTCCTTCCATCATTTATTTATGTTAGTAATAGCCTGTGGGTATTTATTTTTTGGGTTATGATCCAATATTATGATTTTTTTTAATTTATTTTTCTCTTTTTCTAATTTTTATCTTTGATCCTAGAGAGCTCTCCCTTTGTTTTCCTGTATACTTTTGATATGGCTCATCTTTTTTATTTTTAGTATTCCTTTACTTTTTGGCACTACAAGAAATTTCACACTTGTCTGGTATATTTCCTCTCCATAACCTAGATTCAGCAATTTCTCTGAGGAGAAGTACGTATCCGATTTAAATTCAACGTTATTCAATGACCAAGCAGATGTACCAATTTATACAACATCTAAAAGGAATTAATTATATTCTTGAAAGCCTAGAAACTCTAAGTCTCCCAACTGGCTATCAACTATTACTCCTGCTACAACTTAAGGGGGGAAAAACAGCATGAATTTACATGCATTTACTTATTCCTTGCCTTTCTTTTCTTAACTATATCATTTCCTTATCTTCAATTAATTACTTTCTTTTATTCAAGTTGCTTTTCCTATGAGATAAAATTGAACAGAAAGTACTTTAAAGTCTGAATAAATGGCATTACTAGCTATGCTTTGTTCAAGTGTTCTGTCATAGGTATTGGCACAATATTGCAGTTTTTATACTCTATAAATGCAAATGGTTTGGTTTCAGTCTTATGACATTTGCTTTTCAAATAGGTGCCCTATATTCAAGCTGAATTGAGCTAGAGTGAATAACAGAATCTAAGAATTATAGATAACTTTCCACCATTTTAATATTAAACACAATTATGGCAAACAGTGTATCTAGGATGTCATCTAAATTTTCCTCCCAACATGAAAAATTTTTACAATAGTACATTGTGACTTCTTACAATGTCCTATGCCAATGACAACCTAATTTACTTTCCATATTTACCAAAACTCAATTCAAATGCATCAATCTCATTTCACTGTATGTATAATAGGAGACAAAGAGAACATTAGTTGTTCTAATGTCAAAGATAAATTTAGTCACAATTTATGCAAATTTACAAATATCCCTCATTCTAACCATTTATTTTTCATCAATTTGTTTATCAGAGCTGTCAACTACTTGTAGAAATGTGTTAGAAGTGAAAAATTCCTTCTTCCCCTGACTAATGAGTGAATACAGGGAAAATGTAAGGATGCTGGAACTCTAATTGAATGAGCATTCCTGAAGCATTTGAGCCTTGCTTCTCTTCTTGTCTGAGAAAAAAAATATATATATGAAATGAGTCATCCTAACCTTATTCTACCTTTCAGAGAATGAAGCCTAGTGCTCAAAGTAATCTCATTCAGTGCTGGCATGGCAATGCCTTCCTTTCTTCCCATAGTGATTGCAAATGGGATGGCTTCTCTATTATTTCCCTGAAGTATGCAAATTGAGATTAAAAGAGAACTTTATTCATCAACATAATAAGTAAACTCACCTGAAAATTGAGTACTGGGTTTATATTTTTGCTACTCTATATCAGTGATTTTCAACTTTTTAAATCTCATAACACACATAAGCTAATTACTAAAATTCTGCAACACACGGAAAAATATAGTTTTTGCTGATCTGACAAAAAAATAAGTTTACTTTTTATTAATTCACATTGGATGGCAATTGTTGTATTAGCTGTTGTCATTTTTTAATTTGACAATCTAAGGTAAAAGAGGCCATTGCCCCTGATTAAATAGTCACGTATTACATGTTTTAAAAATTCTTGAGGCACACTGGTTGAAAATCACTGCTCTATATTGATAAGAAATTTATTTTTTAAAAAATTCTGTTTCCTTAACTAGATTGTAAAGTTCTCAAATAAATTTTAAGGACTTACTTTAACAAAAGGAAATCAATGTATTCAGTGTTCAATACAATTTTTATGAATTGTTTATATTTTGGTATTTCTATATTTATAATGCATTTAACTATACATATTGACCTCTAAAAATTCTCTGCAGAGATTGCCTAGATCAGAGATATATGCTTTCATGGTCTTTAATAATAGCCTTTCACTATGGGAATCATACAATAAAAACTCTGTTCTTTCTCTCTTTCTCTAACTTATATTTTGAATTTACCACATGGATTTTCCTTTTAGGGTGTCCATGACTTAAATATCACATACCCAGCTTATTTCCCTCATAGAGCTCATTATTCACTGAAATTATCTTATTTGTTTATTTCTATACATTTTTATTATCTGCCACACTTCAGTAGATCTTTAATTACATATAGAAATTAAATGTGTCCTTTGGTCACCAATATCAGTCCAATATCTAGAATGGCAATTCTCAACTGGTACTTAGCAAGAGTTTTTAAAACATGCAATACTTGACTAATGAGTCAGAGACACTTACCTTTTATTCCTTATTTTGTCAAAAAAAATTACATCAGGCAACACAACAGTAGCCATCTGGGTTGAATTAATCAAAATTAAAACTATTTTTTTGTTAGATAGGCCAAAAATATATATATTTTTTGGTGTGCCGTAGAATTTTAGTAATTATTTTGTGTTCCATGAGATTAAAAAACAAGGTTGAAAATCATTGATATAGAACACTACATTACAAAGTAGACATCCAATAAATAATTTTGAATAAATTTGTGAATTAAGAAAGGAACCTGGAGAGAAAGCAAACACTATCAGAGACAGCACCTCTGGTAAGTAAGAGGAGGTTTCTCAGAAAAGCTAATAGAATCACTGAATTGGATACACTCCCACAGCACTGTATGAGAGCTATAGACCTCAAGAGGGAGTCAATTAATTCAAAAAACAATTAGTAAATAAATGCTGTCTTGGTGAACTGAATTTAGCCAGGCATTTAAAATTTAAAAATAGAAACCAGTATCTTACCTTCACTGAATTCAAAATCAAAGCAGAGGAAAGAAAAGTCAATAGGTTATCATGAAAAAGTGTAATAAGCATGGTGTTAATGGTAAGCACAGGGCATTGTGAGAGCACACATTTTTGAAAATTGGATGAAGGTTGGATTAAACAGCATCCTCAAAAGGAATCTTTAAGTATTAAACCCAGCTTGGTTTCATTTATTAATACCACATACAAATCCTCAGTTGTTATCTCTTTAAAATGTGTCTTAGCTTTATATTCTTGCTCTGTTTTCACTTCTAGAACTTGTTTCAAACATATACTATACAGAATTGTACACTTGAAACCTATAGAATCTTATTAACCAACTAGGAGCCCAGCACAGAATTCAAAATTGCGTGGCCCACCCACCTGCAGCCCTGCCTTGACACCCGAACCTCTTCACGCAGAGCTCCAGTGCACCTGGCCCAGCCCCCAAACCCTCTGGACTTCTCTGGCAGCTTCAAGCCCCACCCTCAGTGCCTCCAGTAGCCTTGGGCTGGTCCCGCCTTCTCTGGGTGCCTCCCTGCTTCTGTCCATCTCTGAGGCTCTGGCGCCTGAGGAGAGCTGGAAGCCTCCTGCCTGCTGGGCTGTGCTCCTTCCCCTGGCAGGTGGGCTGCATGGCACTCAGTGTGTGAGTGGTGGGTGGAGAAGGACTGGTGAGGGGGGTCCTATAGGTTCTCACCCCCGCCCTCCCTGGCTTGGGATGGTCCTGCCTCCTCCAGGCGCCTCCCCACTTCCACCCCATCTCTGGAGCAACGGCCCAGCTAATATGCTAATGACCTGGTCATTACCCGTTATGGCATAGCAACCATTAGCATATTAGCTTTTTATTAGTATAGATGTCACCCCAATAAATTTAAGACAATTTAAAAAGCATATCGGATCCTCCTTTTATATGTCTTTTATTTTCTATTTTCTGTTGTTAATACTTTTTTAAAATTTCTATACTGTATTCTAATTTAATATGATTTTCTAGTTCACTAGTTCTTTCTACTCGGTGTCCAATTGGCTATCCCAATCCACTTTCAAATATGACCTTTAAGGTTTTCAATTTTGGTTATTGAATGCTTACATTTTAGAAGATCTGTTTTGTGCTTTTTCAAATCTGCTTTGCCATTTTTATAGTTTTCTATTTTTTATAATAAATTTCAGCTTGTAATTTAGTGCTTTAAGCATTGAAACACAGTTGCTTTAAACTATGCCTAGATTGTGGGCTTGATCCCCAGTATGGGGCATGCAGGAGGCAGTTGATCAATGATTCTCTCACAGCATTAATGTTTCTATCTCCCTCTCCCTTTCTCTCTGAAGTCAATAAAAATATATATTTAAAAAAGGAAATGAATGCATCCTTATTGTTCTGTTTCAATTAATAGCCAGTCTATTCTTATTTTGATTTTCTAGGAAGTATTCCAATGTAAAACTAATAATATTATAAAGTATATGAAGATAAATGTTTTATGCCATCTACATTGAAGAGAGGTAAAAATAGATATTGTCAAAGTACAAAACTCTTGAGAATAATTAACACCATCCTTATTTCTATCCATTTATTTCTAAGAAGGCAAATCTACTCTAGCACAAAGAACATTGTACTATATCCCAACAATGAGTTTGCCTCACTTTGTTAACAAAGTTATAAATGCCTTATGTAGATGTTGCTGATTCTGCTGGTCTAAAAAGAGAATAGTCAAAATACTGCAGAGAAAAAGTATACATTTGAAACCAAAGTACAATCAGAAATAGATGGATTCTCCCTTTAAAAATCCAATTGCTTAGCTGTAACTACCTGAAAGATGAGTGGAGGATTATGAATCCATATCAGATATCAAGACAGAAAGAGTAAAGGGGTCAGTTTATAAGCTATGAGAACTCTCTGTGGCAGTATGAGTGAAAACTTCGACACCGTGAACTACAAGCTGCATGAAGCTAGACTCCTATCTTATTAATCGCCTTCTCATCTCTAGTAGAGCTCCACACACGGTAAAAGAAACAACAACACAAAAACCCAATGGATGTTTGTAGATTCAAAAATAATTGACAGAAAGAATTAATGCATTTAATGAGCACTTGGAGGCTGCAACAGGCAATCAACATTCCATCTCTCTTTTGTACCTTATCACAATAGACTGTGTCTATCTTTTATCTCTGTTTTATTGTCTTTATGTACACAGATACAAGAAGGACCAGGTTAGAATGTTCACAAAGTAGAGTATGTTCCAAAATGTTCTCTTTTATTGGTTAAAGGTGTAGGCTGACTGTGAGACTGCATGTCCTTCCTCTAAGAAGAATTGAAATGCCATGACCCACCCCTCCAAGAATCCCACCTGATAGGTGCGTAAAGTGGAGAATCCAGCATGCAAGAAGAGACAATGTTCCAAGACCTGTTTCAAGACTCAGAAAAGATAGACATGAGGGACATACTGAGCCAACTTAGTTCCCTGAGGGTAAAGGGAAAAAATGGAGTGTAGTGTAATTCCAATGACTATGCTAGCAGTTGATGAAAACACACTGACTCAATTTTTTAATTCTAAGACTATTGAGGAGGAGTGGTGGACAGTGTTTCATAAAACCATAACTAACTACAGGAGGCAGCTTCAATGAACAATAATCAAAGTTACTTCTCAGATGCAGTACTCTCTTCTCCATACCAATTTCATCATGTGTTTGAATAAATCATAGTTTATTGTAAAATTGACAAATAACAGTGCACCCTGGGAGATAAAAGTGGAGATTATCTTTGTCTTTTTATTAAGTAGCTAGAGGCAAATAAAAGTCATAAAAGAATTTCAATAAGTGAGTGTCTCAACAGATCCTATTGGAGCAGCATCAAATATGTCTCCTGGTACCCCACCGCCCACCTGCCCAAGCACACAGACACACACTAAGAGTGACAATGGAATCCCATTACTGCTGAGAAGCCCTTACTGAACTTTCTCTTATATGTACTGATAAAAATGTTCGTAAGATGGATCTAAAAATAAGTACTTGTATATCCTCACAGACCATGCTTTTGGCATTATATCTAAAATCTCGCTTCATCCAAAAATTGCAAAGATTTTCTCTTATGATTTCTCTTGTAATTTTTATAGTTTTAAATTTTACATTTATGTCTGTGATCCATTTCAGTTAATTTTTGTATATGGTGTAGGGTATGGTTTCAGGTTCATTTTATTAGAGATGGATGTTCACTTTATTAAAAAGATAATCCTTTCTCTAAATTGTTTTTGTACTAAAATTGAAAACAGTAGGTTCAATAGATCTGGGCCTTTTTCAGGACTCTTTACTCTGAGCATTGATCTACTTGTCTATTTTAGCAGTTCCATACTATCTTGATTACTGTAGCTTTAAAATAAGTCCTGAAAGCAGATAGTGTTACTCATCCAACTTTGTTTTCTTTTTCAAAGTTGTTTTGACAATTGTAGGCCCTTAGAAATGACATATGGATTTTAGAATTAGATTATCTATTGCTACAAAATATAAATATTTAACTTGCTGGAATATGGTATATTCCCAAAGAAATGTGGTTGTTGTTTCAAATTATATATATATATATATATATATATATATATATATATATATATATATATATATATATATATATATATATATATATCATATATTATACCATTGATAACTCTCACTCTATGGAGAGTACATTTTAATATATAATTCTGCTGTTTGTTAACAAATATGCTCTTTTTGCTGCCTTATTTAAGATCACATAACACATCTCCCCACCTTATTATTCTCATGACTTTGATAATTTCAACTGGATATTTAAATGCAAATAACATTATGTATCATGGTATGTCTTTCTGAGTACTTTTGACATTTTCATTGTTTGTAAGCAGCTTTATCATACTTATGTAGACATATGTATTATGTAGTCTTAGTTATCCTCACAGTATTTACACTATAAATTTTATTTTCTTGGTTAGTTTAATTATACTTCACTCACTAAGGAAAATATAAGGAATATAATGGAAGTTGGCTTGGTTGGTTAAAAATTATACTTTCAAGTATAACTGTTAACACATGTTGCTATTTTGCAATTAATAGGTTGAAATTTCAGTGTTTTTTTATTCTGAAACCTGCCTATGTTTGCCATGCCCATTCACATTTACCTTAGTGGATTCTGGTCTAGTTTCTTCTACAGTTTTATGAAAAAAAAATATTTTTAAGAAAATTCTCTGTGTTTATGAATGTGTCTCGGGGGGGAGGGGGGTCCCTCAGCCCGGCATGTGCCCTCTCGCAGTCTGGGACCCCTCGGGAGATAACGACCTGCTGGCTTAGGCCTGCTCCCGGGTGGCAGAGGGCAGGCCCAATCCCTAGGTGCAGCCCCTGGTCGGGCTCAGAGCCTCTACTCCCCTGATGCCAATATCTATAAGAGCCTTATATGACCCAGTAAGTACTTTCAAGATGTCCTCTGGCATGTTAAAATATACAAAGTGGAATGACCTCTTTGTACTTTAAGAAATGACATCTAAATGAGAAATTCATCTATAGTTTTTGTACCAAATGCAGAATACATAATATATAATTGCAAATGGTTTGGAATGTAGAAGTTATCAGTCCCTAAATTTCCAGGACCTATTTAAAGTTTACCTGATTTTTATAATAAGTTGATCACTTTAGTAAGATTTAACTGTTGAATACACTAGTCTTTTCTAGAAGTTCTTTATGTTAATCATCAATAAATGTTCTTTTAGGAACAGATATCTGCTTGGTTTTAGGACTCAAGAACCTGTATACACATCACATTTAATACATCACTGCATAACTTCCCCAATTGAATTTGTTTGCCCTGCTCGAGTTCCAGAAAATTGCTGCAGGCATTAGCATTATATGGCCAGAATAAATCTTAGGTAGCAGGTACATGGCTTTGGACAACTCACTTAAGAAATATGTTTATCACATGGAAAATCAGGGCAATATGCATCAGATAGTATGCATCTGTGTGTGTGCATGTGGGTATCTATTACATGATTAATATACATAATGTACTAATGCATTGATTCAAAGATGTAAATGTTTAAAGATGTAAGTATTATTTGTGTAATGGACCTATCATTAATAACCCATAGCATCCTAGTGTCTATCTACACTAATAAAAGAGAAACATGGTAATTGGCGTACGACCACTACCCTTTTCATTGGCTAATCAGCGAGATATGCAAATTAACTGTCAGCCAAGATGGCGGCCAGCAGACAGGCAGCTTGAAACTAACATGAGGCTTGCTTGCCTCAGTGACAGAGGACTCCAACGTTCCCCACCTGCAGCTGCAGGCCTCTGAGCGGACAGTTTAAGAAACATTGTAACAAATACCGCAGGACTTCAGCCAGCAGATTCGCAACATTGTAAGCAAAGGCCAGAAACCTACTTTCAGCCTCAAGCCTCAAGGTAAAGCTGGCCCAGAATAAAAAAAGAAAAAAGAAAAAAAGGAGCGGTTGGGAACTTCAGTCACTCCCAGCCTGAAAACAGCCCTCAGCCCCTCACCCAGACTGGCCAGGCACCCCAGTGGGGACCCCCACCCGGATCCAGGACACCCTTCAGGGCAAACAAGCTGGCCCCACCCATGCACCAGGCCTCTACCCTATATAGTAAAAGGGTAATATGCCTCCTGGCACAGGGATCAGCGTGACAGGAGGTGGGGCCCCAACCCCCTGAGCAGCCCTGCTCTGTGCCTGATAAGGGGGAGCTCCCCAACCACCCCCCCCACCCACGGGCCCTGCTCTGTGAGTGATGGGGTAGAGCCATAACCTCCCCATCGGCCCTGCCCTTAGTGTGAGAGTGGCGGTGCCCCAACCCCCTGATGGGCCCTGCTCTGTGTGTGATGGGGGCAGCGCCCCAACCCCCTGATTGGCCCTGTTCTGTGCGTGACGGGGGTGGCGCCGCAACCTCCCCATCGACCCTGCCTTGAGTGTGACAGGGGACGGTGCCCCAACCCCCCAATTGGCCCTAGCCTGATCGTGACTGAGGGTGGCATCACAACCTCCCAATCTGCCCTGCTCTGTGCATGACGGGGCGGTGCCCCAACTCCCGAATCGGCCCTGCTCTGAGCCCGACCAGGGGCTGCACCTAGGGATTGGGTCTGCCCTCTGCCACCCGGGAGCAGGCCTAAGCCAGCAGGTTGTTATCTCCCGAGGGGTCCCAGACTGCGAGAGGGCACATGCCGGGCTGAGGGACCCCCCTCCCCCCCGAGTGCACAAATTTTTGTGCACCGGGCCTCTAGTATTTACATAATCAACTGTAATTTTACATGGCCTCTACTCCCCTGATGCCAATATCTATAAGAGCCTTATATGACCCAGTAAGCACTTTCAAGATATCCTCTGGCATGTTAAAATATGCAAAGTGGAATGACCTCTTTGTACTTTAAGAAATGACATCTAAATGAGAAATTCAAATCTTTATAGCCTTGGTATGACTTACATCCCTATCTGTATCAGAAACCGTAGACTCTCAGTGACTCTGGAATGTAATGGAGATCATCAACCAGCTCTTTTTGATCCCAAATCTCTCTTTCACTCCTGACATGAAGCCATTAAAGGCTCCTCATCAGATAGGTGGACTGTTAATACAAAAATAGGATGTGTTACATTTGAGCACAAGTTCTCTGCAACACCAATATTTCACTCACTAAGGAAAATATAAGGAAGACAATGGGAGCTGGCTGAAAAAGGTGAAAGTATTAAGCAAAAAAACAAACAAACAAACAGCAAAACCCTTAGAGACAGCAAAAGTATGGCGATTACCAGAGGGAAAAGGGAGGGGATAGGTAGGTAAAGGAGGAATACATGGTGATGAATGGAGACCTGACCTGTGGTAGTGAACACACAATACAATATACAGATGATGTATGATAAAATTGTACCCCTGAAACCTATATAATTTTATTAACCAATGTTTCCCCAATAAATTCAATATAAACCAACAAACAAACAAATACTAAATAGATGAAGAAGACAATTGATGAATCTTTTGCCTCAAAAACATGCTGTAGCATGCTAAGACCTAATTACTCATAAGAAAGATAAATGAACCCTGGTCAGATGGGATGGCTTAGTTGGTTGAAATATTATCCCAGATATCAAAAGTTTTGAGGTTCTATTTCAAGTCAGGGCACATACCTAGGTTGCTGGTTCAATTTCAGTTCAGGGAGCATATAAGAGGCAACCAATCTCTCTCTCTCTCTCTCTCTCTCTCTCTCTCTCTCTCTCTCTCTCTCTCTCTCCCACCCCTCCCTTCCCCATCCTTTTCTTCCTCTTTCTCTCTCAAACCAATAATAATAATAAAAAAACATATCCTCGGGTGATCATAATAAATAAACAAATGATATTATTCTTAATCATTAAACCTGGTAAGTCTGTCTGCCAAAATTTGAAGTGTAGATTGCTCTGATGTATATATTATTTTGTTCTCTCTGTGTACATTGTGTACTTGTGACTGTTTGTGTTTTAATGTCAACTCTTTATATTGATGGTATTTTTGCTGCTCAAAAGTGGTGGGATAGGTCAACTCTCCTTAACCACTCACACCGTGACTCAATGACTCACTGTTGTTATAACCCTAAGGGTTTTGAACCTCAAAGTTAGTGCTCCATATATATCACGGGACATAACCTCATACTTGCAGGAGGCTGTGTGTGTGTGTGAGTATGTGTGTGTGTGTGTGTGTGTTTGAGAATAGGCATATCCACAGACATACACATATATTTAAAGTGTGGAAACAGGAAACTAGACTAAATTTAGTGTTGAAAGCTGATTTCCCCTTTATCCCCTCTTAGAAATGTATGTGCTGTTCTTTCTTTATGCTGATTTTTTTTCCCATTGGGATTGCTGTCTTTATCTCACTTAGTTTCTTATAGTCAGCATTCCTATGTATTTGATAGTTTGACTCTCATTTTCCTCTTCAGCATCTATGGTTCTGTAAAGCACTGGATTTAGCACAAACCCAATTGAAATCATCATAATTACTTACTATTATATTCTGTACAAATTGCACTTGTCTTTGCGTGGGAAAAGCAATGCATAAATTCTCTTAAGCCTTCATCCTTTGGGGACTCATTTTCCATGTCTGCTGGAATGTTGCTATTAATATTTTCAGTCTTTGATCCCTTTTGTTCATGCAAAATCTGTGACTCAATGCAATGTCAAGTTTCTTAGCCATATAAAGCAAAGACTGGGATTTATAATGAAAACACAGTCCTTTCTGAGAGGGTGCAAGAAAATGCTTTTTATGGTAAATGAGTAAATAAGTTCTGCAAGTCTTCACAATTGAACATTATTAAGTTAAACAGGCTTATTGAGATGCATAAAGCAATTAGAAGCATTAGGCTGAATTCTCTTGTCAGTTTTTGTGCCTGTCTGCATATTAAAGTCAGTGGGAACTGTTCGCTTTTGGCCTTGGGCAAAATGTATCCCATTCTGAATAAGAATAGCATCTGCAATTATACTAGCTGAGATAAAAATTAAAAGGCCCATCAATTCTCATGCTTCAGAGCATAAGATTATAACCAGATGGTGCCAGGAGGTTTCCGTTGGGCATGAGGACTCACTAATGGACAGGTGCATTGTGACAATTTCCTTTTGGCCTCCCTCCTCATAATGACTAGCACACACACAGACTTGCCAAACTCAGGACATCAAAACAAATGGGACATTTGCATTTTACCAGGATGAAATCCTGCCATGGCCTAACAATGCTGTGACTTAGAGATCCTAACAGGTGTGGGGAATTTCAGTGAAAACATTTTAGAATTTCTTTCAACTCAATGGCTATGTAAATATCTTATTCAAAACTAGCTGCTTTTGTCTTTATATGTGCATTGGTAATTTACCTTAAACTAAATTCATCTCTGGGCATCTATAATAATAAAAGCGTAATATGCTAATTAGACAAGACAGCTGAACAACCTTCTGGATGTCCTTCCGGACGACCTTCTGGAAGAAGCCAGAGCTCCGAGGGCTGAGGCAGGCTGCAGTGGCTGCGAGGGCTGAGCCCCTTGCACAAATTTCGTGCATCGGGCCTCTAGCAACAATAGAAGAAGATACTTGCCAGAGGGGGAAAAAACTCATTGGAGTTTAAAAGCCTTTTTATTAAATCTTCACAGGAAGATATGTTTTTATTGATTTTCAGAGAGAGAGAGAGAGAGAGAGAGAGAGAGAAAGAGAGACATTGTTGGTTGCCTTCCATGTGCCCTGATGGCGGATGCAACCTGATATCTAGGTATGTGCCCTGATCTGAAATTGAACCCACAGCACTTTGGTGTACCAGATGACACCCAACTAACTGAGCCATCTGACCAGGGCAGAGTTTAGAAACTTATACACCTGGAAATTAAGAATCAAGTCATTGATACATATTCACTACACATCCACTAGTTTCTACACACTGATTGGGTTTGTGAAAACTAAACAGAAAAAATATATACAATGCCACAATTCCCTCCAGGGAACTGAAACTTCTCCTTTTAAGCTACATGCAATTGGGTGGTATGTAAATTTAATATAAACCTAGAGAATATAATGTGGACTGAAGCAATCAGGAAGCTTTATGGGTTTATATCTGCAGTGGTGGAGAACTGTTGAAATACCAGGAAATTATTTTCTCTTATAATTTATTACAAACCTAAAAGTTATTTATATATTTTTTGTTAATCTTAGACTTAACATGGAAGGACCACTAATGGGCCTTGCCTTTCCTGGGATGTGTATGACAAATGGGTAATTCATATTTAACCTTGAGTATGCAGCCTTATCCCTCGTATAAGGGATGCTCATGGACATATGATTTGATAATCTAAAAATAAGTAAACAATAACTACAAAAAATTTGTGTTTCGATTTGACTCTTTTGAAATAAATGAAAAACAACAGCAATATCAAAATAACTTTCTTGAAGTAATTCGTCTCTATCTAGGACAGCTGTAATTACTTGAAAATTTTCCTTGAAAAGGCATCTGATTATTAGTGGATTTCAATTTCTAGTCCTACTGTGCCTCTTGAAACAAATACTGGAAGAAATAGTCTTTTTGTCCACAACAGCACTTCCTTAAATATGAGTAAACACATTTAAATATTTCAGATCTTTTAAAGATTTCCAAATCATTTTATCATGATAGCCAGCATTACCTGGACAAAATCATTTTGTCGATCTTAAGTAGGGATCATTTAATTTACAACAAGAATTTCAGTTATTTTTTGATGATGGTAAAACAACAATATTAGAACAAAAATAACTAGAAAGTTATTCTCTCATAAAAACAATGACATTTTTAATTAATGCTGCTTCTGTTTGGGTTAGCAAATTAATAAGTCATTTCATGCCTGTATTAGACTTTCAGTGTCACAATACCCACAGAGGTTTTTCAGCAGAGCAATCCTAGGCTCCATCACCCCACTCTGCCATAATCAAAGTTGATTTTTAACTCAAATTTTTACATTTATTTTTGTAACATGTACCTTGTTGATTTAACTTTGGTATCACAGATTGTTAGATTTATTTAAAAGTTTGATTTAACCATTGTCATGTCAGCTGTCCCTCTCAGTTTTATTCAACTTCAGGCCTTAAAAGGCTGAGTCAATGTGTCTTTTGTGATAAATTTATTTTTAAAATAAAATAGATTAAAGCATCCCTTTACAGCATACCTCTCCTCTAGATTTTCATAGTTGCTCAATACATGTTAATCAAGATTTTCATTTAAAGATTCAAGTACATTTTCTTTAACTCATATTGTTCCACCATTTTTAAAAATGCCATGAAGGCTCATTCTTAACTCCTTCACTCTCATTTTATAAAAAACAAAGTTTTCATGTATTAACCAGATAAGAGAGATCAAATATAACCATAGTGAGATCAAAGAAAAAAAAAAGGAAAATGTAATTCAATCATAGGTCTGAAAATAAATACAGGTAAGATTGGAATAATCTTCCTTATTCTGAATGGTTAAAATGCAAGTATTTAGTAAAAAGAAAAAAATAATCCTTCCTATCTTTAGAGCTTTAGATATCGGTCATATTTAAAACTAATAATCTTGCCCTAACCGGTTTGGCTCAGTGGATAGAGTGTCAGCCTGCAAACTCAAGGGTTCTGGGTTTGATTCCGGCCGGGGGCATGTACCTTGGTTGCGGGCACATCCCCGGTAGGGGGTATGCAGGAGGCAGCTGATCAATGTTTCTCTTTCGTCGATGTTTCTAACTCTCTATCCCTCTCCCTTCCTCTCTGTAAAAAAATCAATAAAATATATTTTTAAAAAAACTAATAATCTCTAGTTGAATGAAATTAAAGCTCAAACAGTCAGATCATATAATTATGATCTTAAAAAACATTTTTGTTTCCTTTTTACATGGTTTCACTAGGTCCATATTGATCATCTTGGCAATGAGGATGGATACAGAATAGACTCTGCAATCTAGATACAGCCTAATGAGAGATTAGCTGATAGAACAACTCAAACTCTGGCCAATGTGGATTCCACAATAAAGGTGCTGCTAAAGGCCCAAAAAGGAAGAGATGCATTATGGCAGGGAAAGTCTCCTGGCAGAATGATGAGTTGGGTTGGGTCTTGTGAGTAAATTTTGAGTTTAACAATAGAGATGCAGGAATAGAGTGTTCCAGCTGATAAGGGCAGTTAAAGTGAGGAGGAATGCATAGTACTCTAATCAAGAGTTTAAATCACTATTTACTGACATCACACTTTGCTTCTATGTTTGATACTTTTTGGAACTAGTGTACCTGAAATGAAATAATATAGAGTATATTTGTATTATGAACATTTGTGTTACCTATAGGGATATATCAAATATGATATGGTATATGATATTGACATACAGCCATTCATACCAATATTAAAATAACATCTTTTCATTCAAATACATCATTGAGTTTGTCAACTATACAATTCAGGATAACTCAGCAAATCGAATCAATCAAATAGATAAGAAATATCACTGAAAAATTCAATTTTTCATTCTGTAATGAATTAGGACATTTTTTGTAATGAAAAATTAATTCAAAATAGATGAAATACAAAGGCAACATTGTGGTGCATATATATACCTGAATAGTCCAGGAGAGATACATTCTGGGTCAGTTTAACTCAGTATCTCATATACATCATCAAGATCGCAATGTTCTTTGATCTCTCTACACTGCCTTCTGAAACATCAGGGTTATGATAAAAACTGTCTTCTCTCAAGATGATACAAATAATTATTGGCTTATGGATAAAAGATGAAATAAAATGAGAAGAATATATATTAAATAAGATGAATTCATGTCTTTCCCACCATGTGGTAACTATACTACACCTAGACCTCAGCATGCTAACTCCAGACCTGGGTGCTAGACCTGAAGCTGGCCCATCATAGAGAGTGCTCTTTATGAAATGTTCTATGTATCTTCCTGGTCCTTACCCTTTTTGATTAGAAGAGATATCCCCTGCATAACAAGACTGAAATCCTGGCCTCCAGAAGCAACTTTCTCAAAATGTGAGTGACTAGGACCAACCAAGAACACAAGGGATTGTGTTATTTTAATCAGATAGAGTAAGTCACCTGTGTACCCTCAGAGCTCAAGATGATACAACATTTGCATCAGTGTGGTCTGTGTCTTTCAGAAGAATACAGAGATTGACTTTAGGAAGTTAGAGAACAAGTATCCATATCCCAGCATATTATTAGTCCGAGTTAAATCATTACATTGGTTTAGGCTTGAATGATCACAATAAATCACTGTGACATGTTTAGAACCATTAGGGTTAACCCTTGGACATGGGAGTATGATCATTTCTCCTGCTCTCAACACCATCCCACAACTATGTAGTGTATACCTAGTGTACAATAGTTGCCTTAAATTTAGGAAACTAATCATAGTGACTGCTCCTTGCACACTCCTTAAAGCAATAAATTTATTCTTAAGTGCAGTAGTTTTGTAATAAATATAGAGGGGAAAATCTGTCTTTTTATCTGTCTATATTTATCTATGACCACTAAGAACATCAACCTATTGATAGACCTGCCTAGATAGGCTGCAATATGTCCAACTTATTTAATTCAATTAAAAATCCCAGTTTAGATTTTAAAATTTGTTTATTCTCTTTAATAATTGTATACAATTTAGTGTTGGGATACACTTTGATATTCTCTAGATTATAGGTTGAAATGTGGATCTTCCGTAGATTTCCCTTGTCTAGAATGCATGTTTTTTAGCCTGACCCATGTTTTGAATATTGTGGTTGTTTTACATTACCATTTTAAATTTTTGACTTCTTTTGAAAATTAATTAAAAGTAAGAGCATATGAATATAGTAATATTCCACATGAGAAATAATCCTTTTTGATGCTCATTAGAGATGTCCCTTATTTGGGTGTGAGCAACCCAGTTTACTTCAGTTGCAAGAGATTTTTATTGCTCTCCATTGGGTTCAGTTTTCTCATGTAACATACTTGTCTGATTTGTGTAAGAATCTGAAGAACTTTGATATAATATTACTCCCTATTTCATAAATGCAATCTCTTCCTTACAATTGACTGATTGATCCATTTATTCATTCACTAAGAAAATGTTTCTCACATAATTTCTTTAGGCATTTTCTACAGGACTAAAAAAGGGGATTATATTCTGTTGATCTTGGTATTTAGTTAGAGAACATGACTAAGGCTTGAGAAAAAGTCATAAGTTTGAATATAGTAAACATTACCTTTTAATGTATGAGCAGAGGAAGACATCGAGCTCAAGAGGAAAAGTAATGCAGAGGTTAAGGTTTAGAAAACAAAAAGTTCTGTCTGAACCAAGTAAAAGTTTCAAAATTGGGGACACTGGACTAAAAGGAAAAGCAATAAAACAGTAAGCAATCCAAATAAGGTTGAGTTTTAAAGTTTGAGTCTTTGATGAGTTTCTTTTTTAAAAAAAAATATGTTTTTATTGGCTTCAGAGAGAGGGAGAGGGGCAGAGAAAGAGAAACATCAGTGATGAGAATCATTGATTGGCTGCCTCTTGCATGCCCTCTACTGGGGATAGAGCCTGCACCTCAGGCATGTGCCCTGGCTGGGAATCAACTGTGGCATTCTAGTTCATGGGCTGATGCTCAACCATTGAGCAACAGGAGCCTGGAATTTTTTTAAAGCATATTTTTATAGAGTCTTTGTTGAGTTTCTTGAGGAGAAAATTTTTAATGTGATGGAGACAGCAGTGAGTCATGAAGTGACTGTGAGTTGAGGAGATACAGAGTAAGAATATATTGTTCTAATTCAAGAAGAATGGTAGAGAAGGAGACATGAGCCATTGAAGCAGTGGTAGCTAGAAACAAAGGGGAGAAATAGAAACCCTTCTATTTGTTAATGGGGAAGAACCAAGAAATGTGTCCTTTGAAGGTAAAAAGGATCAATAAGGAGAAAAAAATATGGCCCTTCAGAAGACAAGTGGAAAAACAATTTTTCACAAGAGAAATAACACTCCTCATCATTGAAACTGAATAGAAGGTAGTAAGGCTAGGTACAAACAGGACTGTCAATATAAAGAGAGTGCAAAGAATTGAAGGATTACTTTCAAAGAGGTTATATTATCTCTGTACATACAGAAACAGTAAGGAACTGAAAATAAACAAGATGAGATAACAGAAGCTAAAGCAGATCTTTTAGAATCTAAGATGGAAAAGTCTCAGAACTTAAAAGTAAAAAAGAGTCCCAGACAACAACACAATGGAAGCATCAGAGCAATCCTAAACTCCACATCTTGATCTTTTATGATTAAGAAATGTTTTTTGTTGCTTAGTCACTGTGGCTCAGTGGTTGAGTGTCTACCAATGAACCAGGAGGTCAAGGTTTGATTCTCAGTCAGGGCACAAGTCTGGACTGCAGGCTCCATCCCCAGTAGGGGGCATGTAGGAGGCAGTCAATCAATGATTCTCATCATTGTTTCTATTTCTCTCCCCCTCTCTTTCTCTGAAATCAATAGAAAAATTAAATTTAAAAAAAGGAATTGTCGCCTGTTTTTGTTTAAGGCCCAGTCCTTCGGACTATTGTTTTAGAAGTTGAAACTGTATTTGTTATAACATATTCCAAGTATCCTATGGAATAACAATGACATAGCCTGTGGATTAGAAAAGCAGTTACTGTGGTTTCCGTTGTTTTATCTCACTGCATGAAAGAGAGTACTATTACCAAAAGAATACAGCAGTATCAATACATCAACAATATACATTTTCAATATAAAGATCTGGAAAATGTCAAAAATATGAATTGACACTCACAGAGTCCTTGCCATGTGCCACATTTTTTCTAAACACTTATTTCATTCCCTGAAGTAGGTATTATTAATTCCCAATTTATAGGCAAGTAAACCAGGACGTACAGAAGGAAATAATTGGTTCAAAATTATAATATTACAGTACACAGATTTAAAACCAGGAAACCTGACTTTAAAGCCCATGCTTTTAACTATCATTATCTATCCGTCTGCCTATCTATAGACCATCTTGCTATATTCCCCTTTCTCATTCTCTCTGTAGCTTTTTTAAGCAGTGAAACACTTAGTTGAGATTTAAAAGAATTGCTAGACATTTTTTAATAGTTGAAAATGAATCATTCTACATTGTTAAATGATTTTTTCAGCACTGTTCAGGAACTGATTCATATATTATATTATACTAGGGGCCCGGTGCACAAAATTCGTGCACTGGGTGTGTGTGTGTGTGTGTGTGGGAGTGTCCTTCAGCCCAGCCTGCCCCCTCTCACATACTGGGAGCCCTCAGACGTTGACCCCCATCACCCTCCAATCGCAGGATCGGCCCCTTGCCCAGGCCTGACGCCTCTGGCCTAGGTGTCCGGCCTGGGCAGCGGAGACCTGCAGTGGCAGTGGGGGGTGCTGCGATCGCTCGGGCTCCGCCCCTGCCCCTGCAGGACGCCTCAGGCTGAGGCATCCGGCCCGGGCAGCGGGGACCCACAGCTGCAGCGGCCCCACGATCGTGGGCTTCGCTTTAGACCCAGGCAAGGGACCCCTAGCTCCTGGGACTGCCAGCTTCGACCATGCCCAGCTCCCATCGCTGGCTCCACCCCTACTTCCTGCTATCACTGGCCAGGACGGAAAAGGCACCTGATTCTCCGATCATGGCTGGGGGGCAGGGCAAAGGCGGCCCCAGGGCCGCCTTTGCCCTGCCCCCCAGCTCTTAGCTCCCCCTGGGTTTCCAATCACTGTCAGTGGCAGGGGGCTTCTTCCTGCTTTCCCTTTCGCCTCCCTGCATTGTGCCGACATATGCAAATTAACCGCCATCTTGTTGGCAGTTAACTGCCAATCTTAGTTGGCAGTTAATTTGCATATAGCCCTGATTAGCCAATGAAAAGGGTAGCTCGTACGCCAATTACCATTTTTCTCTTTTATTAGTGTTGATATGGTGGATGGTTTCTATGATGAAGGAATTGATTTTCTGTTAAATATATATATTTAGTACTGAGACTAAATATATATTGACATTTTCCAGATCTTTATACTGAAAAACAAGTAGAAGCAAATTGGGGAGGGCTGGCAACAGAATTTTTGAATTGTTGGGCATTATTATACAGATTACATAAGAAAGGTAACACATGTAAAGAAACTGTTTTAAATTAAATTGTGGGTCAAAGTACTGGAAGACGAAGAGGACTAGAAACTGAGTAAACTGTAAAAATAAGAGGGAAGGGCATCAGGTTTGATTTTAAGCATGGGAATTATGCTAAAATCCATACTGTCGCCATGGCTATAGGATCTGTGGTCATTAAAATAGAAGAGGTAAAGGTACTATAGGGTGAGATTACTCAGCATAGGGTTTTTATTTAAAATTATTTGAAAAAACACACACACAGTTATGTTGAATTTCCTGGCTACTAAAACAGTTTGTTTCATGGATAGAAAATTCTATGTATTCATAGATTGTCTTAAAATCTGATTCTCTAAATCTGTAACTGTATCCATTGGAACATCTTCTACTGATTACAGAAACAAAGAAATAGCCTGGATTTTACTCTTTTGTATAAAGTTTTAAAGATGGATAGAAGGTATTCAATTTTGCTTTGCCCATCCTAAATACTACACATATTTATTCTTATCTAGATTTGGTGTTAAGATTAACACAAAGGAAGGTGAAATGGTGATGTGGGAAAAACAAATACTTTGAAAACAGACAACAAAGTGAAATAATAATTTATTTATTTTTGTTGTTAATCCTCACCTGAGGATATTTTTCCCATTGATTTTTAGAGAGAGTAGAAGGGAGGGAGAGAGAAAAAGAGAGAGACATCAGTTCAAGAGAGACCCATCCATTGGTTGTCTCCTGAACCTCAATCAGGACTGGGGATCAAACCTGCAACCCAGATATGTGCCCTTAACTGGGAAGTGCCTGAGCCTAAGCTCTAACCACTGAACCACAAAGGCCAGGGGTATAATTCACTTTTAATAAAATATTTTATTATTTGCAGCCTGGTGTCCTAACTGCTAAAATTATCATGAAAAGGGAATAGAATATAAACTGGTAGCATATTTGATATTAATTATTTAGAAATGGTTTTTAATCAATTACTGATTTAAATATAAACAAATATAGGCTATGTGCAATGCAATGTAACTCATGCTCCCATCATGATTTACACTTGAATTAATGCTCCCTAGAATTAAATGATTTATATGTCTTTTAAAGAATCATAATGTACAGTTGACTGATAGTAAGCTTGTTCACCAGGATAAACCCACATATATAAACAGGGTGAAGCAAAGGTAGGTTTACAGGTGTGAGTACGTGAAACTTAGTTTTATTCTTGCATTATTGTCCATTACTGTATCATTTTACATATGAATAGCTCCTATGTTTTTTCGTCAACCCCTTGTTTATATGTATGTATACATATGTGGACGAAAGGGGCCACGTGCTGACCTGACAGGCTCAGGGGAGGCCTGCATGGCAGTCTTGCAAACTCAGAGACCTAAAGTAACCACAAAGGGTGGTCTGAAATTAAACTTTAACTAAAAGCAGTTATGGTGGGCTGTTACGTCCTGGGCCAGTATCTTCCCTGACAAGGTCAACCTTTACCTTAACTGAGCCTATCTGTCTTTTTGCATCTATGATAACATACCCTTGAAATGTCTGGGTAACTTGTGACTTCCCTTTATCTGGAGCCCCTGGGGCACAACCAGGTGTGCAGGGTCTCAGGACAGATACTACAAATTCCTTCATCATCATGTAATTGATCCTGCACCCACCTAAGTATGTGTCCATCATTTTGCTTTTTATCCAATCCCAGGGGTTTCCCTGCTTTGCTTATCCCTCCTCCTTAATCTATCACCAATGAATTTCATGTAACCCACCTATGTTCCTCCTTTTGATTGAAATATATAAATACAAATGTAACCCCACCATTCTCAGGAGCACTATCTCAATTCGTTGAGGTTCTGCTTCCTGGCATCTGTCGACAGTTTGGCTCAAATAAACTCACAAAAATTCTTTACAGGTTTCAATGGTTTTTTACATTAACACATATGTAAGAACACATATATAAGTATATTTATATATAAGTATTTGTATATGTAAGTATATATATGTGAGTATAATATAGAATGTCTATTACAGTTAAAAAACAATGAAGTGAAAGAGTGGTTCTATTTATATAAATTTTGAAGTGAAAGAATACACTTTCAATCAAGAGGTAAGAGTTTTTATGAAAGAGATACAGAGATAAATCTTATGTTAGATATTTTTCTGACTCAAAGAAAAAGAGGACAAGAATATTTTAGAGGAAAAAAAAAAAGTAAGGCTAAATTTACCCCTGGAAATTACCTCAAAATGCTTTTTCTCTTCATTTACAAAAATTAACATAATGTTACTCTTCCAAAATAATGGTTCTGCATTTTCACATCCTGCTAGTTTACAAATAAAGATAAAAGTGCATCATTTTTTTCATTTATCATTATGTAACCTGTGATTGCAATTTGTGTTATTTGCATTAAAGATGAAATATTTTTATTTCTTTTTAAACACCTCATCCTACACTTTAAAGACTAACTTAAGAAGCAAGTAACAGTGACACCTTTTACTCCGCAGCTTCGAAGTGGAAAATTAGAATCTGGCTAGAGGCAGTGTGTAACATAACAACCTTTACAATGCTCCAGCTTGAACTATAGATCCTTAGGCAAGCAGAAGTGTGCTGTTTGGGGGCCTCCAGCCCATTCTAGGAGGATAATAGGCTAATCATTTCAGGGAAAATGTCAGAGTGTTTTCCCAGAAGCTATTTGTAACAACACAGCACAGCTGCAGGTATAAATGCTTCCATTCTTCCAGCTTTGAGTTCAGTCCTCAGAGTCACTTTTACTTCCTTCATCAAAATGGACCATGACTCTAATAAACTGGTAGATATTATACCATCTAGTCGATGAAGGTGAGGATACTACCTCCCTTAAACATTAAGCCTTTGCCTGCACTGAAAGTTTGTAAACTTTTGGGAAAGTTGTTAATCTTGGTAAGTAAAATGCCTCTTTCCAGGATAAAACGTGTTTCTTATACCAGTGCCTAGTAAAATCACATTAAAAAAAGCAAGCTTCCATGGCAAATTTGGAAGACAAAATCCCCCATGTTTGTATAAATACCTACAAAGGCTTTATTTGTGAGCCCAAGAAAATCTTGAACGCAAAATTAAAATTGGTTACTGAGCCTGAATGTCTGAAAGTCTCTAACATAACTTCTTTCAGGGTAAGAAACAGCACTTAGTAGTTCTCTGTCTCCCAGCATCATACATATATAGTAATTCCTTTCATTATTATGTGAGTTAATTGTGTTTGCATTAAAGAAAAGCTTGAGGTCACTGAATCATTTTATTTTAGAATTAAATCTTCAGTGTGGAGTGTAATTGTGCTTGAGAATGAACACTATAGATTTTTATTAGTGTTATGGGTTAGCTCAGCGAGATAGACCACCGACTCAGAATTTAAATTTAAGAGCCTTTATTAAGCTGGCCAGCTGACCACAACGCATCCCTCCTCCTCTGGGAGCCTCACAGCATGTGGTAGAGACCAAGGGTGCAGCCCGATCCTTTATAGCAAAGCAGTGTTACACATAGTGTTAAAAAAAAAAAAAGCATTTCATTATCTGTTCCTTAGAAGTTCACAAAAAGTTCATGAGCACAAAGGGGAGGTAAACAGAGTCACACCTGGCTGGGTTTAATCATAACACATTGTTTTTCTAAGAAAATCTAGCAATTTTTCTTCTACAGTCCCTAACCCTAACACAATCCCTTCCATCCCACAGTCCCTCCCCCAACACATTCAGTAAGTTTCTCATGTTTTATTTCCTCCCCCTAGCACATTAGGGCAAATGCTGTTAACTAACAATGGTGTATTTTGTAGAAAGTGTTGTGTGATGTTGTTTTTTTTTAATATATCCTCCATGTCCTACCTTTTTTTTTTTAAATATATATTTTATTGAGTTTTTACAGAGAGGAAGGGAGAGGGATAGAGAGTTAGAAACATCGATGAGAGAGAAACATCGATCAGCTGCCTCCTGCACACCCCCTACTGGGGATGTGCCTGCAACCAAGGTACATGCCCTTGACCGGAATCGAACCTGGGACCCCTGAGTCCCCAGGCTGACGCTCTATCCAGTGAGCCAAATCAGCTAGGGCCATGTCCTACCTTTTTGGCAAGAGATGCTTCATGGGGAAATTAGCCTTTACTTCTTATTTATGTTGACATACGATTTTGAAATTTACTTATTGGTTGCTAGAGGGAATACAGATTTTGAGAAATGTATGAGTTATAGAGATTGTTCTTCAAACCCTCGACTGGTGACCATGTATGCAGCTGAAAAATCCTCTCTGATTACCCACAAAAAACATTGTTTTTACTTAAACTGTATTTTCCTCCTTTCTCTTTCCAGTTGAATTAAATCCAATTTTCTTTTGCAACATTTCTTATAGTAATTAAAATGGTAATGAGCATTTAAAAAAGTGCTTAAGATATTTTTGTTATATTGCATTAAGGATCTCATAAAATGGAACAGAGAATTCACCAAAGAGGCAAAGGCCTGGTTTCTATTCTTGGCTCCGCCTCTAATAAATAGTATGTTGTCTAGTTTTCTTTCATTTCCTTCTGTTACAGGCACCCCTGAAACACCAGATAAGGTGTTATCAGACCACCCCCTGCATCAGAGGGAGAGGGCTGTCCCTTCCTGGGTTCTTATTGGGTCTGGTAGGAGGGAATTCAAACAAGTGACTCCTGATGATTGCATCGTAGTAAAGCCAATTTACTCAAAGATAAAATAAGTAAGTGTATTTTAAAAGCAAGGCAAGCAAATCTATTAAACTAAATCAGGCCTAGTGCACAGATGGGCTTCTCAGCTAGCCGGAGAAGTGAGTGTGGTGGTGGCTCGAAGGATTACATACCCTTTTGTCTATAGGTTTCAAAATCCCTCTGCAGGGTATGTTGGTACAGTTTAACTCTCAACCTTCCCCTTTTCCTTTGTCAAGGCTTTCCCAGAATTCATGAGAAGCTTTTGGCAATTTTATCTTTAACAAGCCCTGAGGCTGATGGCTTCTCTATTTAAACAGTGAAATGAACACTCCCACTTCCCTCCTCCTTCCCCCAAATAGCTGAAGTCTTTGAGATAAATGTCTCCCTTCTTCCCTCTCCTTGCCTTCATTCTTATTGAGGAGAGGAGTATTAACCATTTAATTTCAGTTGTCCTTGGGGAAGACAAGGGCTTGTTATTTGCAAGCTAGCTCTAAGCTGCCCAGACTGCCTGACCCTGTTCAATTTTTTTTTGTCTCAGTTACCCTATTCCTCCTTCCCTGGAATTCTCCTAGCTTCTCACTATCCCAGAACACTTCTCTTCCAGGATGTATTTTATAAATGTTTCCCATATATAATAATTCCTACATCACAATTCACTGAAAATATTTTCTTTCGATATCTAATATTTTTTGCAGCTATTCCATTAATTCCATGGAAATTGTCTACTATCTTTTTATTATTGCCTCTCTATCTGTAAACTCTTAACAATTTCATAGATCAGAGTTTCTCTCTGTAAATCACTCTACTTACTTTAAAAAAATAAACAATAACAATAATATTGTTGTAATGTACCCCGAGAATCACAGAAGGACGCCCCAAGAAGTCGAATTAAAGAGTCACATTTATTGCAATCTGGGACTATGAGGGGCCATTTTGCTCTTCTCCCAAACCTCATAGTGATAAGATGGCCGCAATACCGGATTTATATAGGCAAAGATCACAAAGGTATTGATTACATCCCAGGGTTTGGAATGAGGAACCTGGTTCGAAAAAAAGCAGTTTACAGAAGCAGAAGTGGCATGTTATCTAAATCACAGTTTTTGGGTCTCCAGATCACTGAGTCAACAGGGACACATTAACTGGAGCTCTCTGACCTTGGGATAATTCTGCTGTTCTTCCCAGGTAAAGGAAAATGTGCTAAGACCAGTATGACCACAACCAATGGGATAGTCATAATACAATCAATAGGGTATTCTATCGAATGGGGTGATTTATATAATTCAGAAAATCAAAATAACTTTTCTATTGTTAAACAAAGCAAATAAGTACAGAAGCCAAACAGCAGGGTTAAAGTTAAACTATAGTTTCTACCTGAGATGATTGCTACCATATTTCAATATAACTAGTCTTTTACTTTTTGAGGTCTGTCTGGGCCTCATTCATTCTTCAGGATCCTATATATATTTCTATAATTCATAAGCTATCTTGTTCTTCATCAATACTTAAAATATTTAATTACTTATTTAAGGTAAGTTATCTTTTGGCGTTATTACTCTGAGCCTTTTCATGTATGATTAGTTTGCACTCTAATACTTTAAGACTCCTTTTGAGTAAGTCCCTCTCTTTTTAAATATACTTGGCAGATTCAATTGTTGCTCTTTTTAATGCTAATGCCATCTCCTGAGACACATATATTTTAATGTTCATTTCAAACATAC
The DNA here is from genome assembly GCF_963259705.1 of Myotis daubentonii. NCBI lineage: Eukaryota > Metazoa > Chordata > Mammalia > Chiroptera > Vespertilionidae > Myotis > Myotis daubentonii. Next base: position 28,186,735 of record NC_081851.1, on the reverse strand, counting down.
TTTAGTTTTTTCTATTTGTTGCTTAACACTTTGCACTGTTTCCATGCCAACCTGGATCCCATTACCAAGACATCTCAAGCACAGAATTACAGGTATTCTTTACTGAGTACAGGCTTGCTTTACCAATATATAGCTCATTGGATTATGAAAATCCCATTCAAATTTCCTTCACCTTGGTTATCTTGCATGCTAAAATTCTTGTATGAATGTGCTTGTCCATTTTAGTGCTTTATAAAATGCATCATAATCTTGATTATCAATATGTTGGACCATAAATACCTTGCCATGACCAAAGTTAGAATTGAGGTTAGATATGTAGGGATCAAAGCCTAGACACAACTACTGAGATAACTTGCCCCTCATAATATTTAAATAGATGAAGGAGAATTTACTTTGGTATTCAGGTTTCAATGACAAAATAACATTCATCTTTATATAAAACTGACTATTAATCCAACTCATAAACCTACCATTAAAATTATTTTAAAAATGTTCACTCATCTATGTCCAATAATGTTGATGAGAGGCCTAAATAATTTTTTTTAAAAAAACTCTACTTTTCACTGCAAGTACTATTCAATATGTTGCAGCCACCATAGACCAAAGAGCCTTATCCTCTCCACACAATGCTTCAAACCCAAATATCTGTCCTATGTTTAATGATATGGTAATTTTTATTGGGAGGTCAGGAACACTTAATAGCTTTCTACCAATTTCTAACCAACTAAGAAATGGAAAATAGAAACTATATGAGTACTAGAGAGAATATCATCTTCAGCATCTGACTGGTACTGGAGAACATTGCTTGAGACTCATTTTGTAAAATGGAATGTTATTCTGGCCATCATTATCCCCAAAAGCCTAAGTCTAAATTTAGTGTCCACCTGTTCAGAGGTACCCTAACTCCCACCTCAAGTATTGAGTCATGCTTCATAAACCCAGTTGCTGTTAGAGATGCACCAAAGATACAGATGCCAAACCCTTACTATTTATAAGAGAAGTGGCTCTTTATTCTCTGATGGACTTGGCCAAATGGATGTTGAGATCTCTCTGTTTGCTCCTATTAAGTAAAGTATAATATCGCCTTATGAGGGTGAGAGGTAAATTATGAAGTCAATGAAAGAATCAAAAGTATTCACTTCAATATTACTACTTTTGAAAATAGAACAGAATAATCCTGAGCTTCCTGAAAACGAGAAAGCTCGGTGTATTAGGGTTCTCCAGAGAAACAAAGCCAATAATGAACAGGCTTTGTGTATTTACATGTGCGCCATATGTACACATTATATGTATAGAAAGAGACAGAGAGACAGGGAGAACTAGACCTAAAGAGACACAGAGAGACAGCCAGGGATTTACTTTAATAAATAGGCTCACACACTTGTGGAGGCTGATGTCTGTCATCTGCAAGGCAGAACAGCAGGCTGGGGACCCAGAGAAGAGTTGTTGTTAGCAGTTCGAATCCTACAATAGTCAGGAGACAGAATTCCCTATAACTCAGGGGCCTCAGTTTTGTTTTGTTTTTTATTGTTTGTTTGTTTGTTTGTTTGTTTGTTTCCCTTACGGACTTTAAATGATTGGAGAGACCCAGTCATATTATGGTGAGTAATTTGTTTTACTCAAAGTCTACTGATTTAAATGTTAATTTTGTCTAAGAAATACCTTGATGGTGGCATCTAGATAGGCCTTTGACTCAAATGTGGATATCGTGGCCTACTCTCATTGACACACACAAAATCAACCACCATGCTTGATGATGCATTTCCTCTCTTTTTATTGAGTGAATGCACCGGTAAATATTAAAATGATATTAGAATAAGATAAGTCTATATATATATTAGGAACATTATGCTCACATATATAGGCACACATATGTATGACTAGAGATAGAACTTGGAGTGTGTGCCTCAGGGTGTATGTGTAGAGTGCTTTGGGATTCCCAGCCAGGGGCCAAATTCATCAATTTAAACAAAAAGACTGGGGTTTTGTAAGCCCCACAGGGGTTTATCTAAGGGGCACATAAGCCATAGGCAGGGGTCCTCAAACTAAGGCCCGCGGGCCACATGCAAATACAAATATTGCATTTGTTCCCGTTGTGTTTTATTTTCTTCAAAATAAGATATGTGCAGTGTGCATAGGAATTTGTTCATAGTTTGTTTTTTTTTAAACTATAGTCTGGCCCTCCAACGGTCTGAGGAACAGTGAACTGGCCCCCTGTTTAAAAAGTTTGAGGACCCCTGCCAGAGAGGCATAGGAAGGCTGGGGAGACTGTTGATAGAAAGGGCTTTTGGAGAAGTCATATCAGGAACTTACATTTGGTTGTGACTCTGCAGGCAGCTCTCTAATACACATGCTTGCATGAGGGAACTTGTGTCCCTTTAAGGTCCCCACAGATCACTTGCCCAAAACACATGGATGCCAAACAGCTTAGCTAACTTCTAAGAGCATGCATACAATGAAAGTAGATAGACTCTCATGAAAGCACATCATTATGAAAGTTTAGGACCTCTTAATAGAGAGAAACCAAATGGTACTAAAAGAGAACAGAAAACTGAAAAGGTATCACATAAGGCTTCAGTCAAGCATGGACCCATATCTGACAGTGGTTCCATAGATTATAATGTCGCTGACAAATTCCGATTGCCTAGTGACATTGTGGCCACTGTAATGTCATAGTCATAGTGCAATGCCTTACTCACCTGTTTGTGGTGACCCAGGTGTAAACGAACCAACTTCGCTGCCAGTTGTACACAAGTCGAGCACATGCAATTATGTATAGTGCACAACACTTGATAAGGATACTACATAACTATGTACTGGTATATGTATATATACTTTTTATTGTTATTTTTAGAATGTGCTCTTTCTGAGGAAAATTCCCCGGCAGGTGGAAGGAGGAAACAAACAAATGGTTCAGCAAACAGCTGGAACGGCTGAGCAATTAACAGCCAACTAATAAATCACAAGACCCTATCCTCCCTAACTGAAGATGCCAAAGAGCAGATGGTTTAAATCATCACGGTCAGGAAGGCAGATAACAGAAAACGCTTAGATACAGCCTAATCTAAGACTGAGGAAAAATTGATCAGAGAATAACCCCAAAGCTCATTATACAATCATTATAAGGAAAGTTGACACCATACGTTAAAGGCAGGCCCAGGGGAACAAAGGCCATGACACAGGTCCCCTCCCAACAAGAAGGCAGACTCAGCATTTGGGGCCACAATGTTTGAAGCCATAAAACCCCCCAAAATAGCCCAGCCGGCGTGGCTCAGTGGTTGAACATCGACCCATGAACCAGGAGTCATGGTTTGATTCTGGTCAAGGGCACATGCCTGGGTTATGGGCTTCATCCCCTGGGCTATGGGGAGCTTGCAGGAGGCAGCCAATCAATGATTCTCTGTCATCATTGATGTTTCTCTCCCTCTCTCTCTCCCTGTCCCTTCCTCTCTGAAATCGATAAAAATGTATTTTTAAAAAATCCCCCCAAATAAACTGACCATATGCACAACTCATTCGTGAGTTGTTTCCCGTCTACTCGGGGATGCATACTTTTTGCTTTTTTTCACAACAGTGCCTGCGCCATGGCCTCTTTCTCTTTTTCTACCTGAGTAAAACTTGCTTTGTTCTCACAGTAACTCTTCCTTGAAATTTGTCCGAGGTGATGGAGAGCCTGGAGTTTGCCCACACAGGAAAGGTTTGGACTGTGCCAAGGCGGGCTATCCCCCTGTGTAAAAATATTCACTGTACAATAGTGTGTTGTGTGATGCAGGCAGCAGCCTCATACAACTGTTTAACCTGTCTCTTGATTGCACCATTTCTCTTGTGCTTGATGTAATCTTGTGTTGTTTCCTATAGCAACAGGCTTGTAGTTTAGGGGCAATGGGCCACATCATGTAGCCTAGGTGTGAAGTGGGTTGTAACATCTGGGATTGTGTAAATACACCCTATGATGTTTGTATCACAAAACCCTCAAACCATGCATTTCTTAGAATGTATCCCTATCATTAAGAGGCGCATGACTGCATTTGATTTTCTAAAAAGATAGTTATATACAATAAGCTTATCTTTAAAATAGCATTTTTAAAGTAAAACAAAGCAATGAATCATCATTACTGAAGAAAATTGTGAATTTTTGGACTTAGAAATGGAGAGCTTTAGCAATATGAATTGTAAAATGTATGCATTAGCTGTTGCTACATTTCAAAACACATTGCTGATATTTTGAGAGAGAAAAAAGTTTTCTTTTATTTTTCCTTCTCCATAGATTTAGATTCTAAATTATAGCAATCTGTCTTTTATTTGGTCTTATGGATGTATTTTTTCTATTACTCTTTATTATGTTTAGGAGATAAGAAGATATGAGGAGAAATGGCCAAATGAGTTAAAAATGTAGTTTCTGTTTTAAACTGTAGAAGAGATAAGAAATGGACAAGCCTTGGCCCAGCTTAAACAACAAGGATACTCTTTTATTATTCGGTACATAAGATAGAGTAGCCTCAGGTTACACTCCTATTCTGAAATCATTGTTCTATTGGGAGCTATGGGCAGGAATACATTTCTTAAGGTGGCATTTTTCCTGAAAGGATTTGCTTATCTTGGGCCATAGTTACAACCATTCTGGAAAAGTTAATGAAAGATCATTAAGGAATAAGGACTTTTGAGGTAGGGCTTAAATTAAAGGGAGGGTGGGACTTCATTCTGAAAATGTAGTCTGAGGAGGAGTCAGTTTCTAAGCATTTTGATCAAGGATCTTTGCAACATGTGGAAGCACATTAGGTGAATAAAGAGCCCAAAATTAAGTTTAACCTGGTCTTTTGAGCAATAAAATAACAACACACAAACACACTTACTATCTATATTGCATTTCCATGCTGCTGTTAAAGGTAGCAATATATTTTCTGTAATCACTAGAGTGAATTCAGGGAATGATCTGTTACTATATATATTTTTTTAAATATATGCTATTGATTTTTTACAGAGAGGAAGGGAGAGGGATAGAGAGTTAGAAACATCGATGAAAGAGAAACATCGATCAGCTGCCTCCTACACACCTCTTACTGGGGATGTGTCCTCAACCAAGGTACATGCCCTTGACTGGAATCGAACCTGGGACCTTTCAGTCCTCAGTCTGACGCTCTAGCCACTGAGCCAAACCTGTTAGGGCTGTTACTATATTTTTAAAAATATTTAAAGAAAATAGTGATATGGAATTTTTGGACTGGAACATGGATTCTTTGTCCACCAGAGTCAAAGAATGAATCCACAGACAGAAGACTGTATAGCAAAAGTGGAGCTTTATTGAAGAACAAGTACAGACTTACACATGGGGAGAGGGAAAGAGTTCCACAGAATAGACTCCCAGGTGGGGAGGGGGAAAGGGTCCCACCAACTTCCTGTTTTCATGGTTTCTAAAGGCTGTAGCTCCTGTGACCTGATATCCCCTCAGGTTGGTCAATATTCCCTTTTGAATTAGTTATTGTAGTGACTCCTGAGGCCCCCCTCCCTCATTGTCCTCCTATTCCTTCTGGGCTTTCTTCCTTCTTCTTTGCTTTGTAAATACAGACCTTTCCTGGCTACTTCCAGCTCCCTTATCTTATGGAAATATACCTGTTGCTGCTTCCTTGTCTTATGTAAACACAACTGTTGCTGCTCCCTGGTCTGCACCTGGCTTCCTTGTGTTATGGAAATGTACTTTCTCCAAGTCTGTAGCCCTATTTTTTTCCCATGGACCCCAATTCTAAAAATTCCCTAAACCTGCCTATGCCCCCTAAAATTCCTGTTTTAATAGCACAAATAAGTATTTTATTAGATGTTTAAATTTACCAATGAGAATCCATACAATAGTCTCAAAAATTCTAGAAGGAGAACAAAAAATCAATTTCCCATGGAAATAACAAGGTGTTCTGCATACACTACAATATTATTGATGGATGTGTAATTTCACAGTTTGACAAAATTGGGGCCGTATAGAATTCTGAGAGGATTAAATAATCTCATGGGATACATCTGTACTAATAAAAGCCTAGGTGGTCCTCGCACCCTCGCGTGCAACATTGGCACAAGATGGCTGTGCACACAGCGGAGGCAGGGTCCAGCTGCCACTCCGTGCAGTGAGGCCTGGGTCCCATGGCCAGTCCTGGCTTCTCCGCCTCCTTGTGCAGAGGAGGTGGGTCCTGGTGGAGGAGGTGGGTTGCAGCAAGGGAGGGCAGTTGTAGGCAATCAGGGTGGCAGGGGAGGGCAGTTGGGGGCGATTGGGCAGGCAGGGGAGCAGTTAGGGGGAGATTAGGCTGGCAGGCAGGAGCAGTTGGGGCAATCAGGCAGGCAGACAGGTGAGCAGTTAGGAGCCAGCGGTCTCGGATTGTGAGAGGAATGTCCGACTGCCAGTTTAGGTATGATCCTGCTGGCATTCGGACATCCCCCAAGGGGTCCCAGATTGGAGAGGGTGCAGGCTGGGCTGAGGAACACCTCCCCCCCCCCCATGCACTAATTTCATGCACGGGGCTTCTAGTTTTTAAATAAAAAGCCATGTCAAACACAAGTGAGAATGCATTTAAAGGCAAAAGTCTTGCAGAAGAGAACAGCAAAAAACGAAAAATAAATCAGAGACTTTTAGGTAGAAGGATACAAATTTATTTTTCATTTTTCCACATCAACAAAATGGGAAAGATGCTTTAGATTTAGCATCAAGGCCCATTTTTACAGGTAAGTCATCATCTGGACTTAGAATTCCATAGTACCTTTTTTCGCCAGATTCCTATATTTCATTTTCATCCTGTGTTCATTTCATTTTCATCCCGTGTTGATATATATGAGCGCCTCCTGGCCTCTAAATGGCCTTTAGAGTTTGTTCCACCCTCAGGCATCACATTGCTGTGTGGTATTTGGCTTTGTGGGTGCTTATGCCTGGGTTAGAAACTCTTCTCAGAACCTGATATTTTTTAGGCCCTGGTAATCCTTTTGTTTTGTTCAGTTTTGGCCCCAGCCACCCTGAATGCTTATGATATTTTGGTTATAGATGCTGTTTATGGAAATAAAAGCAACACAGAACCCCTCAGTCATTTATTTCAGTTTACTATTTGCCCCCTCCCCCATAATTACAACCTCTCTACTTCTAGAGCATTAACATTGAACTTCCGGGGAGGGGGGAAGGGAGGGTGCTAGATGGTCATTTGACCAGTTCTTGGGATTATTTACCAGGCTATTTTTTTAAAACATTTTTCTTGATCTTAGAGGAAGAGAAGGGTGAGGAGAGAGAGAGAGAGAGAGAGAGAGAGAGAGAGAGAGAGAGAAAAGTGACAGAAACACCAATTGGTTGCCTCCTGCACACACCCCTACCTGCAATCTGGGCATGTGCCCTGACCCAGAATTTTACCAGTGACCTTTTGGTACACCGAATGACACTCAACCAACTGAACCACACCGGCCAGGACTACCACGCTATTTTGAGCACTCATTTAGAAAACAGGAGTAGAAAACCTCATTTGGAACAAGTTCCAATTATTGTAGAGAGGTCCACAATCCAAACATTCTTGAACCCTCAAATACTTCGCATCCTTAAATTTACCTCCTTTAGCCGCTAAACAGCAATGGAGTCATCTGCTGACTCATTAAAGTAGAGTATTAACAACAACAAAAAGGATAAAATATGGATGCGGTTTCCAAGTTCTGTAATGAAAGCTGAATTTTAAACTTTGTGTCTAATTTGTTTTTGTTGATATATATGAGCTTCTCCTGGCCTCTAAATGGCTTTTAGAGTTTGTTCAGTAAAGCACTTCAGAATTTACTACCATCTTAATAGCATTTTGAATTTAGTGAAGCAAAACCGTAAGGCAACAGTGCCCCTAAAGAAAAAGTAGTGTCATTATTTTGTGGGCGAAAATCCTTTAATGAAATCAATTCCAATGCGTGCTCCTTTTGTTATAATGTATAACTGTTATAATGTATAAGCACAAATGTTTGGCAGCCTATAATAATGGTATCCCACACTTGGGCTCACAAACCAGTGTTTTGGCTAAAGTGATTAGTAACTCAGAAATAATGCCCAGATTTGGGGTGGGAGCGTTGGGGTGCCACAGTATTTATTTCGAATATAGAAAACATTGACCAACAATGTTCCCTTTTCCCTTCTGAGAAATGCAGAAAAACTTTATCTCCACCATGCAGAGTAATGAAAGAAAACCAGGTTTCTGGGAGACAGCTGTATGACTGGGGTGTACACCAGGTTATAGAAGACAAAACTGTGAGCCCGTGCTTCACCACTCACTCTGTTAAGAAATGCTGCAGCTATTTTTGGACCAGTCCTTGGTGTTTAATCTGAAAAGAACATACAGTTTACTGTTCCAATGACTAAAAGTATCATAAAAGGTGTCAAACATGAATAAAAGCTGCAAACTCTATAATTTGCAATATGCTTGGGTGCTTCATATAGGGACATAATGATGGCACCGGTGCCATTGGAGCAAGTAATTTATTCACATTGAGGAGCTTTCTTCTCACCTCGCCAATAATGGAATGCCACGATTATGTCGCTAGGTAAATTATTTCTCCAAATTCACCCAAGAGACAAAGCACACAGAGAAAGATTACGACTTTTTACTTTCTGTCACATGGAATGTGGTTAAAGGTATTTTATTTCCCTCATAACTTGTTGCCCATAAACATTGGTGGAGAGAAACGAGATTACGCTGTTGTGATCATGATTGATTGCTCTCATGTAAAGGATGGAAAAGGGGGTTTTAATCACGTGGTTCTTTCTGAAACAGTGGGGATAAACCCCTGTCAATGCGATGTGTGCTCAGGGCCCTTCAACTTGTCTTCTTGCTGCCGAGGATAATTTCAGGTGGATGTGTACCAGCTCTTTGTCTCCCAGTTCCCACTTACTTCTTTCAAATAAAGACTCACTATACGTTAATTTAGTGCATCTTTGCACTTTATTTATTTGTTTATTATTTTTATTGACTTCAGTAATGTATTGACAATCAAATTATTTGTGAGTCTAAAATCGGTGGTCTAAGTGAGATGGATCAGATAGTCCGCAGTGAATGGCAACTCTTATAGCTGCAGTGGTCCTAAAAGGTCCAACTCTCTCTGAGACTAGAAAGACTGATTTTCTTAGGCTTTCATGGCATGTGATGACTGCCTCTCAGTCGGAACTCATGCAGCCTGTGTGCCTTTCATATTCCTGGAGTATGCAGTACAGGAAGTGAAAGGGAATTCCTCAAGTATTCCTACAAGGTTAGGGCTGGTAGTGAGATTAATGCATTCTTATATTTATTTGATGCATATTTATTGAATATTTGTACAATGTGTCAAGCTCACTTCTGAGCTCTGAGGACACAATGATAAAAAAAGACATGATCCCTACATTAGAAGCAATAATACATTTATTAGAAGAGCCAGCGTGGAAAAATATATTTGAAGCAAAGTTCAATAAATATTCTTAAAGAGTATTGACAAAGCTTTTTGAGACTACAGTGAAAGGAATGATCAATGTGGGCATCACAAAAGAGGAAAACTTGAGGCTTAGTTTTCTAAAGGCTTTCTACAGATGAAACTGATTGTGCTAAAGAGAGGATTGGTGAAGTAATGTTAGGCAAAGGTAAAACCTAGTCAAAGTGGGAAAACCTTGAGAGAGTGTGATACATATGAGAAATAATTAGAAATTAAATGTAATCCCTGTGGAATTATTTGGCATGCATGAGATTGACATAAATTGGGAGAGATCATCTGCAGCCCAATGTAGCTTCCATTCCCCTTTCATCCAAATAAGTTCACCAATTAGGACACTTGGCAGCAAGTAATAAAATATTTTATTAAAAGTGAATTATATACCCTAACCGGTTTGACTCAGTGGATAGAGCGTCGGCCTGCGGACTCAAGGGTCCTAAGTTCTATTCCGGTCAAAGGCATGTACCTTGGTTGCGGGCACATACCCAGTAGGGAGTGTGAAGGAGGCAGCTGGCTGGTGTTGTGGATAGAGTGTCTGCCCGCTCACTGAAGGATCTCAGGTTCAATTCTAAGTCAAGGAACTTACTTGTGTTGTGGGCTTGATCCCTGAGCCAGGTTGGGGTACAGAAGACAACCAATTGATGTGTCTCTCTCAAAATGGATCTCTCTTTCTCTCTCTCTCCTCCCTCCCTTCTACTCTCTCTAAAAATCAATGGGAAAAAATATACTTGAATGAGGATTTAAAAAAAAAAAAAGAGTATAGAATGCTCAACAAAGGGACGGAGATAGCTAAGTCTCTCTAGGTTTATTTAGTCAGAACTCCTGGCTGACATGTCCCCATGATTTATATCAGAGTTATGAGGGCTTCTCAGAGGACTGAGGCCTTGATTATGGCCACTGCTCCCTGTGGATTTATTTCCTCCTTCCTCCATGAACTCACTCCCTCCTATGCTAGACCACATTGGTATCTATCTACGGACAGCTCTTCCCATAAGATGAATAGACATGCCTCAGTTTTAGTATATGAAATACTAAATACTGGCTTATTCAGCAAATCTGGTTCAAAGATGCTCTCCTCAGACTTCTGTTACTTTGGTGCACATATACTACCAGCCCTCTCAGTGAATTCAATCATTTTTCTGCTCCCTCGTTAGAAAATCCCCACTCCTGCCCTAGCTGGTTTGGCTCAGTGGATAGAACATCAGCCTGCAGACTGAAGGGTCCTGGGGTTTATTCAGGTCAAGGGCACATACCAGGGTTGTGGGCTTGATCCCCAGTAGGGGGCGTGCAGGAGGCAGCAGATCAATGATTCTCATCACTAATGTTTCTACCTCTCTCTCTCTCTCCCTTCCTCTCTGAATTCAATAAAAAAAATATATTTTTTTTTTTTAAAAAAGAAAGAAAGAAAATCCCCACTCCTTCTCTGGCCCCACCTGATGTCACCACCCTTTGTCATCTGTGATCCATTACTGACAGATGAAAGGCTTCAAATAAAAATAAAAAAATGATAATAAATAAAATAAAGACAAGCTCCTCACTCATTTTGTTCTCTGCATAAGGATCTATAATATGTCTAATGTCGGTCACAGATATTTTAATGATGGGAAAATAAGCTAGCATTGCAAATATAAATTGCTGTTAGCATGAGCCCTCCTAAAAATTGTGTGTGTGTGTTTTTCTTCTTTCTGTTAATCCTCATCTGAGGATATTTTTTCTATTGATTTTTAGAGAGAGTGGTAAGGAAAGGGAGAGACAAAAAGGGAGGGACATCAATGTGAGAGAGACACATCAATTGGTTATCTCCCTCCCGCAGGCGTCCGACCCAGGTATTTGCCCTTGACCAGAATTGAAATGATGATCTAACCACTGAACAAACAGGTTACAACTAAAACTTGCTTTCTATATACTGCTATGCTCATTGTGGTTGATATTGCAATACAGACCTTGAAGAGACAATGTTTCTTGGAAAACATACATGTGTACCTTAGGCATTCGTTGTTATAGTTTTTTCTGCATATAAAGTTTATTTGTATAGAGGCCAAATCATCTGGATATTTAGAACAGTTGACTCAATAGTGTTACTGTGTGTAGGAAAATCTTTTGTTTAGGTCTGGACATTTATAAGGACTATATTTTTACTTGGGTGTTGGTGAGATTCCAATTGCAGAAACAAGAAATCATGTAGGAAGCCAGCGATTTCTACCTAATGGCTTATTTTCAGAGCTTACACTAATGTTGACAGAACATCTGAGGAAATCCTTCCAGGGACGTTGTTTTAGATGTGTAACACCAGCGTGTGAACTGAAGCGCAGTAGGGAATGACTATCATTTTCCTAAATAGTTAAGATACAATTGAAAAGTGTTTAAATATCAGCCAGTGTGCAGATGTTCCAGGTACTACCTTTCCATGAGTCTACATATTACTATTTCTCATTCCATCACTCCATTCATTCAACTCTGCTAATAAAGACTTTCTATTACTATTTCTGTTTTCAACCAAACATTCTGCAGGCAGTCAGTCGACTCACAGTTAGGATGTCACTTTATATTGATCCACTTTAAGACACGCTGCCACTTAATGTGGCAACAGCCTCACCAAAAATGCTGAGAATTCATTTTAGGTGAGGGAGGTTTGCCTTGAAATCTCAATTCTTGTTTCCCTTACCCCCCTCCTTCCCCACTTGTAATAAGTAATTGATTTTTCCTCCCAAAGAATTCATCTTTTCAAAATCTCCTCTTTTAACTCCGTAGGCTAGCATGTGTGCCTTGATTTAGGCCTCAGGTTCTCACTTGAGCAATATTTCATTTCTCTACCAAAGTACAGGCATAGATGAAAACTTACATCTGAGCTCTAGTGTGCTTCATGGCCATTTTCTCCAGATAATGATAATAAATGCAGTGTAAGTCCAGGGGCCTTACCCTGTTCTAAGGATTATCAGAATGTATATCCCTTTAAAATTTGGTCTCTTCCTATTATACTCTCTAAAATTTGCTATTAAAAACATGATTTATGCTATTAAGCCTTTTGAAGTGTCCTCAATTAAAATTCAAAAGCCTCTATGAAGAAATCTTGGATTAAATACCTTAATGAGCATTTTTAAAATAGGTTTCAGAGAAAATGTTTTGCTCCAAATAGGATACTGAGTGGGAATGATACAAGGAAGTCTCAGAATTAATGGGGGGATGAGGATATACCCAACGCTACAGAAGTTACTTCATTCTGTTTATTCAGGATGTGGAATTGGAAAAACAAAACATGCCATTAAATAGTTGACTTTGATGTTTTCAGAGAATGATATTTGAGTGAAGTATGGAAATTGTGTTCCAGGTGCATGTCAGAACAATAAATGGTATCAAACACTGCTAGTTGTCTCATTTTAGACATTGTTATAGTTTAGAGATTTTCAACCTTTTTCAATTACTAAGATTATGAGGAGCCAAAATATATTATGTTTTGTGCCAATCTGACCAAAAAAGGAATAATTTTGATTGATTTGCCAGAAAAAGGATAATAATTACCTACCCTTTTTGCTCTAACGTGACTTTTTGAAAAAAAAATCAGATGTCTATAGTTGTATATTAAGATTTCTAATTAACCAATCAGATGCAACCTTATTATGCAATGTGGCCAATAAGATGCAACTCTATTAAATGACCTATATATTTATGGTTCAAGGCAGAGCATTCATAAAGATAGCTATTGTGTTGGCTGCTGTCATTTTTTTTTAATTTGACAATCTAAGGGAAAAGAGGTCAGTGCCGCTGACTAAAAAGCTATTGAATGTTTTTAAAATTCTTATGGCACTACAGTTGAAAATCACTGTCATAGATAAATTATGACATATATTTAGGACCTAAAATTTGGAAAGAGGAAGAGTAAAATGAAAGAAATTAGAATTAATAACATAATTAAAAAGTCTGATCATACCATATTAATGACTCTCAAATATTCTATTTTGTTTTCATACTTGCAGGTCATTTGAAACTTGTTCTGGTGATGTGCCCACAGCCAAATTAAATGGAAAGCTAATCTCTTAGGACTAACACATCCATCATTTCAGCTAACATTTCTCAATATTTCCCCTTTACTAACAATTGTTTTCTGGAAATCTTTAAACTTTCTGGAATAAATATACACACATACAAATAGATTTATGCACACTAATGACAGAGAACATATGCCAGGGGGTTACCAAGGCAATTCATGCAGTTGATGGGGAGGGGTTGAAATCCAATGTTAGTCCCAAAGAATCTCTGCCCATAGCCTAGAATAGATTTAAATATGGACTCACATAAAGAAGGCACCATGACTCTAGGAAAGGCATACTATGACGGCAGTTTTAATCACAGTTCAGTATTTTCCAGGTATAAACACAGTAAGAGATGTAGGATGGTTTCTTGGATGCAGCGCCTTTGAGAGAAGACTTGAGGAATAGCAGAAATAACTTACTATGTCTCTGCCATAGCTTTATATAACCTAGTGTTTCCCAAAGTGAGTTTTGTGGCACACTGCTGCCCCAATTTCTATTTATAGATCCACTCTGACTCAAGATCTCTTTGAACTCAGAAGTTTGAATAGCACTGAAATAAACAACACAAGACAAGTAACTTTCCTGTAGGTCTTGACTGAAGCTTTAATTTACACAGAAGTATTATGAATCTGTGTGGTAAGAGTGGGAATGAAGGGTAAAGGAGAAACTATGCAGAATACCAAAATTCATTTTCCATAAAAATGTAATTTCCCTAAAGAAAGTCTTCATAAAACTGCATGGTACAACATAATTTTGCAGTTTAGGAAATGTTGGTCTATACTTTTGCTTCTGGAGAATTTAGCTATGTAGCAAATGACTTTGAGTTTGTATATTGTTTCTATACCCAAACAATGGGTTTTCTGGCACATAACAAATAAGTAAAGTCAGAGCTTGAAAATGCAGCATTCAGGTATTTAAGCTCTTACTTAAATCCATCTCTGCAGAAGTAAATAATGAATCTTGGGGTGGGTAAAAGCTCTGTCCAAGAAAGTAGCCAAAGGGGAAATACCCCAACAGAATCAAAGAACGGCATTAGGACTCTTACTTCAAAGCTCACAAATGGAGCACAAATGAATGACAGGCCTTGCTATGGAGATGGGTGAAGGGAGAGTTGGGGGAGGGGAGGTAGAGTTAGTGATGGGTTCATGTGCCACATAATTGCAAACCTGACAGATATCTTACCAAAGGAAACTGCCGGCCATATGCATGACTTCAGGAATACTTATACATATCCTGAAGTATATATTTCATTTAATTAAGTCCCCCATCCATGTATTACACAAATACAATCTCCAATTTCCTGTTCCAGTAAGTGCTGAGAACACTTGAAAGAGTGTTCCTTAGCATTTTCCCCCATCTACTTTTAACTTAGATATTTTTCATACTATAAGCATTACAAGCATGTTTCCTAAAACAGTGAATCAAGGTAACATTTAAGCTCTTTTCTTTTTTTCTGTTATTATAATTGTTTCCTAGTGATTTATAGCACACACACACACAAATGTAAATACATACAATGAAACAGATGAACAAAAATTATACACATGAAAAAATAAAGGGAAGTTATCTAGAGCTAGGCATGGGTGTTTTATGTAGTATTTGGGCCTTTTCAGATTTTATGGCGAAAACATTTCAACAGTGAATGTAAAAGAAAGAAGCACAAAGCTCTTAACAGTTATTTTGAAGGCCACAATAGAAGGAGACATAAAATGGGAAGAGAGGCTATAATTTTTGCCGATGCAGAGTGAAAGAAATGTATCGATATCACACCTGTTTTGACTCTTCTGTTTGGTTTTGATAGTTCCTACAGAAAATGAGTGGTTCACTCATTACACTTAATTATTATTATAATAATTTGAACTAACAATTAATTCAGCTGATGCTATACATATCTTTGACTGAGTAATTATTTTACAACATCTTCCAATAAATTAAATATTAGACTGTCTATGTTTGTACCATGATATTGCTTATGTATGTCTTCTTTCATTCTTTCATTTATTTATCTTACAAGAAGATATTCAGTGCCAGGCACTATGCCAACTACAAGATGCAGAAAATAATAGAATAAAGCATTGTCCTCAAATATTGCCCAGCATCACAGGGAAAATGCTGCATTGGCTTATTAACCTAGTGTGCTTTCTCACTTTTTAACCACTTCCCATTTTCTTGCTTTGCTGGCTGGTACTCACCTTCTCCAAGTTGACCCTCCACTCTCAGATTTCCATGAAACAACACACCACAGGGATGTGGGACCCAATTTCTAGAGTGTCCACCTATGAGGCAGGTGATTCTACCCAATAAGGGGAGGTGTTATCTCCCGATGTAATGAACTTAGACAAAGAGGCAAGAGGAATCCAGGCACCTCACCTCCCCCTGTAGAGGACACTTCCAGGAGCGCTTCTACCAACCCATCCTAAGCCCTGCATGTTGATTCAACTGCTGTATCTCAACACTGATCCATTTGCAATGGTGACCTGAACATTAAGAAACAGCCCTGCCCTGCATCACACCTTCTGTTGCTTCGTCTCCCCTTTCCCTCACTCTCATCACTCTGGGCTTGCACCTGTCAGTTATTAGCACATTCATCCTTCTCTCCTCTATTTCCAGAGCACCTCGGCTAATACACACAAGGGAGTAAAAGAATCTTAAGGACTGAATAATGACTATAAAAATAGGAAGATGATTACCAGGTGGGAAAACTAAATAGTAATAAGAAGATTACCACTTATTGAGTATCTTCTACATCCTATCTACTTTAAAGTTGTAAACTACTTTTATCATTTTTTTAAAATGACCCTGTAAGAGAAATATCATTTACATTAGACATTTTATGAAAATGCAGGTCAGATAAGTAAACCTGGCAAGGTTCTGGTAGAATGAGGTTCAACACTGGAGTTTCTCGTGCCCAAGGACAATGTTCTTTGTGCCCAATGTTTCAGAGACCGGGAAAGGGTTCCCTGAGGATGTAGCTATGGTCTATCCAGGCTACCTTGGGAAGGGTCCGTGTGGTGTGGCTCCTTCCTGCCTCTTTGTCTATGTTCACCACATGGGAAGCATTCATAAGAAAAATAAAAGACGTTGCAATCTAAGAGCATGATATGCGCAAAGGGACATATATTCTGCATCACAACCCAAGTATCCAGGTCATAGAGTTTGAGCTTTCCCTGTTTATAAGTCCATTTGCATCCTGAGCATTTCTACTGACTACTCCTTTATGGGCAACATATTTCAGGGGTAAAAAAAAAATAATGAGCAGTAGATCTTATCTTGCCAGCAAAGAATAAAGAATGGCTTACTACCACCTGCTGATTTCTTAAATTTTGTTCAATGTTCATTTTTAATTTCCCAATAAAACAAGAACGTTTACAAAAATGTAAACCAGGGAGATTATGCACTCTTTAAGATATCCCAGAGTCTCCCTTGATTTATAATTGTCCTGTAACATGCTCCAGGAGAAGCGTGCGTTTTCTGGGAATGCCAAGGTCACTGCTGAGATTATTTACATGCTGTTGAGTGGTCTGTAGATTGCTGAGCAGGGAAAATCTCAGAACTGTCAATGCTTGAATACATAAATAAATGAATAAATAACCAGAGCCAGGGGCAATGGTTCACAAAAAAATGAAGCTGGGGAGAATGAAGTAGGACAAGTATGGAATTAAACTAAGGAGCTATTGATGGAGATGGGCAAAAAAGGAACCTTTGGCAAAGCTATTCTTTGCTTAAAGTTTACTCATTGTGTCAGCTTTTATTTACTTGGACTTATTTTTGGAGTGAGAGAATATTTGTCTTTTGGAAGGTGGTTCCTATCATGGAGTGACATAGGAAGAACTCTCACTTTCTCTCCTTTGGTATCTTTTGTTTTAACATCACTATCTTAGTGGGCCTTGTTTATATGCCAAGCCATAGTCATAAAGCTTACTAATAGTCTCTTAGCACCTAGCACATGGGATTATATTATTTTAATCAGATAAAGTTACCTGTGCACCCTCAGAGCTCAGAGAAGGGTAAATTGTGATCATTATGTGAGTGTGTTGTCTAATGAGAGTAGACAAAGGTTCACAAATAGTGAAGATGCTGGTGAAAGGCAGATCTATAAAGTCAACAGGCTTCACACAAGTTTGAAGTATTTGGGAATGGAATGGCTGGACTTACAGGGCATGTGGGAGGCAGCACTGCTTGGGCTGTTCAAGTTCTTATTGTCATAAAGCGTTGTATAAAGAAATAATAGAGCCCAGCCATCATGGTTCAGTGGTTGAACTTTGATTTATGAACAAGGAGGTCATGGTTAGATTCCTGGTCAGGGCACATGCCTAGGTTTCAGGCTTGATCCCCAGTGTGGTGTGTTCAGGAGGCAGCCAATCAATGTTTCTATCTCTCTCTCCTTCTCCCTTCTTCTCTGAAATATATATATATATATATATATATATATATATATATATATATATATATATATATATATATTTAAAAGAAGAAATAAGAGGATAAAAGAAAGAAAGAATAAATAAAGAAGGATGAAAAATATAGAAAATCCTTTATGCTGTTGTTTTCTAATTTTGTAACTATTGCATCTTAGGTGTGACTATAGACTAGTCTCAAACAAAAATTATCTCACCTGGAAAATGGAAATGTAACATTTTATATACATTGAAGCAGAGTACTAAAATAGTTGACTCTCGATTCTATAACTCTCTGAAAGTTATTGGAGGGAGCAGATATATTTGAGAAAGCAGAGAAATAGATTTGAAGGAAGGTAGATATGGGTGTGAATCTTATCTCTGACTTTCTGGTTGAATTAACCAGGAAACATTATTTAGATGTGCTGGGATATTAGGAATTGATCCAACAGCTCCAGAAGAGGACAGATTGGACATAAGAAATAAGCCAGAGCTTAGAGTTAATTATTTGAGAATATGATTTTTAAATAACCTTTTAATAAATAAATCTTGATTTCACTTCTTCACCTGCTGACATTCATTTTCTCAATTTTTATCTTTCTAGAGCCTCTAGATTTACTTAAGCAGTTTTCCCCCTCATGCTGAAAATTCACAAGTGTAAACTCGCAATAGAGTTAACTTTGCATACCTTTTAACCAAGATATCATAGAACTAGTTTATAACAAGATTCCAGAGCTACTACTTGTCCATTGCCTTCCTGAATACTTTTAACACCAATGTGCCTTCACCACCTGTGCCAGGCTCATTGAGACTATAAGTTTCACCACCAAATAAGTTCCAGCAGGGTTATAAGGCAATAAAGAACACCAGGGGATATTCTGAGTCATAGTTAATGATCCATAATTTTTACCACATTTAACCCAGTACCTCCGGTTACTGCCATGATTAATGACTAATGTTTGCATAAGCTCATCCCTGAATTTCCAAGTAACTGTTCCCCTATATAGACTTTTATAGCTTCCTTTGATCCCCTTCACTTCAGCCACCCTAATTCTTTATGAGTAAACCTAGTTTGGGGTGACGATGAATGGCTGATATTGTAAGGTCTAATCATTGGTGCCCCTGGTAGTTTAGGCAACATCTTGGGGAATTAATCGAGAGGAAATGAAGAGTAGAGAAGGACCTAACGAGGAAGGAGCTAGATCAGTTTTACAGTTTAGAAAGGTCTCTCTTGGAACTATAAAAAGGATTAACAAATATAGGGGAAGTAGGCTTTTTTAATAAAAGCAAAGATATCAGCTCTACAGCTTTTGTATTAATATAAACAAAGAACTAATAGAACACTATGTTGAGTAATGAGAAGGGAAAGAAACAATACTAACCAAGACACATTGAAGTGGTGCAATTACCATGATTTGGAGTTCAATTAAATATAAGAAGTGAGGGAGAAAAATGAGCTAAGAATGAGCCCACAGGGTCTGAATTGTGATACTTGGTAAACAGAAAAATACAGACTTGAACAAAATATTAAGTTCTATTTTATGTGTAAAATGTAATGCTTCTGTGAGTAATACAGAAAAAGTTGATGGCTTTATAGAAACGGTGGAAGGGTTGCAGGATGGAGGCATTTTACCGAGCTCATGCATCTGAGACACTTCTGGAAGGCTGAGTCCAGTGAAGACTACACATACCTGGCTACATTCTGCTCATCTCCACAGTAACGCTGCTTTGAACATTTAGTTTCACCACCGGTTGCTGGGTCACAGGGATGAAGTTGAACATTCTGAGGTAATGCCATGAGATTTATTTCACAAACCAGCGACTTCCCAAATAATGCAAGCAGCAACAGGATGCAACTTTTGCATTGATTTCTGTCTTCCAATGGCCGCTGAAGAAAAAAGAAACTGACCTTTCATCAGTTTTTTGAAAATATATTTTTACTGATTTCAGAGAGGAAGGGAAAGGGAGAGAAAGATAGAAACATCAAATGATGAGAGAGACTCATTGATCGGCTGCCTCCTGCACACCTCCAACTGGGGATCATGTCCTCAACCCCAGCATGTGCCCTGACAGGGAGTTCACCTGTGACCTCTTGGTTCATAGGTCGATGCTCAACCATCAAGCCACACCGGCTGGGACATCCTTTTTTTTATATCTCCCAGCTCAAAATTTATGTATGTATGAATTTATTTGTGCTAACTTTTTCATTCAGTCATAAAAATTAGTAATAAAATAATAGCAACTTCAGGATGAGTGTATATTCAGGTGTTGGATAGTATTTTTCAATTCTAAGGAGACACAGTCTTCCATGTGTCCTATAATATTAGACCATATCTTAGTTTCTCTGTTTGGCTCCTCCCACTCCAGACTCTGGGATCCTGTCCTAAACTCATCTACTTCCTGGGATTATGCTGTAGATGAAATGAAGCTGAGCATCCCACCAGTACCCAATGTGCTTGAGGAGATAACCAGATAATTACTTTTTCAAACATATTAACCCTCCTCAAGGAGTTATATTGGTCTGTACCAAACTTCAATTAATACATGTACCAAGTCTAGGTTACTGTTATCCAAATAAACTAAGTCCATCCTCTTAAAAGCACATAGTTCTTTCTAGTAACTCTCCTTTCAGCCTTTAGATTTCTCTGAAATCCTTTGCTTAAACCATTGCCAAATTCTCCTCTGAATTTTGCTACCCTATTACATTAGAATACCTCCAAGATATTCCTGTGTCTAGAAAAATACAAGTTGTTTCCAATATCCATCTAACCTTTCTGCCATAATAAGATGCTTTGGCTAGTACTGGCTGCCCAGACTAAAGACACTGTTCCCAAGCTTCCCTTGAGTCTGATATGGCCTTGTGCATAGCTTTTGAACCATTAAATGAAAATGGAGAAATCCTGTGACAGTTCTCAGAAAACGTCTTTTAAATAAAGTCACCAAATCTATGTTTTCTACATGGCTACCTCACTCCTGCTTCTTGGGAGGTAGCTGCTGTCATCTTGGAATGCAAAGGTGAAGATGGCATGGGAAGTTAGTGGAACAATGAGCTGAAAGGAGCCTGTCCTCTCACAGCTTTGTGGTACAAAAGTGTTTTCTGAAATCTAAAAGCCTTACTACTTTACCTCATTTATGTGAGAAGATATAAACTGTGAAGTTTTTATTATGCTACCTGATGGGTATTTTATTGCCATTGGCCCTATTAAAATACGCTTAGCATTTTTCCTCTCTCTCTAAATACATTAGAGCTTAAGTATATGTCAGTTATATCATAGAGCTCTAAATCACCAGTATATTTTAAAATACTAAGTAAAATGATCAAAAATTTACACTTAATTGAATTACCCAATCTAAACATAAATTGATTATTGACAAACATATAAAATGGTAAGTAAATCTAATAATAAGCAAACTTATTGATCATCAAATTATTTTGGGAATTACCAAAAAAGCTTTAAGATTTCAAAATAGTTGATTTCATAATAACATTTTAATCTAATAATCCATGAGATTTTAATTTTAAAATAATAAAGCTTTCTCATATCACTTTCAATATGCTCTGCACATTCAGTAGGCATATAATTATTTGATAATACATTGAAACTGAAATAATTGTAGCATCTACACTAATGTACCTCATTAATTGAAGCCTGGAGAGAAAAAAAATGGTCCACAATAGAAAGAATAGACTACACAGATAATTATATTTTTCTTTCTCCTTCACCCTCGATTTTTCTATGGCCCTATACATTTGTTTTGCATCTATAGATTTAGCACATTTTTATCCCACTAGTCTTTATTTAGTAAATGAGACATTCCATTTTCACTTTCTTGGAGCTATGGTGAAAGCCATGCCTGCAAACTACTGGACACAACTTAAGAATTATCCTGGAGCAGAAAGATTAGCTATTTCAGATTTTTGGAAGGTCCTTAAGAAATGGACTTAGCCCATCCTCCAAAGTCCTTATCAGATCATTTGACAACCAGAATAAATTTATCTTCTTTTTAAAAAATATTTTTTTATTGATTTCAGAGAGAAAGAGGGAAGGAGAGAAACATCAAGGATGAGGTAGAATCATTGACCGGCTGCCTCCTGCATGGTTTGAGGACATTGAGCCCACAACCAGGGCATGTGACCTGACCAGGAATGGAACCGTGACCTCCTGATTCATAGGTCAACACTCAACCATTGAGCCACACTGGCCATACAAGACATTTATCTTTAAGAGAAAACTTTAAAATATTTTCCAATTGAAATACTGCAGAAGTGAAAGCAGTGATGGGATTCACAGAACAAGAGAAAATGATGCACCAAACCTGGCTGGCTTCATGGGCACGGGGCCTCCGCAGTGTTACAGGGCCCTGTGCTCAGAGGAGACTTCTGCTTGATTAAAGACTTGCTGTTTAACAAGGAGTTTCACAGGTTCATTTTTCACTGGGTCCCCCAAACTGTGTAGCCAGTCTGGCATCTATGCCTGTGCATCTATTTGCTGCACGGAATTTAGTAATGGAAATTACCAAATGTTATTTTAGTGGTTTAATGGAAATCCATACACCTAGGATAGTTTTTTGATAAGTAGAGGCAACAGTGAAAGAGTTTTTCAAAAACGTTTTGTTAAGTTAAAAAAAATTAACACTTTAGTCCAAGGTAATTGAACCTGAACATTTTGTGTGATTTGAAAGAAACACCACTGAAGTTACTGACAACTTAATTACAGTGAAGGAGCTGGAGGGCGAAACTGAGTTTTGCTTTTTGCACATTTGCCTTCACTTTGCAAAACAAATTCTGTCCCCAGGGACAAAGGTGGTCACTGGGATTCTTATAAAATATCATATTAACTCAGAAATGGCTTAGCATTCATTCTTAAAATGAGTTGTGCTTTTTTTTTTCTTGACATCATTTTAGTGAGGAAGAAAAAAGAACCCAAATGATGTTTTAAAAGCTATAATCCAAGCAGCAGCATGAATAAGAACAATGCAAAACCTCTTTGTTATTTGCTTGGTTTTTGGATACCGTTTACTAAGTCTGTCTTTGTTGTTTTTAAGTTTTATGGTCTTTAGTATACACAGGTAATTAATTTTATACTCTTATTCACTCTCACACTTCCATTTTGGGGTCAGTAAGGTTTCTCTTCACAAGAAATTAAAACTCACTTGTCCATAGCAATCTGTGTCAATAGATTGGCGAGGGAAACTGGGATCTAACCTGTGTATGTATTAAGTTTTAAACAATACCTCTGTTATGTCAGTACTATGCTATGAAGTGCTTGGTACCCAACATTTTTCTTAGTTAGCAATTGCCCACCTGGTTCTACAGGCACCTAGAATGACTTTTTTTTTTTCTTTTCATTTGCAAAGCTTGTCATGATTCCTCTACTTGCTTTCTAAAAAACATATTTAATCTCTTATCCATTGCTGTTTTCTGTTTTTTGTTTCAAATTTGTTGTCTGTTTTGGATAAAGATCTTGTGTTATTCCGTTTTATTTCCTCTGATGTCATAGTAATTTTACTGTGTTTGAGTTGTCATTGTCACACTTCACCTTGACCTTACATATTTTTCGCCATAAGTACTCTTCCTGGCATGAATAAGAAATATAATTCATATAGTTAATCATTTTGACTCTCTCTCTATCTATGTCACAGCCTCTGTGACATATAAAGAATGTCATCTGATTCCAGATTGCTTCTTTGTCTAGTTTCATTCTTGATCTTGTGTTAGACAAATTATGATTATCATAATTATTAACTTCAGATTCATCATTGTCATCTTCACATTACCAACTCCCCACATATTTAGGTCATGTTGAACTTAGCTTACTGTTTACTACTGTGTGCCCTGAGAAGGAAGATACCTACTAAGAAGGGCTCCTGGTGGCTAACTGAACTCAAATTAGAAAAACAAAAAAAAGGGCCTGGCAGGCATGTCTACACAGAAGCCTCTCATGCAAACTGCACTTGAGGAAGAATCCTGCACTGAACTTCCTGCCTGCACTGAGTTTCTACCATCTGAGCCGAAATCCCTGATAAAGGATTTCCTACAATCGTATTTCAACCTATAGGACCTAATTGCACCAGTTATATTCCCCTCCACTTCTTCACTGACCAATCAGAGCAGCTCCATCTGACCAATCAAAACAGATCCCTCTGGACCAATCAAACTGTGAAGGTTTGGAGTTCTCCTTTGCATGATCACTGACCAGAGGAAGGGACTATGAGCATTATCCCTTTCCGCCAAAGAGTGAAGACTGCATTTCCCCAGCTGAGCGAAAACACAGACGATGCCTTTCCGGAGCAGAGTGGAGCATAACAGAGCTGTCTGGCCAGACAGGGGGCTGGCCCAGGGCCTCCTGACAGCAGTGCTGCTTTCACAGCCACACTGTGTCTTCCTTACCACACCCAAATTGAGCATTCCTGATGTTGTTGAATTCATGCCAAGGACCTTCTGTTGATATTATGCTCTAAGCTAGGTGCTTTATTTTTTTTTAAATATATTTTTGTTGACTTCAGAGAGGAAGAAGAGGGAGAGAGAGAAAGAAACATCGATGATGAGAATCATTGATCGTCTGCCTCCTGCACACCCCACACTGGAGATGAAACCCACAACCCTAGCATGTGCCCTGACAGGGAATCAAACCGTGACCTCCTGGTTCTTAGATTGACGTTCAACCACACCAGCCAGGCTAAGCTAAGCGCTTTATCTTTTTTTTTTTTTTTTTAATATATTTTATTGATTTTTCACAGAGAGGAAGGGAGAGAGAGAGAGAGTTAGAAACATCAATGAGAGAGAAACATCGATCAGCCGCCTCCTGCACATCTCCCACTGGGGATGTGCCCGCAACCCAGGTACATGCCCTTGACCGGAATCGAACCCAGGACCCTTCAGTCCGCAGGCCAATGCTCTATCCACTGAGCCAAACCGGTTTCGGCGTAAGTGCTTTATCTTGAAATGTCACAGAAACACAGTGAGGTGCATGTAGTTATTATAGTCATTTTACACACAAGAAAGTTAAGGTAAGGAAGCTTAATTAAAACCACTAAGATTACATAATTAGAACGTGTCAGTGCTTGTGCATGAACCTGAGTTGGCTTGGATATTGTATACTTCTTATTAAAATATATTTGTATTGGTGAAAAGAATAAAGTGTTTTGATAAGAATAAAATACATCAGTTTATTTTGATATAAATTTAGATAGCAGTAAAATATATCAAATTGGTATAACTTCAGAAATTTTGAATCTACTTTATAAAAAAATAGTATAGAAGTCCACTTGGTTCAAACCTATCACATTCATGGTGTACAGTTACTTGTATGGAAAATAATGAAATAATCAATAATACAAAGATAATTGTTTCATGTACTCACAACTATCAACATCATTTTGCCCCACCCTGCATATCCATCCACCTACGTAATTATTATTTTAAAGGAGATTTTAAATTAGGATAAGTTTGAAGGTAAGCTTCTCAAATTAGTTGTATTTGGCTTTTTGGGTGTATTTTTATTTTATTTTATAGTTCTTAGTGTCGTGAACACATGAAGGCCCTTACATGACATTTGAATGTCAATGAAAGCAGCTTAATCAGTAGTCCGTTTTTACAATGAGCAAAGGTAAGTGGACAAGATGGCTGCATGTAGTAACGCTAATAACCAAGTCACAGGCTGCCTATAGTTGAGATGTAGAGACGTCAGTGAGGGTTTTGCCCCCTCTCTTTTGATTGTTATAGTCTCGTTATGTATCCGGGAGTCAGATTCTCATGTTACAGCATATAAATTGATTACCCTGTTAAGGGATCTGAATATGAGGCTTTATGAGAAAAAATAGAAATAAAATTGCCTTTTTAACAGATAACTCTAAAAAGAGAGTCATGTCTGTATTCTTCAACTGTTTAAATATAGTCATAAAGAGATTGTGGTTTGTCCTACATAATAGAAACACAATCAACAGTTAAGTAGGCACACGTATTTAGGATAAAACCAGAAAGAACTAATATGAAGAGATTTCCAATAATCAAACAATTATCTCTCTTTGACAGAAAATGTCCAACGGAGTTTGTGCGGTCATTTGTTAAAGATGTTTCAGTATGGGTGTTTCCTTTGGTGGGGGGTGAATAGAATAGAGTCTCTGTGAGGCTTCTGCAAACACGAAGATTCTATGATGTTGTTATATTTGCTCCCGGTGTTTCAGGAATGAGCTGCCACTGCAGGGCTGGGACCTTGGCTCCTCCAGCATCTCTGTGCACAGGGAGAAGCACCGAAGGAGCCGTGGCGGGAATCCGCAGGGTCTGAAACGTCATGTTTCAGGGGAAGTTTAAAGGGCAGATGTGCCCTGAATATGAAATGACCAAAATCAGTTTAAGTACATTTTTCTCTGCTCAATTCCCAGCTACCTTTTTGAGCCCCGTGAACTGTCTGTAGGCAACCTATTTTGCTCGGCATACCCTCACTTGCCAGTAAATTGTTTCTTTCTTTTAAAGGGGCAGCCGCATGTCCATGGTGCAGCGCCTGCCCACTGTAGTTGATTGGACAATAAGCTTTATTGACCCATCGTTTGAAGTCTTCATCCAGATGGTCAGCTGCATTTCCATTATGACGCAGGTTAGAAGGAAGGAATTGTACTTAATCATTATTTTAAATGTGTCACTCATTACTTTGGATAAGTGAATGGAGCCTTAATTTAAATCAGATAATAAAACTATTGCCAAGGTTAGGGGTGCTTTGGCACTACTAAAATAAAAACATTTCTCTCAATGTACTGACCTTGCATATGCCATAAAAGTACTCCTAATACTGGTTGGGCTAGTTGGGATTACTCTATTATTTTTTCCAAAGCTCTAGAGTGGTATGGCTTAAAAATGAACATTGCTGAGGAGGAAAAATAAAATTGGTCACGGAACATAAACAAACAAAAATGCAGTGAACTTTGGGAGGGAAATAATAAGTAGTAATTCAGGGCAGCAAAGTAAATAGACTAAAACCTTCAAAATCATAGAGTTAAAATAAGGAAAACATCTGACAGTGACACCTAGAATATGACTGACATGACAATGAAGGATGAAGTATGAGTCAGGATATTTCATTTAAAATATTTTCTAGTAAGAGGTTAAAGGGGAGAACAAGATGAGGTGGAATCAAGGAAGGGATAGAATTAAATCACTTCCAAAAATGTTTCAACATAAAACAAAAGTATAGCTTGAATATAGCTATCTATATCTAACCGAAGCTTGTTGAATTGTACTAAAATTGCCAACTTCTAAGTCTTAGATCAGTTCTTTTCTTTTTCTTTTTTTAAAATTTAATTTAATTTTTAAAATATATTTGTATTGATTTCAGAGAGGAAGGTAGAGAAACATCAATGATGAGAATCATTGATCGACTGCCTCCTGCACGCCCCCTACTGGGAATTGAACCTGCGACCCAGGCATGTGCCCTTGACCAGAATTGAACCCGGGACACTTCTGTACATAAGCTGAAGTTCTATCCACTGAGCCAAACCATCTAGGGCTTGGATCATTTCTAATGGACATAGTAATAGAAGATACTGGAAGTGGAATGGCCATTACAATTTATTAAGTTCCAATTCTTTATCATTTAGTTAGGAAAAAAATAAAAGCAAGCTATGCAGGTAACTTGCTTCCATTTATATACATAGAGGCAGAATTCTTCATGTTCTGGTAATTTGACCCTATCCCCTACTCCCTGCCCTTACTCTATCTACCTCATAGATTCTCACCGCTCCTCACTTTTTCAAAACCCAGAAGGCATATAATACAGTCTGCTGATAATATTACCAGTAACAGTTGATGTGTGGTTGCCTGTGTGTGTAAGGGGCAGGGGGGGGGGGAGGGTGTAGTGGGATGAAGCCCAGTGGAGGTGGTAAAAGGTGGCATATGTACTTTGAAAAATATCTAGAGAAATCCTGATACCCCTTTAGAGAAGCTCCCCTACTTCCACCTTTTTTCCCAGAACCCCATTCATCCCCAGAGCAATACTCACATTCTAGATTTATGCATATTCACACAATCTACTGATTACATAGGCTGTTCATTATCTTCCCAGAAAACACTTTGCTATATTGTAGAATTACATATAATCATCTGAAAGAGAATGTGGAAATTTTTAAACCTCTGTATAATATAACAAAAAGCCCCCAAAACAATGCTTTATGCTGTTCATTTCAGTCATGCACTCAATAGGCCTGATTTTGTTTTCTTATTTTTTATAAAAAGCCAAATGCACATTTCATGGAATCGATCAATTATTTGGTCATTACGTACACCTAATGTTGGAGTAGTAGGTGGTGACACAGTTTCAGTTCTCCAATATGAAGAATGCTATGATACAAATAACCAATGGTTCAGATACCTGAGTTTTCGCCACACTTATTTGTAACTATTTATATCACAAAATGCATCAGTCCCCTTTTACTTCATTACCTGCAAGTTCACAAGTATTAACATTAACATTAACATATCACGCCAAAAATGCCTATATTATAATTATTCCCATAAGTTTGTATTCTTTTTATAAAGTAAAGAATAATATTCCCCTAAACAACTGAAATATTCCATTCTTTATACCCTAGTTTTTATAAGATAGAAACACCTATCCGGTGTATAAGTGAAGTTCTTATGCTATTTGAAGAGGAAAATACACTCAAGGTAAAAATACACTCCAGCATGTTTCCAGTAAGACATTGAGTTCCACATCTTCCAAATGGCTATCGGTGTAGAGATTCTTGAAACCTGGTGTGTGTGCGCGCGCGCATGCGCGCATGCGTGCACACACTCATCTAAGCAGGTAAATATTTTTTAATACCCAAAGTTTAAATATCTCCATTTAGGTTCTATTGTTTCTACCCCATTTATGTGATTTTTCTCAAACTTATATAAAGATTATTGGAAACCAGAGAAGGTAATGATCCCTTTGA
This sequence comes from Myotis daubentonii, assembly GCF_963259705.1. NCBI lineage: Eukaryota > Metazoa > Chordata > Mammalia > Chiroptera > Vespertilionidae > Myotis > Myotis daubentonii. Next base: position 28,157,928 of record NC_081851.1, on the reverse strand, counting down.
TATTCATCAGACATATCTCTCTTATTTAAGGAACATGCATTTTCCATCTTTAGTATAATTTTTTTTTCACCTTACTGCATGTCTTCAGTAAATCATCCAGTGTCTATGTGCACAGGAATATAGGCAGGTGTTGGTAAGCCATTATCTGGTAAATTGAATCCATGTGAACAATGCACCACAGTCATTCAGGACAACAAGTGAGCTTTTTGCTCGAATGATCTGGAAAATTGCCTTAGCGATTTTATTTTTTTCATGTAAATAGATTTTGTGTTACTCAGAGGAGTAAGCCTTTTTGATTTTTTAATTTTAGTGCTAAATGAATTACAGAAACTTACAAATATATTAAGATATGAGGTAATTCTCCACCTAGGAAGTAGTTCTACATGTAGTTTATACAACATAGTGGGCTAAGGATACATTTAACATTTACTACATGATAAATAAGACCAAGTCTCATCATTTAATCAGAATAGATGGCTATTGAAGAATGCCCACATGTTTGTGGTATGTGCCTATCTCATGGAATCAAGATGAGAAAGTTCGAGTGGACTATAAATTGTACAGAATTACTCAAGAGTGGATTGCTTATCATTTCATTGTAAGTGCACTACCATTTAAAATAAACTTTGTCTTCCTTTTGTTAAGTAGTGATCTCAATATACTCTTCTCCAAAATGGACATACAGAGAACCAAAAGGCATATGAAAAAGTGCTCAAAATCACTGATTATCTGAGAGATGCAAATAAAAATGACAATGAGGTACCACCTCACACCTGTCAGAATGGCTATCACCAACAAAGGACAAGTGTTGGGGAGGATGTGGGAAAAGGGGAATTCTCATTCACTGCTGGTGGGAATGCAAACTGGTGCAACCACTGTGGAAAACAGTATGGAGTTTCCTCAAAAAATTAAAAATGGAACTACCATTAGACCCCGTGATCCCTCTTCTAGGAATATATCCTAAGAACTCAGAAACACCAATCAGAAAGAATATATGAACTCCTATGTTCATAGCAGCACAATTCACAATAGCTAAGATTTGGAAACTGCCTAAGTGCCTCAGCAGTTGAAATGGATTAAAAAACTGTACAATTCCATTCTATACAATGGAATACTATCTATATATACAGGTAGTATATATAGATATACACTATCTATATATATAAAGAGGGTCCATAAGGACCAAGGCTCGACCTAACACCGGAAATCAGTGCTGGATTGCCATGGCAATCCAGCCCTGACTGCAGCCAGCTGGGGCAGCAACCCAGCACTGACTGCCAAGGGGGCTGCAGATTAGGGCTGGAAAGAGGCCTGAAGAGAGACAGATAGGGTCTGATCTTCAGCCTCAGTGGCAGCTGTTGATCAGCCCTTGCCTCTCTCTTTCTCTCTGGGCTTCACCAGCAGCCATGCCTCTGTTTCTCTCCAGGCCTCTGCAGGGCTGCTGATCAGCCCTGCGTCTTTGGTCAGGCCCAGAGATGCTGACTGGCATAGAAACCAGCCAATCAGAACCAAATCTGGGTAAAGTGCCAGGAGGTGGAGCTTTTGACGCTGACTGGCATAGAAACTGACCAATCAGAACCTAATCTGGGTGAACTACAAAGGCAGAACCTAAGGTAGGGGTTGAGGAGGGGTTTTAAGGGCAACAGCTGTTTGGTGTAGATGTAAGAAAGTAGTTCAATTTTTTAATGACCACTTTGGCAGTATAGTGCATATGGCTGGCTATCAGTCCAGATATAGGTATTATGTGTTTTTGTCTGCCAAGAGCATCTCCTCCTGCTGAAAAAAGCTTTGCCCCCCATTTAAGCAATCCTATCCTATATAATCTATCTATATTAATAAAAGGGTAATAGCTAATTAGACTGGATCAACCCGCCATCTTCCAGACGTCCGACTTCCTTCCAGACAAAGCCATGGTGGCGGGGGTCGAAGCAGAGGCAGTTAGGGGCGATCAGGTCATCAGGGGAGGGCAGTTGGGGGCGAGATCAGGCCGGCAGGGGAGGGCAGTTGGGAGCAACCAGGCAGGCAGGGGAGGGCACTTGGGGGTAAGATCAGGCCAGCAGGGGAGATCAGTTGGGGCCGAGATCAATTCAGCAGGGGAGGGCAGTTGGGGAGATCAGGCAGGCAGGCAGAAGGGTTAGGGACAATCAGGCAGGCAGGCAAAGGCAGTTAGGGGTGATCAGGCAGGTAAACAAGTGAGCGGTTAGAAGCCAGCAGTCCCAGATTGCGAGAGGGATGTCCAACAGCAGTCAGACATCCTCTAAAGGGTCCCCAATTGGAGAGGGTGCAGGCTTGGCTGAGGGAGCCCCCTTCTCTACCCCCCCCCCCACTGTGCATGAATTTTGTGCACCAGGCCACTAGTACAGCTATAAAAAAGAAAGAACTTTCAACATTTGCAATGGCATGGATGGACATAGAGACCATTATGCTAAGCGAAATAAGCCATTCAGAGAAAGATAAGTATCATATGATCTCACTCATATGTAGAATCTAACAAACAACATAAACTGATGAACAAAAATAAACCCATAGACATAGAAACACTGAACAGCTTGTCAAACCTCAGAGGGAAAAGGGAAGGGAGGATGGGAGTGGGGAGAGATCAACCAATGAACTCATATGCCTATATGCATAACCCATAGACACAGACAGTGGGTGGTGAAGGCTTGAGGGGGAGGGGATGAGATGGCAATGGGGGACAAAAGGGAAACATATGTAATACTTTTAACAATAAAGATGTGTTTTAAAATTAAAATAAAATAATATAAAATAAAATAAACTTTGTCATGAAGTAGATGTCTGAAGCAGTTAAAATAAGATGTGTTCTTTTTTCTGCTTAGAGAATCTTATATAATAAAACCCTAAAATGCAAATCCACTGAATGGCGAAATGATGGTCACTAGGATGCACACTGACCACCAGGGGGCAGACGTTCAACATAGGAGCTGCCCCATGGTGGTCATTGTGCTCCTACAGGGGGAGCGCCGCTTAGCCAGAAGCAGGGCTCATGGCTGGCGATCGCAGTGGTGGTGGTGGGAGCCTCTCCCACCTCTGTGGCAAGCAAGCCGAGCAGTAAGGAGCAGTGAGCAGGCGGGCAATAAGGAGCGAGGGATCCCAGACTGCGAGAGGACACAGGCCTGGCTGAAAGACCGTCCCCACCCCCCAGTGCAGAATTTGTGCACCGGGTCTAAGAACATTTACAAAATTATAAGAACATTTACAAAATGCTCCTTGCATCTAGAGTAGATCTTCCTAAAAAATGCCTCTCATATCACCAACCTTTCTCCCCCAAACCAACTCAAAAAATTCAATAATTTTCTGTTGATCTTAAAACAGAACAAAATCTTTAACCTCATTTCATAAGTCTCAACATAATCTGACTCCTACATTTCTCTCTAACCCTACCTCCCATCATTCTTCCTTTCTTCTCAAAACTCCAAAAAAACAACATTTTCTTAAGCACTTGTGTTAGACACGTTCCCTCTTGCAAGTTGGTGTGTCCTATCTGATTCCATCTGAGCTGCTATGCTCTTTTCCTAATTAACTTCTATTCTTCATTATCAGTCAAATGTTTTGTTTCCTCAACTCCCTTCATGTCTCCAGAGCGTCATGAAGCTTATTTGAAATTTTACATTTCTTGTTGAGTTGGTAGTAGTTGCTGTTCACTTTCCACACTAGACCATAAGATCCATATGTCCCTTTTTGGCCACCAGTAGCCTATTCTATACTTCCTGGCATAAAACTGGTGCTAAATAAAATTAGTTGAATATATAATGTTAATAGAATGTTTTAATAAAATTCCCAAAGGCCAGGTATTTTATAATTCTATTTCTATGAAAAGTTTAGAAAAGACATACTTATACAAAAAGAAAGATTAATGGTTTTCTCAAGCTGAGTGAGAGTGGGAATGAGGATTATCTATAAAACAACATGAAGGATTTTATTGGAACGATAAAAATGTTCTGAAATGGGATTATGGTGAATGTTGCACAACTCAGTTAATTTACTAAAAGATCACTGAATTTTACATTTAAAATGGGTGAATGTTATGTGAATTATACCTCAATAAAATTTTTTTATAGTATGATTAGTGTGGTCTTGTTATGCCCAGATTTCAAGACCCCCCAAAAATCCACCAGGGAGCACCAAATCTGATGCAAAAGCAGAGTCTTTTATTCAAGCTCGCTTGGTCCCCACCCTGCCCCTCCCCCCCCCGCCTCCATTACTGGATGCAAGAGAGAGCTCCAAGTTCCAAGAGAACAAAGAATTTATAGGGCTTGGGGTCGAGGGGTGGGGGCACACTCTGACCACTGATTTGGCCGATTCCAGTTGGTTGAGTGAGGGCCGGGGGGCTAGTGATGCAAGGGCAGGGTGCAGGGTCTGATTACAAAAAGACAGGGGGGGTGGCTAGCATACTTTTGGCCTTGGGCTAGTTTCCCCCGCTTTCCCATTGGCCGAGATAAGGGTAGGCTGAGTAACTGATACATTCTGCGGCTTTTTCTTGGAAGAGGGGTAAAGGACACAGCTATCAGTCCTGTTCTGTCCTTTCAGTCTGGCTTTTCCATTAGCCGTGAGGTAATTCCACTTAGAAAATCTTATTTTGTGTCCACCTCTAAGAAACCATGTCAGTGTTCTTTCTGATTCTCTTAGATCTTTTCAGTTGTTTCTATGTGCCTCTTCTCAGCTGCTCTGGGCCTTTGCCTTAGTTTGCATCTGAGACTTTCTCTGGAAGATTGCCCTGAGATGGGAAACCAAGACGGCGTCATAGGTTAATGGCGAAGATTGCTGCCTCGAACAACCACTTCAAAAAACAACTAAAAGACGGAACGGACATCATCCAGAACCACAGGAAGGCTGGCTGAGTGGAAATTCTACAACTAGGAGGAAAGAGAATATCATACCCAGACTCAGAGGAGGCGCAGTGCTGAAGTGAAATACTAAGGTGCGGAGTGCACGCGGAGCAGGCTGGAGGTGGAGGGCGCGGTTGTTGTTTTCAATCTGGAGGGAGTTTCAGACTCTGAGCTCCAGATCCAGGCGAGTCTCTAGGGACCCAGACTCAATCAGGAGAAGTGGGACTGTCTGGCTTCGGTCGGAACTCGAAGGCAGCTTTCTCTGCGAGGTTTGCAGCAGTTGCTGGGACTCTATGAGGCAGAGCCCCTAGGGACGGAACTGAGAGCAGCCATAACTGCTCGCTCCGGCCCGCCCTGTAGATCCCTGGGGACCCGCCCCGCCCAAGCCCTGCGCAGAGCCATTTGCTGGATAGCCTCAGGCAAACGCTAGATTAGCACTGCCCTAGAGATCCAGCACAGAAGCTCTCCCACTGCAGACACAGTGGACTCTCATAGCCAGTTAGCCTGGAGGTCAAATCACCCCCAGTATTGCTGACAACAATCAAGGCTTAACTACAACAAGACTGCGCACAAAGACCACTAGGGGGTGCACCAAGAAAGCATAAATAATGCGGAGACAAAAAAAACAGGACAAAACTGTCAATGGAGGATATTGAGTTCAGAACCACACTTTTAAGGTCTCTTGAGAACTGTCTAGAAGCCACCGATAAATGTAGTGAGATCCTCAAGAAATCTAATGAGACCCTCGATGTTATGATAAAGAACCAACTAGAAATTAAGCATACATGGACTGAAATAATGAATACTATACAGACTCCCAACAGCAGACCAGAGGAACACAAGAATCAAGGCAAAGATTTGAAATGCGAAGAAGCAAAAAACACCCAACCAGAAAAGCAAAATGAAAAAAGAATCTGAAAATGCGAAGATAGTGTAAGGAGCCCCTGGGACAGCTTCAAGCATACCAACATCAGAATTATAGGGGTGCCAGAAGATGAGAGAGAGCAAGATATTGAAAACCTATTTGAAGAAATAATGACAGAAAACTTCCCCCACCTGGTGAAAGAAATAGACTTACAGGTCCAGGAAGCGCAGAGAACCCCAAACAAAAGGAATCCAAAGAGGACCACACCAAGACACATCATAATTAAAATGCCAAGAGCAAAAGACAAAGAGAGACTCTTAAGAGCAAAAAGAGAAAGAAACTCAGTTACCTACAAGGGAATACCCATACGACTGTCAGCTGATTTGTCAACAGAAACTTTGCAGGCCAGAAGGGAGTGGCAAGAAATATTCAAAGTGATGAATACCAAGAACCTACAACCAAGATTATTTTATCCAGCAAAGCTATCATTCAGAACTGAAGGTCAGATAAAGAGCTTCACAGATAAGGAAAAGCTGAAGGAGTTTATCACCACCAAACCAGTATTATATGAAATGCTGAAAGGTATCCTTTAAGAAGAGGAAGAAGAAGAAAAAGGTAAAGATACAAATTATGAACAACAAACATGCATCTATCAACAAGTGAATCTAAGAATCAAGTGAATAAATAATCTGGTGATCATAATAGAATCAGGGACATAGAAAGGGAATGGACTGACTATTCTTGGGGGGAAAAGGGGTGTGGGATTTGCGGGAAGAGACTGGACAAAAATCGTGCACCTATGGATGAGGACAGTGGGTGGGGAGTGAGGGCGGAGGGTGGGGTGGGAACTGGGAGGAGGGGAGTTATGGGGGGAAAAAAGAGGAACAAATGTAATAATCTGAACAATAAAGATTTAATTAAAAAAAAAAAAAAGATTGCCCTGAGCTACTGGGAACTCTTTGCTCCCCTGACAAAGAGCCAGGAGAGCCTGGGGTTAGAGAGTCCCCAGAGGGGATTATGCAATATTTTTTCCTCAAGTTAATCGTTATACAATGTAAGAAACAAGGAGAAGCCATTCCAATATAAGGAGAAGAAGAAGAACTCAGTGATTGAGTTTAAGAACTTATGGACTTTAGGAATTGCCAGAACACAGAATGTTGATGATGTAGATATTGTCTGTTAGAGGAGAAACAAGGCTATATTCAGGATTGGTTATATCCTGATAGAAAAGAAACTGCCTTATCAGCTTAAACATAGTCTGACTTTCTAAACTATATAATTTAGCTATTATTAAAAAATACAAATGAATAAAAACTGTTCTAATAAGTTTCAGACAGTGGCTATATTTCAGCAAACAGAAACCAAGACACATGGCAGCCATTGTTTCCTGGCTGAAAAATCACGCCATGGCTCTGGAATGACCATGTGCCTTCTGCTTTTTACTCAGGAGGACTAGCAGTGGATATAGAACAGATCATTTGGCTTCCTTGGGAAATGTGTGTCGTGAGTGTGTGTGTTTGTGTGTGTGTGTACATCCACATACATGCATGTGCTATTGTAGGCATGGATGCATGGCAACATGTTTTTTTAAACATTTAATTAAGATTATTGGTAATCTGAGGTGTCTAACTGGTTGCCATGTAAGTAATTATTATGTTGTTTTATTTCTAGGATAGCCAGGAATCTTGAGTATGAAAGAAGCTAATATAAAATCACAAAATACCAAAAATCTCCTGAGAACAAAAACAAAGCCACAGCAGCGTGCTGAGAAATGCTTTATGGCAAAATCTCCAGGGTTCACTTGAGCCCACTGTGCTTAAAAACCTCATTCTTCAGAAATCTCTTTATCTGAACATGCCAGCTGGGACATACATACATGATCTCTCCTGCTAAAACGTTTTACTTTGCATTTCAGCCAGCAGTTCACAAATGCCACATTTTCAACATCACTGAACTCTCTGAAAATAATAATAATAACGCAAAAAAAGGGAAAAGGAACAAAATTGTTCATTTCTACTAGGCGGAATAACAGATCTAGATTGCAAGTGGTAGGCATAGATTTTCCTCCTTGGTTTTAACTGTGACATAAGAAAGTAATCAATGAATTATGAATAGGAATTGTAGTTTTCTCCCTTTTCCTTTTTGCTCTTTACTTAGTGTTACCTGACCAAAGTCCATGTATCTGACATTATGAAAGGAAAGATTTCTTGATTATGAAATCTCCAACTGAGAACAGGTAAGCACTAGTGCAGTCATGGCAAACCTATGGCACGCTTGTCAGAGGTGACAAGGAAACTCATTTTTTTGGTTGATTTTTCTTTGTTAAATGGCATTTAAATATATAAAATAAATATCAAAAATATAAATCTTTGTCTTACTATGGTTGTAAAGATAAAAAAATGTCTATATGTGACACGGCACCAGAGTTAAGTTAGGGTTTTTCAAAATGCTGACACGCGGAGCTCAAAAGGTTCACCATCACTGCCCTAGTGGTAACTCAAAGCCATCTCTGAAAAGAGCACAGAGTTCAGGCTCCTTTTATGTCAGGGGAAGGGCAAATGGGAGGGGCTGTTTTTGTAAAACTCAAGCAAGCCCAGGAAGAATTTATCTAATGTTTAGCATGTAGATGTGCAAGATAAGCAGAAGCTATGAGCCTGAAGGCCAGTAGAACAAAGCAAACTTGAGCAAGCTGCAGTCTGAGACACCAGAGCCTTTCAATCTATTACAATAGTATTTTCATTGTTTTTTTTCCTCTCCTTTATTTTCTCTCCTTTGCAAATATTGTATTCATCTGTTTTCTCTTTATTTTTCTCTTTATTCCTATTCTTCTCCTTCCATACATCCTTCCTTCTTTCTTTTCTTCTGTTCTACTCCTTTCCTCCCTCCCTCTCTCTTCTTCTTCTTTATTGTCTTCCCTCTTCTTCCTTCTCCTTCTGCTTCTCTACCTACCCTTTCCCCCTCTTTTTCTTTTTTTTTACTTACTGTCCTATATAATAAAGGCCTAATATGCAAATTGACAGAACTGCAGAATGACTAGTCGCTATCACATGCACTGACCACCAGGGGGAAGATGCTTAATGTAGGAGCTGCCCCCTGGTGGTCAGTGTGCTCCCACAGGCTGAGTGCCACTCAGCCAGAAGCCGGGGTCATGGCTGGCAAGCTCAGCGGTGATGGCAGGAGCCTCTCCTGCCTCCGCTGCAGGTGGGTGTCAAGGAGCAAGGTTGTCCTGGACTGTGAGAGCCCCAGACTGTGAGAGGGATCCCAGACTGCAAGAGGGTGTAAGCAGGGCTAAGGGACCGCCCCCCCCGCCCCCCCCCCTCCACCAAGTGCACAAATTTTGTGCACTTTGCCTCTAGTGTTTATATAACAACCAAATTGCATTATAAACATATATCTGCAGATATACTCAACTTATAGAGACTGGAAATACATTATTTCCTGTCAGAACTTGATTGTGACAAATTAATGTAGGATAAGTCATGCCAAAAGTATGGATAAATAGGACATTTTATGAGAACAAAAATATTGAAGTATAAATTGCTATTAATTAGCAAATTTAGTCATTTTAGTAGAAAATGTATGTTGTGTAGAATTACATATTTACTAAGAAGCGACACCAGCAGGGCCAGCTTCATGACATGAAACCAGGTTCACAGAGGAACGGCCAGTGCTTGGGGTTTGCTGCCTTGTGGCTGCAGGTTAAAGTATCATTTTATCTTTGGCTTTAAGTGAAGTGAGTGGGACAGAGAGTCTGCTGCCAGCTGGGCACTGTGCAGGGAGGGTCTGTGAGGCCCTGGGAACCCAGCTATCCACAGGGTGGGACAAGGGTGCCTCTGAGGGTCTGCACTTGGCCCACAAGTATCTTTATGCCCAAAGGGCAGGGGCCGGGGCAAGATTAACTAGTAGAGAAATAACATCAGGAAACGTCAAGAAAGAAAACCCTTTTTCCTTTGATGTAGAAAGAGGGCCCTGGCATTTTTATTTTGGACTCAATCCTGTAAATTCTGTGCTCTGATCTGGCCACTAGTAATTAGAACCGCTCAGAATAACCCCCTTCTATTGATAATAGAAGCCATTTTAATTTAATTTAATATAATTTAATTTAATTTATTTTTTCCAGGATACTAATCTCCTGGGAACTGCTCATGCATGGAATGGCTGGGCACATAGATGTCAGCCACAGATCAGTGTCTAGGCAGCTGAGCTCTCCCTCTGCTGAATCCCTTTCAGATATTTACTTTGTTAAAATGCATACAGCCCAGCCCTAGCTGGTTTGGATCAGTGGATAAAGCATCAGCCTGCAGACTGAAGGGTCCCGGGTTTGATTCTAGTCAAGGACATATTCCAGGCCGTGGGCTCGATCCCTAGTAGGGGCATGCAGGAGGCAGCCAATCAGGGATGCTTTCTCATCATTGGTGTTTCTATCTTTCTCTCTTCCTTCCTCTTCCTCTCTGAAATCAATAAAAATATACTTTTAAAAAAATTACATGCAGCCCAGCTGGCATGGCTCAGTAGTTGAGTGCCAACCTGTGAACCAAAATGTTACTAGGGAGATTCCTGTTCAGGGCATATGCCCAGGTTGCAGGTTTGATCCCCAGTAGGGGGTGTGCAGGAGGCAGCTGATCAATGATTCTCATAATTTATGTTTCTATCTTTCTCTCCCTCTCCCTTCTCTGAACTCAATCAAAAAATTTATATATTTTTAAGTAATTAAAATAATTACAAATTTTAAAAATAGGGAAAATAAGACTCAGTCCCACCACTTTATTGGGAAACTGAGCTCAAAACCAGGAGCTGGTCAACAGAACTCCTGGTTTACACTAATGCTATGCTCTAAAGCAGTGGTTCTCAACCTGCCTAATGCCGCGACCCTTTAATACAGTTCCTCATGTTGTGGTGACCCCCAACCATAAAATTATTTTCGTTGCTACTTCATAACTGTAATTTTGCTACTGTTATGAATCATAATGTAAATATCTGATATGCAGGATGTATTTTCATTGTTACAAATTGAACATAATTAAAGCATAGTGATTAATCACAAAAACAATATGCAATTATATATGTGTTTTCCGATGGTCTTAGGTGCCCCTTGTGAAAGGGTCGTTCGATCTCCAAAGGGGTCACAACTCACAGGTTGAGAACCACTGCTTTAAAGTGTCCCCACATCTGTCTGAACAATACAGTAAAGTAGCAAAGCCAACGCTTACTAAAGACCCAATATTAGAGAGTTTACCCCTCTTGACTCTGGGGAAAATGGAATCTGTTGGTGCCAGGCAGAATATTGGTTGGGGAACATTGTAAACTCTATATTTATTATTGAAATAAAGGGTTTTCAGTCTGAGAGCCCCATCTGGTATCCAGGGTGTATGAAACTGACGAATTTTAATCCAGTCTGTGAAAATTCCCTTGATTTGATAGGTCCACAATAATGAAACAAAATCTAGCTCATGCTGATTTAGTTCATTGAAGAATGCCCCTGGTCTGGGACCATCCATCTGCTTACTCTACTGTAGGGTGCTGCTCACCCATTTCCTTTTCACACACCATTCCTTACCAGATTAAAGATGTCCTGTGCTTACTTGGATCAGCACATTCTTTACAATAATACAAGTGTTTCTCCGGTTGAACCCTCAAAATCACGTTGTGTTATTCTTGTGACAATTTAAGTTTCTACTCTTTGCAATCGCTTTTAAGGGGCTCTCACAATTGCTCACTCATTTGGGGTGAGGAATGTGGTCTTTGGAGCAGACCGAGGCACGATGAATCACAGCTCACAGCTCAGGGACTTACTTCTGTGTGTCCCTAGCAAATCACTTCATTTCTTTTAAAGCCTAAGTTTCTTCATTTGGAAACTGAGGATAACAGTAGGACCTAGGTCATACACTTCTGGAGATTAAATGATACATCAAGTATAAAATGTTTCACAAAATTTCTGGCACAATGAAGATTTGTTGCTGCCATTTTTATTAATTGCTCAAAAGCATTGCTTAAATCAAAATCAGCTTCTCATTAGAATGCTACCTGTTTTGCTCCATTATAAAAAATGCAAAATGGGACTTTTATTCGGAATATGTAAGAATACATACTTAAAAATCTAAAGTAGCAGGGTAGAAGAGGCCATGTGAATCCTTCTATTAAAACAGTCTCCAAACACATCACTATCCTTTTAACTATGATTCACATATTACAAATCTGACTTTTTTTCACAGTCTGGGCAGGCCACATGCAGTTCCTTTCATCTTGCCAGTTTCACACCGTTATGTTTCATTACACAATAAGATGTGTCAAATAGGAAAACACTTCACTGGCTTGCTGATGAAAATTTAACGTGTCACTTATATACCTATTTTCAGCTCTTAAAATGCTTTTGGAGGCTGAAATAACATGGTAAATGAATGGGATGTTGCTATACACGCTGAAGTTTTAAAAAGAGAGGGAGAAAAGAGGAACAGATTGGCTATTCAAAATCATTATTGACGCTTTCAAGCCATATGTCTTAATTTGTAGAAGATATGATTGCGTGGGATGTTGCCTAACTGGCTTAGTTTGAAGGGCAGACTACTGGCATAGTTTGCTCAAAATTTTCAGTTTATGGGCTTTCAATTTCACCATCTTTCGGTTTTCAGAAAGTCCAAGTAAAAATTTTAGTGGCAGTGATAACAATTTTATCTTTAGCAAATTAACTTCAAAAGTTGGCAATTCAACAATATTTAGGAAAAAGAAAAGATGCAAAGTAGGTAGAGGTGAGAGTCAGGAAAGTCCTAGGGAAAAATGAAAGGCAAGAGTAGAAAGAAGGAAATAGTAAATTGTGCCCCAGTCTATCTTAATATCTCCTGCAGTAAGAGAGCTAGTAGGCACCCTGTTATTCATCATTGGCTGCTGTCGCCGATATTAACCAGAATCTATTCAAGCGATTGTTTTTATAAAGTCCCATGAAGAGTAGGATTAGGGAGACATAATATCAGTCTGATGTGTTTTGTTGGGTATTGAGAGTTGTTGAACAGATCCAGTCTTTGAGTATTAGTTATAACTATTCACAATGCATAATTTGCCTACCCCAAACCTGACTGATGCTCAGTAAGCACATAAATGTGCTTATATTTTATGGGGATAAAATGCAATGGAGTGAGTACAAGTTTTTTGCACTAGTTTTATCATATACTTATTTTCTGATCTTGAGAATTCAATTACCCTCTACATAGTTTTCAGTTTCCTTATTTCTAAATTTTGGAATAAAAAACTTAAGCTTTTCTAATGATTTAAAAGAGTTATGGTAGAACTATTGAATGAAACAGTATTTTTTAGAATGATATGTAAGTAGATATAGACAAATAGATAAGTTGAATCTCTCTGAGTCACTTCAGTATAATTATATAAATGAATTTTCCATGATATTTATTTCATGTTGTTCTTTTTTTTTTTTTGCTATTTTTCTCTTTTTTTTAATTTAAATTCTTTATTGTTTAAAGTATTACATAAGTCTTCTTTTTCCCCCATTGACCTCTTCCCCGGCCACCCCCATAGCCCAGCACATGCCCTCACCCTCTACTGTCTGTGTCCATGGGTTATGCTTATATGCATGCATACAAGTCCTTTGGTTGATCTCTTACTCCCCTTTCCCCTGCCTTCCCTCTGAGGTTAGATGGTCTGTTCGATGCTTCTATGTCTCTGGATCTATTTTTGTCCATCAGTTTATGTTGTTCATTATATTCCACAAATGAGTGAGATCATGTGATATTTATCTTTCTTTGACTGGCTTATTTTGCTTAGCATAATGCCCTCTAGGTCCATCCATGCTGTTACAAATGGTAAGAGTTCCTTCTTTTTTACTGCAGTGTAGTAGTCCATTGTGTAGATGTACCACAGGGTTTTAATCCAATTATCTGCTATTTTATGTTATTCTTAAAATATCTTTAATTCTATTTAAAAATCCAGTCTAAAGTACTGCAGTATTAATAAGAAGGTGGGACTTATTATTTCTATTTACCATTTCTAAGGATTTATTCAAAGACCTGATTTAAACTAATTATTAGAGTTAATTATTGATTTTATTTATCTAGTCTTTCCTCTCATTTTTAGGGTAATTAATTGTAAGTTACTATAATCATTAGCATATCTTTGTACAGTGAAGTGTTTAAGTTGACACTAAGTGAATAGAGATTATTTATAAATATAAAAGTTAGCATTTGTCAGGTTAGCATTTGTCAGGTTAGCATTTGCAGTTATGAATTTCAATACGACTCTGTATTGTGTACTAATTAATTTATTTACATATCTTGATACAATTCCCCTGGAATAGAGCAACATATTGATGAATACTTTCAGCCAAAAGCAATTAGCTTCTCATCTGATTTGATAGACTCCACCCCCTTCCTGTGTGATCACTGCCACCTTCATCCAGGCAAATACTCCCATTCCATCATTTCTTGAGGACATACGTCTCACAAACCATATACCCTTATGCAGTGCACATCTCTCAGGGGTTCTCTTCCCTCTCTACTTAATCACTCAAGAGCACTAAGCTGCTCATGGCTCAGCTCTTGTTCCTCTAAGGCTGCTCTCAGGAAATGAATGCAACCACCCATCTCTCTCTGTGAAACTGGTGGCCAGTCTCCCTTTCAGTTTCACCCCTCTACCTATGGAACAAAAGATGTTGCAACCAAAAGGCTCATTGTACTAAATTGGGAGATAGTGTGGTTATGTGTGTGTGTGAGAGAGAGAGAGAGATTTTGTGTGTGAATTTCTCTCTACATCATTAGATTATCAAGTTGCAAATTGAAAGCTTTTTTCCTTTAGGGAAAAATAGCTTAAGTGTGTCTTCAACAACTGAAAATACTTCAAAAACCATTAATTGCAAATCTATGAATTACCTTGTAGTTCTCACAGTCCATTATACTTTCCAAAGCTTCAATTCTGCTGCTGAATCTTCTTTTAAAATCCTCCTCCTCCTTCTGTTACCATCCATGCCCCTCAGCACTCCTGCATGGCGCCAGCCTTGCATCATCCTTTCTGAATATGCTTTTCTCAGCACCCTCCTGTTGTCAGGTAACAAGGGATACTAACTTTCTGGAACCTACTGTTTGAAAACAGATTATCATTTTGTTAATTTTTCCCATTCAGCTTCTATTCTAGCTTGTAAAATCAGAATCACATTTATTTGAATTAGGTCTGCCTGATAGCGTATATTAATGATATAATAAACACCTTATGTCCTTTTTTAAATCATTCACTCACATCCTCTTGTAATAGCTTCCCCAGGTGTCTGCTTGTTTGTCTTGTTTTGTTTGACCACTCCAGTTTTTCCAGGTCCTCGGGTGTCACCATTCCTGACTCTATTAATTTACTTTAAACTTACTTGCTTCATGTGTCTTCCTGCTGTCAGGGATCATGAGAGGAGTTTTCCCTGTTCATAAGCTAATAAGTTAACAGGTTAGTCACCACAGTGTCATGGGTGCTGGCAGAAGGCACAAGACCCCTGGTTCAGAGAAAAGTATTATCGGTGGGGTCCTCTCCCGCTCCCCACCGCTTGCCAGTAGAAGGCTTCTTGCGATGTCACACACACACACACACACACACACACACACACACACACACACACACACACACACAATTTCTGAGACCCCCACTGGAGGATGAGTGATATTTATGAAACCCCTGAGTTTCCAAGATGCCATCTCCCTCAGTCCCGCCAAGGAAAAAGTCCCATTTTGTCTTCAGCGGAGCTAGGATTAAAGTCAGTGTCCAGAGTTTTTGCTCTGTATTTGCACAGTCCAGTCCAGCACCAGGTTAGCTTAATTAGTGTTTCCAGCTGCAGCCCATTGTGTGTGAGGTCCACATGGCCATGGGCCCTGCTGCTTCTAGGGTCACAGGGCTGTGGAGGGAGCACAGGCGAGTGCTAGGAAGCAGGAGTGAAGCAAGTGCAACAAGAGGGGAAGAATTCCTTTGTCTTCGGATTTTAACCTTCTAAGATTTTTACGCACTTTCAATGGCTCCAGCCCCTAGCCAAGTATCTTTGTTTCCAGAGTAGACTGACAAACATGCACCTTCCCTCCATTCCCCCGGCTTCACTGCACATGCACCCATCTTCCCCTCTGTCCAGTTCCTTCCCAGGGATCTGAAGGGAATGGACTGGTGTTCCCCGGGGAGTGCGGGATTGCAGCTTCCTGGTAAAGCTGCCCAGATGCCCACGCTAATAATGTCTGGACTGCCCTTCGCTCCTTTCCTATTATTAATATCAATAATTAGCTAATTACAACGGTAACAAAGAACTCTATTAGAGCCTAGTTGGCTGCGTAAAATGTGTGTGTACATATTTCTCCCCTTCCCTCCATGTTCCACAGAATGATGCGGAGTAAACCAGCTGGATGCTGTGTTCAGGGGATTTGATTCCCAAGCTGAGGAAACTCCTCTGTTTTTTAAAGGGATCATTAGCAATCTGCCCAACCTTTTCCAAATGGAGACATTATCTTTATTGGACTTGACAGAAAATGAGAGAAAGAGAGCGAGAGAGAGAGAGAGAGAGTTTGGAACAACAGCTTTTTATGCCTTTCCTCAGAAGATGTGCAGAAGTACAAGAGACACATGGGAAATTATCTCCCAATATCTCCCCAAAATAAATGTGGTTCATTTATTTAAAAATACATTTAAATATAGGGAATGAAAAGTAATAACTGTTAATCATATATTTTTCTAGGTACTGTTTTATATTTACATAAATCATTTAATTTTCTCAAAAGAGTTAAAGGCAGCAGCTATTATTGTTACTTTACAAAACTAGGAAGTAGGTCTTGCTCAGACAGAGTCAACACTTAGATCTAACTATTGCTCATTTCATGATTTCATGCTCTTTTTACCTCAGTTTTATTCAGGTGGCATAATATTACTGACAGGTCAATAGGACTTGAAATGGCTCTATGTGCACCCCCTACCTTCTACATTGAAATAGGTATTTTTTATATTCTTACTAGAGGCCTGTTGCAGGAGGATTCCTGCAAGAATAGGGCTTCGCTCTCATTTCTGCTGCTCCTACCCCACCCTTCTCTGCCACTCCTACCCGGCCCATCTCTCCCGCTTCTCTCCTGCCCGTCTCAGCTACCTCGGCTCCGTTGCTTGGCTTCCTTCCACGGTGTCTTCAGTCTTCGCTCTCAGCCAGTATATGCAAATTAGCCGCCATCTTTGTTGGTGGTTAATTTGCATATCACTCTGATTAGCCAATGGTGGGTGTAGCAAAAGTATGGTCAATTTGCATCTTTGTCTAGTATTAGATAGGATAAATAGTTGGATCTTGGAGATAAAAGCCTACATTTAATGCCTACTCATTTGGCCTATGCTGTAGGCTTTTACTTCTTGGATAAGTACTCCAAAAGACACCATATGTTCCTATAATTCCTTAGTTCAGGTAACTTGGAGAAGTTGGTAAGATTTCCAATTGTAAGTTCTAGGTTTCAAATCATTACTGTCCCCTATCTTAGTCCAAAATTATATGTTTCAGACTTATTCTCTCCTGTCGGTGTACTTGGCCAGAAAACAGTAAATTGGTATCATAAACTGATATAGCCTAATCAATTAAAATACTTAATTTGACAGACTTTGTGATCACTAAGTCATTCGGGTTCCATGTTATAAGGAGATGCTCCTCAATAGAACCTTCTTTGCCCCAAGGAATGAATCTACAGAAATGGCAATTTTTTTTCCTTCTTTGCAAATAATTTATATTGTCCCCTGGATAGACAAAAGCACCCTTTTTACTATAATTATTCCAACCATAACTTCATAGAGATCTTAAGAATATGGAAAATATATTTTCTCACAAAAATCATTATGAACTACCAACCTAGCCTTCCATGTTCATGTTATATCTCTGAATCATTCTCTAGAGACTTTGTACTCAAATATGTATCCTTTGATATCCAATCTTTTATTTACTGATGTCCAATGGGCAGTGATTTTTTTTTTATCACAAAGCAAATATAAATCAACCAAGTCCCAGAAAATATGGAAAACATAAACTTGACCCTCGTGTACAATAAACAAAGATTTTTGCCAGCTGAGCTATCTGTTGATAAGATTTTAAGAATATTTAAATTCTTGCCCTTTCCTTTATACCAACTATTATCTAACTGCCTTCGCTATCATAGAGTTTGTGTGGAGTGATTTTACTGCTACAATTAAAATCAATGATAAGATAACAATAGGTAATGCTCAATAGAAATTGCTTAAAATATAACAACATCTTGTTCCCTTATTAAATTATTTTTAAAGCTTTTGAAAGCCCAGACTTGTTTCAGCCTCTTAAGGGAATGCCTTCTGAAAGAAAGCATCATTCTCATCTATCCAAGTATCCAGATGGGAATAAGAAAGTTTAGTTACAAGTGTGAATTGTCAATATTGAGTAAAGGTAAATTCAGTGTCAAATCTGATATAAGTGGATACAACAGAAGAATAGAATCCCTCAATATCTGAGAAGGGATTTATTAAAAGCAGAGTGGAAAGGCATTATAAATATCCAAAAGCTTCTTCTTCCTTTTGCCAAATACTAGATGGAAAAAAAAATGCTTTCATCAAAATAAATCTGAGACCATTGTTCCTTTCATGTGAGCATAATAGTACTAGAGACATATAGTTGGCAGTTCAATGATTAAAATCTTTATGCGTCAAAATGTTCTCATACAAATGTGCACCATGAACAGTAAATCATCACATTACTTTAAAATAACAGCAAAGGCTAAAGTTGATAGGAAGGTAATAAATGCAACCTGACCTGAACCAATAGGCAAAGGAGAAGAAAACAGGTTATTAATAAAATGACTCAAAACAGAACTATATTTGTCAAAGATTCATGGATATTTTATTATCATGGAGTATTAAAGATAATCTCATTCTAACCATTCATTTCAGAGATATAGACATTTGATGCAATAACTTGTATTGGACAGAAGAATTTTTGTAACACATTGCAAAGGGAAGAATTCAAGTTTCTTAAGCAAACAATGGTACTAAAAATTATGTTGTGAGTTTTAAAAATTGAAGCACACAACAAAGTAACATTAATCAATGTAATTTAAAAACTTTATATATTATATATTGCAAAACTTTCATGAATAGGTAATACATCTGATAGGTATGATTAAATTTTTTACTTTATATTCATGCAATTATTTTATTATTTTTTTGTTTTTATCATGTTATAATTTATCTGTTGCAATATCTTTATCTTTAATAAACAAGTAATATATAATTTTACATGTATCTCTATTAATAACCCCGTTTCTTCTACATAGCACTTAGTCAACAATTGTTTATAAAACTAAGATTAATGCCCTAAGTTATTTAATTGGTTGATAATATTTTCCCCACATTACCTGACACTTGACACTATAGTCCAAACGAAAATAATTGAGAATTTTACAGAGGAGATATACCTATAACTATACTTATATCTATATATCTATCTATATGTATATCTATATCTATCTATATCTACCTATATCTATCTATACCTATCTATTCAATCCTTAATCAATACAGGAGTTATAAGTGCCAATTCTCCCATGGAATATAAAATCTTCATATAACTTTTGACTTCCTATATAAAATGGTGTAGATCAATGCCTACGCTGTAGAGTCTCCACATTGGTATACTTACAACCACAGACTGAAACGATACAGGTATTCATTGGGGAAAAAATCTGTGTAGAAGTGGACCCATACAGTTCAGACCCATGTTGTTCTAAAGTCAAATGCGTGTATGTGTGTGTATTTGTGTGCGTGTAATCTCAAACATCATTGGTGAAAATTTTATTACAAGTAAGCCATTTTTCTGTTTTGATAGAATATACATTTAAATAACATTGGGAAAAAGTCTTTCCATTCCCCCAAATTTCAATAGATCAAGATAAATTGTGTTTAGACCATTACCTAGCTGTCTCCACCTTGAAGCCCTTGATTAAGGATTTCAACTCTGAAACCTCCTGCTGTCCTAGAGCATCACGTACTGCCTGTGGAAGAAACCAGGGGAAAAGGAGGCTTTGAAATTTGGGCTTTTAACCTTTCATCAGGGGCTTATTAATATCAACAGTTACCCAGTATCCAAATTAATTTGTATTAGAAAAATCTACCTTTACCATAAGCAAATATTATTTTAGCAATTATTCCAAGTCCTCATGCATTTATACTAAATAATTCATAATATAGTTTTTGCCCTAGGCTCTTTCACTTTATGGAAGGCTAAACACATGTAGCCAGAGCATGTGCAGTACACTCTCCTGTTCTGCCCTTCTCCCAAGGCCCCACCCTATCCCCTACCTCTCGGGGCCCTGGGATGAAGCACCACACAGCGACTCTCAGTGGGGCTAGGCTTCTGAGAGGACTGGGGATTCTGTGACTGGGGATTTAATGGTTTGAGCCTGACCCCTAACGCAGGAGTGCGAGACCAAGGGCCTCTGACACAGAGGTATCCAGGTGTTGGTGATCCCAAAACTCCTCTGAACCCCAGCAGAACTCCCAGATCTCGCGAGGTCTGGCTTCCTCTGGGAAGAGTGGTCCTGGCTACAGCCCTTCAGACCTGATTCTGCCATCCTCTGAGCTGCTGCTTATGCATGGCGACTCCTAGCCCATCCTCCTCCTGCTCTTCTCTCTGGACTCAAGCTCACTCCATCCACACACCCAAGGTCTCACAGCACACTCTGCCGGCTCCAACTGTACCAGGTTGGTCTTAATGAGAAACTTCACACTCCACCCAGACCACGCCTGGCCCACTGGCATCCTCCATGGTATTCAAAAGTGAACATCCGATGGAGGGCTTGGGTGAAGGGGCCAAGTGCTTCCTTACAGGGTGCTGGAGAGAGCTGGGAGGAGTGGGAGTGATGGTGTCCTGGTGTGAAGCCTGGACATCAAGAAGCTGCTGGGTGGAACCACTGGCCCAATGATGTGCCTGAGTGCCTGAGCTTGTTTTATTTTTTAATTATTTATTTAATTAATTAGTTGATTAATTGGTTGGTTCATTCATTCACTCGTTTATTCATGCCTTCATTCATTAACTTATTTACTCATTTATGTGTGTGCTTGTTTTTGCATACATTTGTGTGTGTGTGTGTTTTGTTTTGTTTTTCTCCACCTACTGTGTGGAGTACTAATTTGATAAAGTGCTAATTTGATCAAGTGTTTTGCTTGTTCTTAAGAAGAGTGTTCAGGATGGGGAGCCCATGGTGCTGTTAAAATTACACACAACATGAAGACCAGATTTGAAAATTCCCTGAGTACACAAAATCATTTTAGCCACATAAGTGCAACTTAATTTAGCTTCTTCTGCAAAACAAGAGAAACTTAACTCGGGCTGCTTCTTGTCATTGTCTCTGATAATCATAAAAGAGATTTAAGTCATCCTTCAAATATGATATAAGAGAATCACTTTTAACCAATCCCTCTGCAGGCTGGCACCCCCCCCTTGCAATAACCAATCTTTGTAAAGGTTTACACCTTCCTTCCATCCTCTTTATAATCCATTATGTAACGTCATGCTCTGGAGCTTCATGTCAGCCTTGAATTTGAATACTCCCAGTTCCCACACTGCTCCTCTATGCACTATAAACCCTTCAAAATACTGTTTATTGGTCTGGTGGTGCTAATTCTAGACTTTTAACAGTGCATACATCAGAACGGGGAACCAAAGAAGCCCTCACCCTCTAAGGACTCTGAGACAGATGAACAAACCAGGCCCTGGTACCCATGGTGTCTACTGAGCTCAGTGCTTTCTCTCACAGGGAATTCACAGTAAGTCTCTTGGAATCCAAGCTCTGGGTTTCTTTGCATTTTGAGCTCTCTGACTTTATTGTGCTCCTGTATTTTGTTTGTTGAAGCTTCTTCATAAGCCACCCTATTCTATTCAAAAGCAGGGGGAGGGCGTGTAGACACATAATTCCCAGTGTTTTGGAACAGCTGCTAAGAAACATGGCCCCTCAGGATTAAATATCCCCTCTGGCAATTTCCAGTTTGCTCTCTATGTCTAGGAGTCTGTTTCAGTTTTGTTTGTTTGTTTATATTTGTTCTTTGGATTCCATATATGTGAAGTCCCATAGTATTTGTCTTTTTTTTACACCTCTTTGAGTGACTTGAGTAAGAAATCTCTGAGACTATAAATTCTCACAGACTTAGACATATTATCCAAGACTCTATTTACTAATCTCAGAACTTGATGGTATATAGGCTTTACATAGAATAAATCATAAAAGTAAAGAAAAAACCTAGGTAGTCCTTTGTGAGCCAAACCTTTTTATATTCAAATTAATCTTAAACTCATTAAAATTAACAAAATGAATTTCCCCATTTCATGATTAATAACATCTGGAAGAAAATAGCATAACATCTGGGAAAACTACAGATTGATGTTATTACACCAGGGTTAATACTACAGAAAATAGAAATTTCTTATTAAAATGGAATTGTAGAATTTCTAGTTGTTTTTCCCTGTGAAGCAAATTGAATCTTGTTTTCTTACAATGGCATAAACAGAATGCTTTATCACTGGATACGTATACAGATGTAGAGGCTGGTAGCTAGAAGTAAATGGCCACGTAAGATTACTTTAATGCTGTGTAGTCAACTTCTAACTGGTAAAAAGAAAATATGTGCTATTTGGTGATATCATCTATAATAATAAAAGTGTAATTTGCTAATTAGACCGGATGTCCTTCGGGACTAAGCTGGGGCTGCAGCCACAGGATCGAGGCAGCCGCAGCAGCTGTGAGGTAGGGATCTGGATCCAGGCAGCCGCGAGGGAGGGATCCAGGCAGCTGCCTGTGGCTGCGAAGGCCCATGCTTGCACGAATTTCATGCGTCAGACCTCTAGTCATATATAAAAGGCATTTTCCATGTAGACACATTTGAAATGTGTACTTTTGGTTGTAGCAGAATACAGTTGACCTTGAACAATGCAGGATCAGGAATGAATTGTTCCGGTGTACTCATACACAGATTTCTTTCAGTAAATACTGAAAACGTATTTGCTCTTTATTATGATTTCTTAATAAAAATTGATTTTCTTTTTATGGTAAAGATGCAGTATATAATACATATAACTTAAAGAATATGTGCTAATTGCTTTTATGTTATGTTAACTACTAATAGCAGGCTATTGGTAAAGTTTTGGGGGAGTCATGTTATATATAGATTTTTGACTGTGTGGGGGGTCAGCACCCCAACCTGTGAATTATTCAAAGTATTGCTGTATTTGAATTAATTTTAAAAATCTCTGTCTGATTAAACAAATAGTTTTGCTTTTACAGGACCAATTATATAGCATATGTACAGATACATGTCTTGATTTTCTGTTTCTACTTTGAAATACTTGTCAGTTTTATCAATGCTATTTTCTGGATTGAAACTTAACTCTTTTGAGGTCTTTCTTAAGTGATAAAGAGATATATTTCTTGCTTGCCCAAGTACTTCAGTAATGACAACCTAACTTGCACATTGTTTTATTTCTTAGACCATTTAACCACTTACTGAATTATTTATTCTTTAGGGCATGACTTGCTTTTCACTTCTTCCTTTCTCAGATGATTCTCTTATTTTATAGAAAACAAGCCCATTTCTGTTTATATTCTGTAATTTAATCTCTCTATATTCACATGCATATTTGTAGTACCTTAAAATCCTCTTTTGTGAAATAACTCTTAGGATCAGAAATGGTCAATTCTTTATTGAGTATAGAATAAAATGCTTAAAGTGTTAATTACTGCTTTATATATCCATACTTCAAGTTAGCTTTTCCATTTTATCTCTATACTATCTTTGAACATACACTTTGAATTCCTCTTTCTCTCATGCAAGCAGTTATCATTCCTGTCACCAAGAAAAAAATATTATTTTTGGAATATAATTCTGGATCCTTTTGTGTCTTACCCCATTTAACAGATCAAGATTCAGCAAAAATTCTTCTATCTGGTGGAATGTCACTAATATCTCCAGCACATACTGATCTCTCACACTTCTGAATTTATATAGGACTCAAACATTCATCTTGGCATTTACATTTTACTAAATATTTATAAGTAACTCTACTATGATCTTAATGAACTATAAATTTAAATTAGAAATGACACTGTTAGGGAAGGAAGAATAGGGAATTTGAGACAGGAAAGTTAAAACAGTGTGGGCAATTTGCAGCCAGATTATAACTAACAAGCTATTATCTTCCCCACCAAAGGACAAGAGAGCAAATGGTTAAAAAAAAAAACTTCCCCTATGAGAGAATGCAGAAAGGGAGGAGGATAAGGGGGAGAAAAAGGGGGCAGTTTTACCCCTAAATAGAGAAGCCACCAGTCTCAGGGTTTGGCAAGATAAAGTTGCTATGAATTCTGTGAAGGCCACAACAAAAAAACCTTGAGAATTAATCTTTACCAAAATAGTCAGCAAAGGAATTCTGAGACCTATAGATAGGAGGGTATATAATGCCTGGGACCCCACCCAACCTGCTCTTCAGATGAGCTAAGAGCCGCCTGTGCTTCATAAGCCAGGTTTTCTTGCTTTGCTTTTTCAGTAAAGGTTCATGCTTTAATTGCTTTAATAAATTGGCTTTTCACAACGCAGTCAAGGACTCTTGTATAAACTCATTTATGTGAGAAGACAAGGATCGAGGTTAGGAACAGCCCTCTCCCACTGACTCAGGGGGCTGTCTTGTCTGGCAACACCTCTCTGGCACCATGTAAACATTTTCATCATGTGCCACCCTAGAGAAAATACTTTATCTACACCTAGAGGTTAGAGCACAGACATTGGTATAAGACAGAAAGTGAAGATTTGAATTTGAATTGTAGCTCCATTATTTAACAGCTTTTGAAGGCACACTTATAAGCATCCATAATTTTCATTAGTGTAATTTCAGATAGAATATTGTGAAAGATCAATGATACAAGGCAAAGAGAGTGCTTAGCGTAGCACTTAGCCCATCATAAACACTCCGTGTTTAGCAATATTGATTGAATATTGTAATAGTTATCTATGGCAGTATGACACATTGCCCCATATTTTAGCATTGTAAAACAGCCGATATTTATTATCTCCAAACATGTATTATCTCACATCATTTCTGAGGATAAGGAATACAGAAGTGGCTTAGATGAATGGTTCTGTCACAGGGTCTTTCATGAGTCATGCTCATGATATTGGCCAGGGCTGCGGGAATCCAAAAACTTGACTTGGGCCCTGACTCAGTAGCTCAGTTGATTAGAGCGTTGTCCTGATGCACCAAGGTTGTGTGTTCGATCTCTGGCCAGGGCACATACAAAAAGCAACCAATGAATGCATAAATAAGTGGAACAACATCTCTCTCTCTCTCTCTCTCTCTCTCTCTCTCTCTCTCTCTCTTTCTCTCTCTCCCTCCTGAATAAATTTACAACGTTTTTTAAAAAAGCTTGACTTATACCAAAGGATCTGCTTCAAAGATGGTATTCTCCCATGTTTGTTCAGTTGTTTGCTGGTTCTTGGCAGGAGGCTCAGTGCTACCCTCGGGGAACTCTTCCTAGTGCTGCCTCAGTGTTTTCACAATAGAGTGGCCAACTTACCCCAGAACAAACAATCCAAAGAGAGCAAGGAGAATCCATAATATCTTATGACCTAGTCTCAGAAGTTATGCTCTAAGTTTTCAAAATCTTATTGGTCATACATTAGTCCTATTCACTGCGAGAGGTATTTACACAAAGGGCATGAAGGCAAAAGACCATCTAGCAGGCCAATTTTTCATGCATTCAAGCCCAAATTATTTAACTGTTTTTGGAAGTGCTTTATCCTTTACTAAAGTCTTGTTCACAGTTTGAATTTGTATTAGATCCCATGACCTAAGGATACTGTTTTAAAATAATGTCATATTGTAATTTGGTTTTGTGAAATCAGGTGTGTTTTAGTACAAAGCATACTGGACTGTCTAATATATTTCAGTTAGTATGTATTTGAGAATTGGCGTGAAGCATTATTAAGAACTTCCCTAGCCTGGTGAAGGAAATAGGCGTACAAGTTCAGGAAGCACAGAAAGTCCTAAACAAGATGAACCCAAGTATTGGTTTGTACTCTACTACATCATATATTGGAGATCCTTAAATTAACAAGAAGGAATTCTGGGCAATTTAATCAAATATGTTTAAGATGAGGAGGCATATTCATGGATATTGCTGACTGAACATATTGATAATGAAGTGTCATAGACATTTTAATTATTAGCCAGTTTTAGGATGACTCCCCCCCCCCCCAAAAAAAAAAGCAACAGAATGTTTACGTTCTTGTTATTTATCCTTTCATGCTTTTTAATTAGGTATTTCCCTTTCAGGTGTCCTCTCTTGAAAGTATCATTTTCATATGTGATTGAGTAGCACAGGGTGCTAAGTTGCCAAGGTGACTCAAAAGTCCCTGTCCTTCTCTGAGTCATCAACGTTGGCAAGCCCCAATAATATCACAGTTGTGTCAGAGTGCCCTTTGTCCCACTTTCTGGAACATGTGAATTCAAGTTGTCAAGCTGCCTCTGACACCACTGAAAAGCTGGACTCCTAAAAGACCAAGCAGCACTATGTTCCATAAAGCTATTTTGCTTCTTGGTTCATGCCACTTATCAGAAATATATTCTGTGGCTAAGAATGCAGGTTTCAAGCCCAGAATATGTCTTGTCTTTCATTCCCACATTAGTTTACTCTCTGCAGTACAAAAGAAAGGTTCAATAATTACAAGGCTGGAAGTGACGTGTGAGCAGAGGTCCATGCCATGGATCTTTTTTTTTGAATGATGTCTCACCATTCTTCAGTGTGAGAAAAATAGCCTTGTCAGTTTCCTTTCTAATTAAATTAATGAGGCCTTCTTGGAGTCTTTTTCAACTGAAAAGTGTTTCAGTTGGCATTCTTAGTAATTCTTTGTACAACTTCAATTCAGGTTTTCCCTTTCTAGCACAGATGTTTTAAGGAGTTAAATAATCTGACACTGGATGTGAAGAAAAAAACATACCCACAACAACCTTCCACTTTACAATCATAGATGATATTCACAGGCTTTCACTATTGAAAATAAGCTCAACTGATGTTCAGCATTTTTCAAAAAGGAAAAGTGGAGAAATTGGGAATAAAGCTTTGTTTTTTTTAAAAAAAAACATGATAATTGAGAACAGAGAATGGTTATTGAATATTCAGAACTGTGGCCAATAATGTTTATAGAGAGCTCCCGGAAATGAGAGAGCCTCATTATTCCTTTATTAAATACAGAACATGAAGAGACCAAATTACACCAAGATGAAGATTGCGAGCCTGACTTCATGTTCTATGAGCATAGATTAACAATTGTGTTACTTTCCTCGAATCCCATTTTGCAAGTAATAAATTTTATGTGAGAAACTGAATGATCTTGAATTTAAAAAATAGCAATGAAGAACTTTATTTGAGAAAGTAATAAAATTTAAATATGACCACAAGCTTATGTAAGGAAGTAAGGTTTTCTCAGTCTTCTTCCTGGAAGCCATGGAGGTAGTTTAACCTGGGTGTAATGCTCTAAACCACAATTATCTTGTAGTATTTAATTTTGTCTTAGTTTTTTTCAATATTTTTGGTAGGTGGTATTGATATAGGACTAAAGATTTATATTTTGTAAATATAAAAAGATAGATACATGGCATTAGTCTTTATCCATTCCCAATAAAACAAGCATTGTTAATTCATAGCAAGAGGCCTCCTTATATGGTATTAGCAAAGCACATTAAATTTGCCAAAAAACTTTCCTATGTTGTCTTATTTCAACCTGAAAACAGTCTTGAACATTTGGCATGATAGGAGTTTTTATCATTACCTTACATAGAGTAAGAATCGAATTCATAGCTTTTATAAATATTATATGTCTCTCATTAAAAAGTAACCATATTTATGAAAATTCAAATAATATAAAATTATTTAATGTGGAACAATTTTAAATTCTCCAAAGTCCACTCCCTACCTTGAAGGTAAGCATGCTTATATGAATTTTTGTTTATAATTCTAGTAAATATATTGATGCATTATCATTAGTGTTTTCTTTCTTTTTTTAAACAAAATGTGGGTTACATTATGTATATTTCATGGCATTCTTTTTCTTGTAAAAATATATCATGGGTATCTTTTCATGTCAGGACATGAAGAGGTAGTTATAAGGCAAGCATTTCATATCCATTGGTATTGAAGTTCTCAATGTTTGGCTAAGATGAGCTATATAGTTGAAATTGATATTTGTGTATATCTCTTAACAATTATTGGACCATTTCTGTGGATACATTTTTAGGAAAGGTCTCATAAAACCTAAGGTTACAAATACGTATTCTTTCAGTTTCTTTATCATGCATCATACTCCTGCTTTTTAAAAAATCCCATTTGCATAAAATATATTTTTTCATCTCTTCACTTTCAGTCAGTGTGTGCTCTGAAAGCTCAAGTTAGTGGCTTGTAGGCAGCATATAGTTGTGTCTTTTTTTTTTAACCCATTCAACCACTCTTTTTCTTTTAATTGGCGAATTTAATGCATCTAAATTTAAAATAGTACTAATTTATCATTGCCATCTGATTCAATGTTTTCTGGCTCTAATATAATTTCTTTGTTTTTTTCTTTCTCATGCTAAATTTGTGATTTGATCATTTTTGTAGTGGTATGTTTTGATTCCCATACCCTTTTCCTCTGTGTATCTACTATAGGTTTTTAATTGTATTCCATAAGGCTTGCATTAAATATCCAATAATAATAATAATCATTGTCTCTTTTAAGCTGATAACAACTTAATTTTGAAAGTATACAAATTCTCCCCATTTTTTGCATGCTATCCTACATTTTGCTTTGATGGAACAATTTACAACTTTTACCTTTGTATCCATTAAAATTGTTACTTTTATAGGTATTTGAGTACTTTTGTTTTGTAAACTTTATACTAGAGATATAATTGACTTACCACCACTACAATATTATTCTGAATTTAACTATACATTTATGTTTACCAGAGAGTGTTACAGTTTCATACGTTTTCATGTTACTTATTAACCTCTATTTAAGTTTGAAGAATTCCCTTTAGCATTTCTTGTAAGGCCAATATATTTGTAATGAAATACTTCAGCTTTTGCTTTCCTGAAAAAAGTCTTTATTAGCCCTTCAATACTGAAGAGACAACTTTGATGGGTAGGGATTTCTTGTTTGACAATTTTCTTTTTCCTTTAGCTCTTTGAAATTATCAACCTTCTGACCATCAAAGTTTCTGCTGAAAAATTTTGTGAAATTATTATGGGGTTCTCTTGTAGGAAACATTTTTAAATTAAAAATAATATTTTCCTTCTTGTTTTTAAGATTCTCCCTTTTATTTAACTTTTCATAATTTAATTATGTCTTGAAATGTCTCTTTAGCTTTATTTTGTTTGGTACTTTTTGGACTTCCTGAATCTGAATATCTGTTTCTTTCCCCAGGTTAAATTAGTTATAGCCATTGTATCTTTGAATAAGCTCTCTACCCTTTTCTTTCTCTCATCTTCTTTCTAGAAGACTTTCAGTTGTATATATTGTTTTGCCTATGGTATGCCATAAGCTACTAAGCTAACTTAACTCTGTCATTTTTTTTTTCCATTTTGTTTCTTTCATTGGATGAATTCTACTTGAGTATATGGAATCTTTCTTCTGCTTGATATAATCAGTTATTAAATCACTCCATTAAGTTTTGCAATATAGTTGCTATTCAGCTATATATTTCTTTTTTGGATTTTTTAAATTTCATCTTTTTGTTGAAAATTTTACTTTGTTTATGCATTACTCTCTTGACCTCAGTGAACATCTTTATGACAATTATGTTGCACTATTTGGTAAATGACTTATCTCTCATGAATATCGATTACTGGAAATGTATCTTTCTCTTTGGTCCTTTATCTATCTTGTTTTCTTGTTCTTTTATATCCTGTTCTCTTTTTGTATATCTATCCCTATTCCTATTTCATCATTTTTCTTGACTCCCTGTGTTGGATTCTATGCATTTTATAAGACAAACACATCTCCCATTCTTGACAAACTAGTCTTGTGTAGGAGGTGAACCTAATTGATCAGCCTGACTGAGCTCCTGGTTTCCCTCAAATCTCGGTTATTGCTCAAGCTGTCTTCTTTGTTCCTGGTGATTCCCAGCAGGTGAGGGTATGCCAACACCCACGAATGTCCCAAAGGGGAGGATCACAGCCAGCAACTAAATGCATGTTGATTAGAGGCCAGATTCTCAGGCATTTCAAAACTGCTTCTTTGTTTGCTACAGTCCTTTGGGACTTGTGAATGCAAGCCCATGGACTATCATAATTAAGTGATTTGCGGCGGGGGGGGGGGGGGGGGGGGGCATCCTTTTGTTGACAACCATAAAAGCTAGGGTGCTAATTATGTAGACAAGTTTTTTTCAGGGACATACTATCTACCTGGTTTTATTGTTGGAATGAGGCAGAAGGAAAAGTTGGGGGAGTGCTCACCAGCTCCCCTGCATTCTGGGGAGGGTCATAGCCCCCAGATGCTTGTTAATTAGAAGTAAATATGTAAACAAACTCTCTCCAGGGAATGAGTCAGGAATGGACCTTTTCCCTTGCTCTCCCTGTGCTCATCCTTAAAGATCAGTCAAAGTGAAGGTTCCTGCACCCATGAAGGACTGCTTCTCTGCTATGGTCCTGTGCTACTTGTGGACACAAATCCAACTGGTTTTCAGAGATAGGTGCTTTGGTGCCTGTCACTTGGGTGGTGGCCTTCAAAGTTGTATTGCTGGATGTGCGGCCCTTTGCTCCTTAGGGAGAAGCTGGAAGTGATGGGTTTCTTCTTGACTCTGGCACTAAACCAGCTGTCAGAAAATCCAGTTTTAAAATCCATTCTGAGTTATTTATCGGTGCTAAGAGATTGTACAATGAAAACTATGATATCTAACTTCAATGACGTAACTGATAAATACGAGAAAATTATACACTTTACGGATAACCATGGCTTTTACATTGGTGTAGCTCACCAAAATTTTCCCTTTGCATATTCCTCTGGATAGAAAAAAAAATGATAAATACTCCCAGATATTAGAGAACTGGAAATGTTGAAAATTTCAATCCTTCTTTGTTTTTAATACAAAGTTATTCACTCTTATGGATATTAAGAGCTGGGTATGTAATCCCATGTTAAATCTGATTTTCATCTTAATTTGCCTGAGCAGTTTCAGTGCTGGAGAAAGTGGGAAGCAGCAGAGCAGATTGGGTAATTCAATGTAGCTTCTCTTCGACAGTATTAATAATCAGAGTTGTTTACTTAAACAATGAATAAACTATTTAGATTATCCAAAAGGGCACATGCCTTAAAATTCTATAGAATCTAGCAAAACTGTCTCTTAGATTAATACTAGAGGCCCAATGCATGAAATTCCCTAGGCCTGGCCAACAATCAGGGTCGATCTGTGGGGCAACTGTTGGGGTGATCAGGTGGCGGGGCCTCTGCTGGCACCTGCCTTGGCCAGCTGGTGCCACCCACTTGTCGGCTCCACCCCCTGCCTCTGCCTCTATGGGAGGTGACCAGCAGGGTGATGGGGGGGGAGGGGGGGCAACACCGGCCCACTCACCAGTCAGCCTCAACCCCCAGCACTACCTGCTCACCGGCCAGCCTTGTCCCCCACCTCTGCTGCAGGTCACCTCCCTCTGCAGGGTGACTGGTGAGGTGATCGGGGGGGAAGGGGGGGGGCTTCTGGAACCTACCTTGGCTGGCCTGGGGCCTGAGGGCTGGGGGAAGCTCCTGCATTGAACATCTGCCCCCTGGTGGTTAGTGTACCTCACAGTGACCCGTTGTTTGGCTGTTTGGTCTATTTGCATATTAGGCTTTTATTATATAGGATCATTGCTATATATCATCACATTGTTTATTTTTAATGCACTTTATAGATTTTAAAATTTCTTTCTCTTGTAAGTCTTGATTGCTGACAACAGGAAGCACAGGTACATTCACTTTTATTTGGATGGAAAGTGAAGGAGAAAACATTTAGGGCAAGACCCTTACTGAGAAAATAGCACCTTTTACTCACCTATTTATAATTTTAGAAACATCAAGTTTTTATTAGAGTAGTTAAATAACTCTTTACTTTGAAAACCACACTATTTATATCGAAATAAGGTTTTAGGACATGAATATATTACAGAAAAATTATGCACGGTGGTATCACAGTAATATTCTTGTTGCTTAAAGCCACATGAAATTAGAAATGTTGAAATACTCTATTTCCATTGTTTTGTTTTGTAATTATATATTGTCTGTATAGTGTCATAGAGAGAATGACCAAATAATAAGAAATGCCACTATTTGATGAAGATGTTATTCAGAATTTTCTCTCGGTAGTATATGTGCTTTCAGGTTGTGCCTGCCTCATCTGCTGCTTGAAATGCCGTTGATTCTGTTATATCCAGTCTTCTCCTCTATTAAGACTCAGGGAATGAATGACTGTTTATGCACAGGGCAAGGTCACATCTATGCATCTTAGGAAATCATATGAATTTTAGAATTTTGTTTGGTTTGGATTTATAGTTGCTTTGGACCTTCATTTCATATCACTGTGTATCTGCCCTCTTCTTTCTGGTGACCAAAATATATCTGGTAATTTTCTATTCAGTTGCCGAAGCTATCATACCTTGCACAGAAGGTTTTCTAGAGAGCATGCTCTGCATGGCAATCGCCAATCTTCTCATAGCCCAGCACGGTGGACAAATCATACGGATAGTCACTGGCTGATCTTCCCAGAGGAGTCATTCAGCAAGGGCATCTGAAGTCATCCTGTTCTTAATCTGTTTTGAAAATCAAAGATCCACCATTTCTGAATTTCTTAAGGTCATTGGTCTATTTTATGCTTCCTGTGATATATGGCCTAAACTAGCTTGGAGGTGAAAGATGCAGTTAAGCAGGCAAAATGAAGAAAAGAATTTTGCGAAGTAGCACTTACATTTTAAAAGGCTATTAATGACCATAAAGGATGCAACAACAAAAATAGGTTTCTTTCATCCTTGCAGGGTCTCTAGGTTGCTGACAGAGGATACATAATAATGTAAATCTCTGGTTTTATGTTAATAGTGCACACACACACACACACACATACACACACAGTTTTTATTTATTAATACATATTTTCAGAAAACCTTCTTCATTGAGGAAAATTGCCTTTATTGAATATATATGCTTGTGTGTTTAAATTAAACTATTTAATATTTTTAGTTGGTATAAAATATGTTTTCTATTGTACTCCTCCTGTCACTCTGAAATGACTTAATTCTCCAAATACAAAATGAAAAGTTATTCATATTACAAATAAAGATATAGAAAAATTTCAAGACTAGCAAGAAAATCACACCTTTGGCTTCCCTCATGCCCCTGTGGTGTTTGAAATCTCTCTCAACATTTCATAAGGACTCCCTAGGTTAGAACCACTGTGTCTTCCTATTTCTTGACAGGAATGTGTGGAGCTTATTCTATCTTTGAACATTTCAGGATTTGGGAAAATTCTTTCTATTCAACTAAAATATTTTACTTTATTTTAACTTGTATACATTAGTCTTGTCACGGTTCTCTGGAATCACATAAAACAGATATGAATCTATTTTCCATTTGACTTTTCTCTTTCAAAATCCTTGAAATATGTGAAGGTTTTAAGAAGGCACCCTGCTGAGTCTCCTTCCCACCCCATTAAGTTAAAACATTCTACAAAAGTCATGATTTGGTTTAATCCTCATCTAAAAATACATTTTTATTGATTTTAGAGCAGCGGTTCTCAACCTATGTGTCGCGACCCCTTTGGGGGTCGAACGACCCTTTCACAGGGGTTCGCCTAAGACCATCGGAAAACACATATATAATTACATATTGTATTTGTGATTCATCACTATGTTTTAATTATGTTCAATTTGTAACAATTAAAATACATCCTGCATAGCAGATATTTACATGACAATTCTTAACAGTAGCAAAATTACAGTTATGAAGTAACAACTAAAATAATTTTATGGTTGGGGGTCACCACAACATGAGGAACTGTATTAAAGGGTCGCAGCATTAGGAAGGTTGAGAACCACTGTTTTAGAGAGACGAAGGCAGAGAGAGAAACATTGACTGGTTGCCTTCCGTATGTGCTCTGCCAGGGTTCGAACCACAACCCACGTATGTGTCCTGACCAGGAAATCAAACCAGCCACCCCTTGGTGTATGGGACGACACTCCAACCAACTGTGCCACATGGCCAGGGCTGACTTTTAATTTTATAACCACGCTCTCTTTCATATCTGTCAGGGTATTTTACTTGTGTTCTACTTCAGGAAACTAAAGTGTAAACAGAGCTATTTGGAGCTGAGTGGAGGAAAGATCGTTCTGCTCTTTCTGTTTTTCACAAAACATCTATGTGCTAACCCCTCATCCCATAGGGATGAGAGAGGGAATTTAGTGAATTTTTCCACCATTCATTTACTGGTTTCTCAAAAAGGATTGTTACTATCAAAGAGAAAATGCACTGGCATTATTGCAACAAGCATCTGAACTGTTGCAATGGAGGAGAGAGATTGACCTCAACTCCACTGAATTAAAGGGCAAGACAATTTTTAGGCACTGGGGTGAGCTAGCAGGAAATTAACCTAGGACATTAGTGAGGAGATTGGTCAATATCATTATGTTATCTGTGTTTGCTAATTGGAGTTTACTAAACTTAGGCTTCTATCTACCCTCCCACAGAGACTGGTAGATAGAGGAATCATTCTTGATGATAAATTGCAAAGTGATGGCTCTCTCTCTCTTTTTTTTTAATCTTTAAATTCTTTATTAGTTAAAGAATTACAAATGTGTCCTCATTCCCCCCCCCATTAACCCCCATCTCCCCCCTCACCCCACCCCACTCATGCTCTCATCCCCCTATTGTCCATGTCCATTGGTTTGGCTTATATGCATGCATACAAGTCCTTTGGTTGATCTCTTCCCCTTACCTCCACCCTCCCCTACTTTCCCTCTGGGGATTAGTAGTCTGATTGCTGTTTCCCTGTCTTTGGATCTGTCCCTGTTCATCAGTCTATGTTGTTCTCTATATTCCACAAATGAGTGAGATCATGTGGTACTTATCTTTCTCTGACTGGCTTATTTCACTTAGCATAATGCTCTCCAGTTCGTGATGGCTCTCTTGAGGAGGATATTTTAGACTTGTAAAACAGGCAAGAATCTGAGAGAAAATTTATATTTCAAAGGGGAAGAAAATGAATTTACAATTATAAGCTCAATGCTTTAAGAAAAAGGAGGTTAGGGGCTAATAGCCTGGGGAAAAACTGTCTAAAGATTAGTCAAGCTAGAGGAAATAATAAGGCTGACTTGGTGAATACTTACTTTACTTTTCATTGTTGAAAACCTGGTTTTTATTGAACACCATTAATAGGGCAAAGGCATTTTAGGTTAAAAAAGTACTTACTGGCTTTCTCTCTATTGCATTTTCCCCCATACTACGAATAGATAGATTTTAGAAGTCAAACTTTTTGTACTACAGGAAGCTGGATAAATGTGTAGCAATAGTTCTTGGAAAGTTCATATTTCTTTCAGTTGGTTAAAATATCTTGACATTGATAGTAAATGAAGGAAAGTTCAACATGGATTTGAAGAAATGCACTTTTTTTTCTGCAATCCACCCTACTCAGATGCTGTACTTTGTCAATTATTGGAGTTCTATTAACAAAGAAAATATCTGGATCCTTCTTTTCCCTATAGTTATCCTATGGATACGTTTTTCCTTGATAAGAACCCAGAAAAGTTGACAAATGATGATTGTGACCCTAACTTAATTCAGGTGGAACAAAGTGAGCAGAAACACTAGCAGATAAATACCTCAAGAGATAAAATAGATGAGGGTATTGAAATTGTCACTATTTCAAAGAAACTGATGACAAGAAAAAAGATGAATGCTCCTCACAGACATGGGGTACTAAACAGATTGAGTTTGTAATAAGAAGAATCACCCATAGAATCTGGTACAGAAAACACTAAAGATTGATTTAAATGGAAAGAAAGAATTGAATGAGATGAGAGAATGCATGCCCAAAATGTGTCAGAGGTCCAGCTGATAAGCCATTATTATGCTTAAGTTTAGGGTATCAAACTCATGGATATCATACAAGCTACAGGACAAGAAATGGGAAATTCAAACAGGAATCAGGGGACTAAATAATTATTGGACTTTGGTAATGCTTATTTGACATCCTAGAGAAGACCACTTCCCCCTTCCCTTGTCATGATATGAGCCAATCAACTTGAAGCAGAAGCAAGGGGTGCTGATCACATCTGAAGTACAGAAAGCAGCAGTGACCATAATGCTCTATAAAAATGAACAACCTTTTTCCATTGAGAGTTCATCTCTATGAATGCAGCCCGAGAAATAGGCTTTGTTTGTTATGGCCGACCTTATGTCCTAATTGTAAAGTCCTAAGTATTCATTGTTTTGTACATACAAAAATCTATGCTTCAACTTGAAGTAGTATAATGTTAGAGCTGGAAAAAGGCTTAGCGTTAATCTGTGAAAACCACCTTATTTTATTTTATTTTTAATTATATATATTTATTGATTTCAGAGAGGAAGGGAGAGGGAGAGAGAGAGATAGAAACATTAAGGATGAGAAAGAATCATTGATTGGCTGCCTTCTGCATGCTCCCTACAGGGGATCGAGCCCACAACCTGGACCTGTGCCCTTGACCAAAATCAAACCCAAGACCCTTCAGTCTGCAGGCCAACACTCTATCCAGTGAGCCAAACTGGGTAGGGCAAACCACCTTATTTTAGAGTTGAATAAAATGTCCAGATAATTTAATTCAATGTGCGGACTAGCTGTCAAAAATTCCAGCATGCACAGTAGATGCTTCAATGCTCATTGACCAGGGCTAGCATTTTTCTAATATACTTTAAGAAGGCAAATCCAAGGTCTGTAGGGGATTGAGAGAATCAAAAGGAATAGGCACACCTGTGTGATCTGTGAAGAATATGTTTTTTTTGTTTTATCTGATTAAATTACTAGGATGGTCAGTGGCCTTTTATTGGAGAGACTACTACTTATATGAGGAAGGTCAATATGACTGAGCTTTGATTAAAAAAAAGTTCTGATAAAAACAAAAAGTAAAAAAGTGACTTTATAAATATCGGAGATGCAGATCACAGGTTGATTTAAAATACATTTAAATTATTCAAGGAGCAAAACACGATTTTCAGTAGGAAACCATGTGATATAAGTAACTGAGATAACACTGTGACCATAATATAAGATTTTGAGCAGATTTGTGTATCTTTAGTGACTCTTTTCTGAATTCTTTGCATGCACATAATACATTTGAATTAATATTTGAATAATGGATGCTTGACTGAAGTAACTTACTCTCCAAGCCATACCATTTAAATGAAAATTATTCATTATGGGAATCTAGCCTGGGATTGATTTTATATGATAAAATTTAATGGAAATCGCATCAAATTTTGAGGCAGGAAATTCCAGTGCAAATAATAGACCCTTCATTTTTTCTTGTTTGTTTGTCTGTTTGTTTGGTGAGATTTGAGAGTAGAAATATCTATTATGTCCACCCCTAGAGATTTTTCTAATAAATAAAATTAATGTATATATGAACACGTTTAAAGAACTATAAATTGTCATACAAACATTAATCAATCACCTACATTAGCAATATGCAGTGCTGAGAAGTAGGTATAAAATATTAGGATATACTCCCTGCCCTTAGAAAACTTAGCTTTAATGTTGCTGAGAAGTAGGTATAAAATATTAGGATATACTCCCTGCCCTTAGAAAACTTAGCTTTAATGTTGGTGATATGGCCGAAACCGGTTTGGCTCAGTGGATAGAGCGTCGGCCTGCGTACTGAAGGGTCCCAGGTTCGATTCTGGTCGAGGGCATGTACTTGGGTTGCGGGCACATCCCCAGTGGGAGATGTGCAGGAGGCAGCTGATCGATGTTTCTCTCTCATCGATGTTTCTAGCTCTCTATCTCTCTCCCTTCCTCTCTGTAAAAAATCAATAAAATATATATTTAAAAAAAAATGTTGGTGATATGTGGAGGAAAATATTCCCCCTTTTTCCCTCCTAGTTTTTCTGGCTGGTCAAAGAATTAAATTGACATGAAACAGATTAATAGGAGAAAATAATAGAATGTAATTACATATATGCCTAAGGGGTTTCATAAGAATATGGGGCCCAAAAACAAATTAGTTGAGGCCTTTATGCCACCTTGAGCTAAGAAGATGGCAGTTTGAATTTCAAAGGGAGGGAAGACAATTCACAGGTGGAAGAAAAGAAACAAACATTTTTTTAAAAAAAATTCTTGTGGGGACACAGAGGGGAGCCTACCAGATTTTTCTGGGTTCCTCAGTGTCTTACACATTTAGCTCATATTTACATGTAATGTCTATGATGTAGCTCCCTTCCTGGAGCAGGTCCTGTATCTAAATTGTCTTAAGCAGTTTGAGGGAAGGTCAAGGTTTTATCTGAGACTTTTGTTTCTTAAGAATAATCAACTTAAAATAATCAGTATCCCCAAAGCATAGTTTGGTGTGGCAAAACTCTGCTCCTGCTCGAAGACATGAAGTAAATTACAATTAGAATGTAAATTGTGATATGATGGAGCTGCAAGAAAAGGGGCAACTGAATGAAATGTTAAGGTTCTAAAGATTTTGCTAGAAGTAATGTTTGCATTTAGCTAGATGAAAAGTGAGAAGAACATTCTGTGAAGAGGGGTAATAAAACATCAG
Organism: Myotis daubentonii; assembly: GCF_963259705.1. Classification (NCBI taxonomy): domain Eukaryota; kingdom Metazoa; phylum Chordata; class Mammalia; order Chiroptera; family Vespertilionidae; genus Myotis; species Myotis daubentonii. The sequence goes on along the minus strand of NC_081851.1, from coordinate 28,119,439 downwards.
GGCAGGCCGAAGTTGAAATAAAAAAGGAGGATTCTGTGTCAGCCTAGGAGTTTGCATTTGATTCTCAATGGTGCAATGCACAAAAATACTTTAAATGAAGTGCGGTATAACCAGATTTACACTTGTGAAAGTTTGTTCTTGCTGTATTACAGGGAACAGTGAGTTATAAATAGCAAAGATGGGGTAGCAAGGAGACTGGTGGGAAATTATTATCATGAGTTGGTTCAGGTATGTTACTAAATTAGTGGCAGAAAAAATAGAGTGTGGAGAATTTGAGAAAAATTAAAACTAAAAAGTTGACAGGACTTGAGCTTACTCAGACATCAATTTGAGAGAGAGAAAAATACCAATGGTAACTGGGAGTGGTGACTTTCTCCAATATTGAGGATAACAGAGAAGATGTAAAACTTAGGGGATAGAGAAGAAGACATAGCAATCAAAACTATCTGTGGAATATTCCAGTAGAGGTTTGTAGTAGATAATGAACTGAATACAAAGGAGAATGAGCTGGGCAGAGATAGATAGATGGTACATACTAGTGATTGAGGTTCTTTACATTCTACTCACTCTTTGGTGAAGGACTAATCGCCACCAAAGAGTAGAGTGTAAAGGCTTCTGAGGAAACCATGGAGGAAATATATATATAGAGAGAGGCAGGCTGTAGAAAAGTGGTGAAGGTCAAATAATCTATCTTGACAATGGGAATGAGCATTGACTAGGAACCAATAGATAATGTGGTAATCATTGCGTAGACCCTATCTGTGTAAGGTTGTATTTTCAATTTGTGTGATGCCCTCAAAAGGGTGAGTAGTCTGACCTAGAAAAGGTGGCATTGTTGTCCTCTGTGCTGCTAAGCCAGCATTACTGCAGCAAAAGAGTAACCACTTTGTGGATTGAGAATCTGCTGAAGAAGGTTGTTGATATGGGGACTAAGGACTTTTGCCGGAAAGAAAGAGGAGGTGAATAAAGACTTGGGTAGGTAGGTTGGGATGGGTTCCAAAAAAATGGGGACAGTAGGAAAATGTATGTCTGACTGGGATGTTTGTACATTTTCATAAGATCATGAGGCATGACGAATGAGGACCAAACAGAAGTTCACGTTGTAGAGATGTAACAGGATTGGCACGTCCACAGTTTATTTTCTCTAATATATTTTCTCTAATAATTATGTGGGCTTAATGTTAGGAAAATGAAATGTTTAGTAAATATAGGCTGAACTATGCTAAATTTATTTTAAAAATAACTTTCTCAAGCACCTGTTTAGATTTTTAGCATTTAAACTTTTAGTATGTGCTTCTAAAATCATTTGACCATCATATACAGTTTAGATAAATATTTTATAGTGATAATGTTCTATGGAGTTCATTTTGAGAAATGCTAAGATAGATCATGTAAATCAGGTGCCAGTGTGATACCTAGAATAATTTATATTCAATAGTTGCTACTTTAAAATACATAGTATACTTTGATATGACCTTCTTTTGCATAATCCTATAGATTCATATAAGCAGCATTAGACACTGGCTGTATTCCAGGCTTTGCCCTGTTTTCATGTTCTTGCCTCTTACAGATCTTAAAACAGTGGCTTCCTGTGCAATTCAGCTCTGGTGGATGAAGCTAAATTCGAAGGTAGCAATTACATTAGAGGTAATTTTTGGCACTTAGACTCAAAGAAAATAACCTATATTGGTTTTAAAAGTGTTGTGTTAAGCTTTAACGATGCCTAGTTCATGTATATTTGTGTAAACCGAGGCTCACTATAAAGGAACAGCATAGCTAACTCTCCCAGGGAGGTGTGGATGGCACTGCCTGGGTTTGCCCAGTGGAATCTTTAATATGTTTTAGATTGAAGCTGAAGGAGGTGAGAGTTGGCCCTGCCAAAATAAAAGAACAACTTCATCTGATCCTTCCATTCTTGACCTACATCATTCACCCTATCTACCACTGACAAAGTAGTCTAAATTAGGAGAGCACTAGAATATCCAGGAATTCTGAAATAACTTTCTTTCTTATTTCCACACTTCTTTTTGTTGCTGTTGTTTTTTGTTAATCCTCACCCAAGGATATTTTTGCATTGATTTTTCGAGACAGTAGAAGGCAGGGGGAGAGACAGAGAGAAAGAAACATTGATGTGAGAGAGACACACCGACTCGTTGTCTCCCCTTACTGGGGCCAAGGATCAAGGCTTTGACTGGAATCAAACCCAGGAGGGCTGATACTCTAACCATTGAGCAAGTGGCCAGGGCTCCACATTTCTTATCATTCCTCTCTCCAATCATTTGGCTCCACAGCACAGAGTGGTATTTTAAAACGGCACTATGAAAAACAGTATGGAGTTTCCTTGAAAAATTAAAAATGGAACTTCCATTTGACTCAGTGATTCCACTTCTAGGAATATATTCTAAGAATCCTGAAACAATAATTAGAAAGAATATGTGCACCCTTATGATCATAGTGGCACAATTTACAATAGCTAAGATCTGAAGCAGCCCAAATGTCCAACAGTAGATGAGTGGATAAGAAAACTGTGGTACATTTACACAACAGAATACTATGTAGCTGTAATAAAGACAGTCTCTTACCCTTTGAGACAGCTTGGAGGGACCTGGAGAGTATTATGCTAATTAATATTCTCACTCATATGTGGAATCTAATGAATAAAATAAAACTGATGAACAGCAAAGAATTATTGGCTATTGTGTGGAAGGCTCTGTGCTAACCACCAGGGATTCTAACTCCTTCCCATAAGGAGCTCATGGCCTAGTTACAGTGATGGCGAACCTATGACACCTCTGACACCTCTGACACGTGGACTCATTTTTTGGTTGATTTTTCTTTGTTAAATGGAATTTAAATATATAAAATAAATATCAAAAATATAAGTCTTTGTTTTACTATGGTTGCAAATATAAAAAAATTTCTATATGTGACACTGCACCAGAGTTAAGTTAGGGTTTTTCAAAATGCTGACACGCCGAGCTCAAAAGGTTCGCCATCATTAGCCTAGTAGAAAAAATAAACAAGTAAGGAGACTATAATAAGTAATAATTGTTAATAAATACATTGCACTTTGAGAACAAAATATCCAAAAAAGGCTCTCCAATGGTTGTTTATCATACAGTTTAAAAAAGGAAATATGCATCTTTCAAGGCAAAGGAAACAAAAGCAACAGAAACAAAATGCAAACAAACAATACCCACTTGAGAAATAGTATGGTGTACTGAGGAATGAAAGCAGTTCATCTAGCCTAAAACAAAAATTATAATTTAGTAAGTGGTAGGTGAGGATGCTGGAACATATAAACAGGGTCCCAAACTTAAATTTCTTTATATTACCTATAAATGATTTCGTACTTTGCTTTGAGGGCAATGAAAGTTTTAATGTTCAACCATTGATTAGTTATCAGTGTAAATTATGCAATGAAAACATGTTAGCATCTATCCTTGTGAAAATTACTGAAATTTTTAGAAACTAAAAGCCATGACAGTATAAAGAATATAGAACCAATCAGTTTTGAGAACCCAGAAGGAACTCAAATTCAAATGATTGAAATTAATGAATGAAGGTTCTTCTGGGGATGAAAACACCATTTTATGAACTTATTTCTATTTAGTAAAATTTTCAAATGTATGCATCTATTTTAGGATATTTTTAAATGTTAATTGGAAACTGTCATCTAAAATATTCACATGATTAAATAAGTCTCTCCTTTCCATGATTTTCTCAATATTTAAAATGTGAAGGTAGTTTAGGTGTCCCTGGCTTGTGTCACCAACACAAACATCCCTTTGGTATCTCTTGAGGAGGCTTTTTGTTCATAGAAATGATTTGATTTTTTAAAAAATACTTACCAGTACATACATCTTTGCAGAAAGTACCTGTAGACTGATGCTGAGAAACTAAAGTTCACACATAATTATCAATTCGGAACAAATCATATTTTCCCTGAAACATGCAAAATCATTAGGTGATCTCTGTTTTTCCATCTCTTAAGGTTCACTGATATCTTCCTCTCTCCTCAATTGCCAGGAAGAGAATGCAATTACTCTACCAGTCGTGGCTTGATTTCTCGTTTCTATGGAGCTGGAGTTTTCCTAAGGAATCTTTATTTGTTAGGTATAATACAGTTCAGGTGGGGGGAAGCTCCTGTTCCACTCCTGCAGCTGCAAACTCCAGTAAGTCAGAGTGAATTTATCTCAGAGTTTTGATAGTTCTCCAATGTCTAATTTTGTTGTACATTAGCACAGGCTTAGAATGGCAACTACCCCCTCATTGCTAATCATAGATTCGGGTTAAGTCATCATTGCCTAATGTTTTCTAAAGAGTGAGTGCTGTATGCCTTACCAATTTTATTTGTTTGGATTTTATTTGATTTAACTAAACATTAGAGAGAGTGCTTAATATAACAATATGTATGATTCAGAATAAAATCATAGTAATTCCATCAAGTGGCTTTTCTTGGACTGGGTATATATCATATACAAAATCAACAATGCCAGGCATTTATACATTTCAGAGGATTTTACTAATGTTCTGTGTATTGATATTTTGTATACTATTTTTGATATGTGATGGATGATGTATAGGAATTTAAAAAATAAGAGATCCTTTATGAAATAACTAAAATGGTTTTCAAATACTTGCAGTATCCAGCTTTATAGAAAGACAGTCTCCAACTTTGAAGAAGAGAATATATTTTAACTAGATCAAATGCTACTTCCTCCTATGTAGAATGACAGTAACAATAGCACAGTCTATAAATAGTCTATAATAGCCTTAGTGGTCTCAGATCCCATACAGAGAAAGGAGAACAGCCAAGTTCTCTGATGGTATTTGGGATTTAATAATGAGCCTTTAATTGGAATTTCCCTCTTTTTGGTGGAATTTGGATGTGTGTGTTTTGTTTGTTTGTTTTTTGTTTTTTTGAGGGGGTATGTATGTGTGTTTATGTGTGGGGGTATGTGTTTATATGTCAAATTAAACATAAAAATATGTCCAAATTTTCTAAGGGCAAAATTATTCCAAAAAATATATTAACCTATATGTAAGTACTAGAGAAGTATCTTTTAAACGGCAACTTATGCATTACTAAAGCATGGAAGCTCTATTCTAAGAATCACACTTAAATGCATCTAATTCTTTTTTAGGGTTTTGTCTTTTAAGATGTCAAAAATTAGACTGTAACAGATAAAATTTTCAAGTGCAAATAACTAATCAAATTTTTTTGTAGCTTTCTGTAAATTGTTGTTTTAGAGAGTGTTTTTGATTAATCATGAATATTTCCTATTTTGATTAAATAGATTAAGAAAAATTAATTCTTGATGACATTCTGAATTTGTGCTAGTCCAAGATATTTAATATTTCAGTTTCATCAAGGAGAAATAAACAATATCTTCTGATCATTGTACCAGAAAATTGGTTAAATCACTTTCTTTGTAAGTAACTCTCTCCCGTTGTATTTACAAATGAAACAATTATTGCTGTTTTGGAGGAGACTCAAGTTTGTTTTCAAGACAGTGAAACCAGCCTTTTTAGATGAATAGACAAGAACCAAGGTTTGCCTAAGTAGAATAATGAAAGTAATTAAGAGAAGCAAAATTGTGTCAAAGCAGAAATATATTTGAAATATATGTGGGCTTGTGTGCATTAAAAACTAAAAATGAAAAGGCGGTGAAATGGCAAAAACATCCTTTAAATAGTGTTTTCATCTGAAAGGAAAGAGAAGTGTGGTATGGGAGGGCATATGATTCAATATATATTATTTGTAATAAACTAATTAGTGGGCTGAGTGGTTGGTTTACTAAAATGCATTATATTATTAAATAAATATCTATTTAAAAATAAAAAGGAAAGCTTTTGATTCTTAGCTCAGAGAAGTAGAGATATGAAAAGATCATTACTCCCAACCTTACGGCAAGGAAAAAGCTAGACAGACTGCTGATTCATGACTTTTCTGGAACACAACGGACAACTTAATTCTCATGGCATCCAACTAACCCAAAATCTGGAAAGCCAGGCATCTGTGGAGACAGAAGTGATAGGATTACTTGCTTAAATTGGGCAGGTGCTGCCGGACATGAAATAAGGCAGTCAGAATTTAGCTGAAATGCCTTATATTCTTATCAAAGGCAAGTGCAGTCTGTGTGTAAGTGTGAATCCCTTGGGGATTACAGATTTAGATAATGTTCACACTTTTTTCTGGCTTTTTCTCCAGGAACCTGACAAAGCACTTTCAGGCAAGCGTGGAGAGAATCCTTTGAAATCTCCCTCTGTAATGCTAGCTACAGGAGAGGTATAGCTGAAGCTGCTGAAACTGAGTAGCTGCATCTCATATTTCTCCTTTATCAAGCACAATCTTGGCCTCCAGGTAAAAGAGAATTCAATATTGTGAAGGAGGGGGCTGAATATGCCCCTGAAGCTGAGGGAAGAGAAAAGGAGCAAAACAAGTCAAAAAAATAATCCTCTGTCCCAGGGAAGTTTAAGTTCTGAACTCACCACTACAAGTGAAGAAGGGGCAGAAGTAATTGTGAAGGCCCTACTTATGAGACCCTTGGACATAGTGGCTGCTTAAGACTGAGGCTAAATCGGAACATTAGAGAAAGGTTCCCCAAATTAACCCTTACTTCCATAATAATAAGAATTTGATATAATAATTGTGGAATAAAATTGAGAGAGCTTCAGGAGACATATTCTTTTTCAGGTACAATGCAAAAGGAAAAATAAAAGCAAGAAGTTCAATAGACATTGAGAAAATAACTTCTGGCATAGCAACCCATACCCTAAATACCAGATATAAATAGAGGCATTTGAAACCGTGTTACATTTGAGGTATCCCTAGCAACAACAGGCTGGCCCAATTCCTGATTAGATTAATGCAAGCCCCAACATTAAAATAATAGCAGAAATGGAGAAGTGCTCATTAAGCTGAATAAAGGCTACTGTTCTACATAAAATGTCTGTCTTTCAACTGGAAATGAAAAAGAGACATAAGAAAAAAATTCTAAAAAGAACAATCATCAGAACCTTCTCATATGACACATATGTTGAAAATATTTGACAGGAAATTTAAAATACAGGCACACCTCATTTTACTGCACTTGGCTCTACTGCACTTAGCAGACACTGCTTTCTTTTTTTTTTTTTTTACCAATTCAAGACAAAACACTCCACAACAACAAAGATTAAGACTAGCTGAAGGCTCAAATGCTGGTTAGCATTTTTTAGCAATGAAGTATTTTTAACTTAAGGTATGTTCATTTATTTAGTCACTAGTGTCCCAGTGCACAAATTTGTGCACATTGAAAGGAAATCATTTAGAACATGGCCAGTGGGGCGATACTGGGCGAGCCGGCCCAACACGCCCTGGAGCCAACCTCCTATGGTCCCTTCCCAGCCGGCTGCACCTGGGGCAGCCCCAGGGCTTTAAGGGCATCTGTGGAGTGAGTGGGGTCCCTCAGCATGACCTGTGGGGATCAGGCCAAAACTGGCAGTCTGACATCCCCCGAAGGGTCCCGGAGTGCGAGAGGGAACTCTGCAAAGTTGCTGTCACTTGGAAGCTTCTGCATTAAGTGTCTGCCCCCTGGTGGTCAGTGTGCATAATATCTACCAGCTGGCCGGCTGGTCGGCCGGTCAGCTGGTTGCTTAGACTTTTATATATATAGATAACACTTTTGCACATTTAATAGAGTACAGTGTAGAGTAAACAAGTTTTTATGCACTGGGAAACTAAAAAAATCATGTGATTTGCTTTATTGTGGTCTTGAACTGCACCTGAAATGTCTCTGAGTTATGCCTATCACTATGTAAATAGGTTAAGGGGCCAAATTGAAAAGGTAGACAATGTGCAAGATAAGTTGACTAAAATAAAAGGTAACAGAGGTGAAGACTGCTTTCGATCCACTCATCAATAGATTTAATGCAGCCAATGAAATTAGAATAAGTAACTTGAAGTCTGATCAATAAAAATTACCCAAATATAAACATAAAGAGAAAAAAAAGTGAAAAAAAACTGAAAGAAAAGAAGCTTCTAGAGCTTTTGGAGAAGAACTGTGGGACAATTTGAAGTGGACTAACATATAAGTAACTGAAATCTCATAAGAACAAAAAACAAAAGAAATATTTGAAAATATAATGGCTGAAAGTTTTTAAAAACATTAACAGACTAATAAATAAATAAATAAATAAATAAATAAAATAAAGCAAAAACAAAAAACCCACCCCAAACATGTCATTTTCAATTTTACAAAGATTATGACAAAGAGACTGATAAAGAAAGAAGTATCTATATATACAAAAGGCTAAGTGTCTGTCCATCTGACCAGTATCTATGACATGCACTGACCACCAGGGGTCAGACGCTCAATGTAGGAGCTGCCATGATACACAATGGCCATTTAAAAATAAACGGCACCATGAACCTGGTGCCAACAAACCAACACTCGGCTTCCCCCAAGTGGGACACAGGCTCTGCCACCACCCTGAAGCAACAGCCCACCAAATCGCAGCCAACGCTGCCAAGACCCCATGGTGCAAAATGTGGCCCACAGCCCAACCCAGCCCAGAAATGGTTTCTGTGGGCGTGAGGTAATGATGTCACATAGCAATGCCCAGCTTCCTCTCCCTAGTGACTAGCCTCTTTGTAGTTTCTTCATCCCAGGAACCCAACTTGCTTTATAGCCAGGTGCAAACATTTTACAGTTTAACAAATGTTTGTGAAGTGTTTTCACATGCCTCATCTCATTTGATCCTTATAGAAGTCCTGGAGTAGGTAGATAGGAGACTCGGTAGAATCCTATTTTCTTTTCATTAGCCAGAAAACAGAGATTAAGAAAGTTTAGAAACTTGACCAGACTGAAAAGAAGTAAGAAATGGTGGAACTTGAAAATGATTTTAGGTTTTCTCACTACACAGAATACAGTCAAACACTGCTACAGTTAAATATGTTACCCTTTGTTCTCCCTGTAAGATCTACAATAATAATCTGCTTCATGTTGATATTTACTGCTGTGTTGCTGACAATTACCTGGAAGAGAAGCTGGGGTGCTTCACTGGGCTGGAAAAAGTTTAGCTACATCAGAAAGCAGGTCTAATTAAGCAAGTTTATTCTATGTATATAAAAGGCTAAGTTGACTCGTGCATGTGCGATGCATATAAAGTTCTCGCTGGTGCCAATCTCACACATGTGTTTTGATCTGTCATTGTCAATTGTGAATTTGGTTGACACTTCTATTATAGAGAAAGGGTGAATAGCGATATTAAAATATTTATTCTAACTAATTTCCTTTCAATGTGTACAAATCCGTGCACTGGACACTAGTATTACATACAGAGGCATAATGGTAAGAATTAGAGACTTCTTTTCAGAAGTCATGCAACCTATATAATGGTAGTAACATTTTTAAAGTGATAAAGAAAAAAGCAAACAAGCAAACAAAGGCCTGTCAACTGTGAATTTTATACCTGGTGAAAAACCTAGTAAAATTGAAGACAAAAATTTGAAATTTTCAGATAAAAATTCTGAGAATTTACTCCTAGTAGGCCAACTCTGAAAGAAATATTGAAGAGTTATTTAAACAGAAGGGAATTCTGCTGCACCGAAATAAGTGGAACTTTCAAAATGACATAACTTAGTTTTGCTTGTGTTAATTTCTCTAAAATATAACTGATTATTTAAATCTAGACAAGAGGACACATACATGTTTCTCCTTACTCTTCTCTGCTGAGCACAACTATAAGACCCAGAAACAACACAATAGGCAATTAATGAAGACCTGTGAATGCTGAAAAGAGGACAAACTTTTTAGAGACCTAACAGCACAGAACCAGGGAGTATTACATACCCCATCCAACAAAGGTAGACAACCCAGACCTAGCATTTCTGACCCCCAGTTCAACAAGAGGCAGCAAAAGTAGGCTCATTCCTCCCTTAGGCCAAACACTATTTTTCTGACCCCATCAACTGAGCCTGACAGCCACATGCAAGAGCAATCTCATACAGTGGTTGGCAAACTGCTGCTCGGCAAACCGCAGCTCGCGAGCTACATGCGGCTCTTTGGCCCCTTCAGTATGGCTCTTCCTCAAAATACTGGCTCTTCCACAAAATACCAACTTCTGAGTATGGGCCACGAAGTATCAATCGCACTGTACGTGTGTGCCCGCACGTGATATTTTGTGGAAGAGCCACACTGAAGAGGCCAAAGAGCTGCATGTGGCTCGCTAGCCGCAGTTTGCTGACCATGGTCTAGGACAGTGATGGCGAACCTATGACACGCATGTCAGAGGTGACACGTGAACTCATTTTTTTGGTTGATTTTTCTTTGTTAAATGGCATTTAAATATATAAAATAAATATCAAAAATATAAGTCTTTGTTTTACTATGGTTGCAAATATCAAAAAATTTCTATATGTGACACGGCACCAGAGCTAAGTTAGGATTTTTCAAAATGTTGACACGCCGAGCTCAAAAGGTTCACCATCACTGGTCTAGAAGATCTGCCAATAATATGTAGTCAGAGGCAGTGTTCCCCTTCTCCTCTCTGCTTCAGATTCCCTCACCATCTCACCTTCTCTTCCACAATAGATACTGATCTGGGAGAAAATAAGCTGTTAAGGACTCAGCAGCCACGACAAGCTGCCAGGACTTGGGATACCAGGGGTCTTTTTTTCCCACAGGCCAGAATCTCCCCTCACCTTCCTAGAGACATTGATACAGCATGAGCAAGGATATCAGCACAAAAGCAAACAAACAAACAAACAAACAAACAAACAAACAAACAAAACCTGTCTAGTCAGGGAAGCCACTTTGTCCCCTCAGACCTAAGACTTCTCTCCCTGACTGTAAGACACCCAGAGTCTAGTCTGGGGAGCCCCTATCTTTGTATCAGACAACAACATCAGGAGAAATAGGTGCCTCCAGCAGCAACAGATAAACCAGGCACACAAAACAGTACCACAAAGACTCAGAAAATTATGCCCTAACTGGTTTGGCTCAGTGGATAGAGAGTTGGCCTGCGGACTGAAAGGTCCCAGGTTCAATTCTGGTCAAGGGCATGTACCTTGATTGCAGGCACATCTCCAGTAGCGGGTGTGCAGGAGGCAGCTGCTCGATGTTTCTCTCTCATTGATGTTTCTAACTCTCTATCCCTCTCCCTTCCTCTGTAAAAAATCAATAAAATACATTTACAAAAAAAACAGACTCAGAAAATTAAACTGCCCATGGAACCACAGCCCACAACTATAGGCCAACCGGGGGTGTGGGAGGGGGGTGGCCAGGGAGAGGTCAAGGGAGGAATAGGAGACATATGTAATACTATATGTAATACTTTAAACAATATTTCTCTGTTTCTCTGGGGAACTTAGACTAATACAGTAAATACTTTTAAAAATTAACGGTAAAAAATAAAGCAAACAATGTAATAAGAAAATGGGCTAAAGATATAAACAGACATTGAAGTGAAGAGGACACATAGATGGTGAATAAGCACATACAACATGTTCAATATCATTAGCTGTCAGAGAAATGTATATTAAAACCACAATGAAATATCACTACATATTCATCAGAGTGGCTGACATTAAAAAAAAAAAAGTAACAACACTAAAAGCTTATAAGGATGTGAACAAATTTGATCATACATACATTACCGATGAGAATGTAAAAAGTACATCTACTCTGGAAGATGTTTTGGCAGTTTCTTATATAATTAAACTTGCAATTACCATATAAACAAGCAATTGCATTCATGGGCATTTATCCAAGAAAATTTGAAAAAAATATGTTCACACAAAAACATCTACACAAATGTTCATAGCAGTTTTATTCCCAAACTGGAAAGCTATCCAGATGTCTTTCAACAGGTGAATGATAAATTTTAAAAAATACAGTTCTTTGTATCAGCAATTCACTCTTTTGCAATAAAAAAAAAGAGTGAATTGCTGATACAAAGAAAACAAATGAATCTGCAGGAAATTATTGTAAATGAAAGAAACAATATCAAAAGTTCACAAATTGGGTGGTTTCATTTGTGAAATATTTCTGAGTTAAGAAAATGTTAGGAATCAAAAAGAGATTCATGTTTAGAGCAGAAAAGCAGGAGAGAGAAAGGTGAGTGAGGTTATAAAAAGGCAAGAGCAATTCATGTGGTGATGAGATAGCTCAGTATTTTGACTGCAATAGTGGATACAAACTACACATGTAAGACTATTTCGAACTAAATGCACACACATACCACCCACATAGCTTAGTACAAGTGAAGCTGGTGAAATTTGGGTAAGATTAGTGGGCTGTATTCAATCAATAAGCTGGTTGTGATATTATGCTATAGTATCTTACCACTGGATAAAAGTGGGTGACGCTTAAGCAAGATTTTCATGTATTATTTTTTTAAACTGTATGAACCCACCCTTGCCAATCAGCATTTCATTAAAAACAGTAAACCATTTGAAGATAATTCAGAAAAACAGTAAAAATTTCTATTAAATGCTTAATATTATTAGAAATAAAAAATACAAATTAAAACAGATGGCATATATGTACATCCTTTAGTGACTAGAATTAAGAATCTGACAATGCTAACTACTATTGAGAAATGCGGAACGACTTACTTTGGGAAAAGATATAACAGATACTACAGATATAAACAGATACTACAAATTTAAATATTATTTGCTATTTTTTTAAATAAAGTAAAACAGTAAGTCTCAACTGGGAGCTGATTTTACCTCCTAAGGGACATTTGGCAATAGCTAGTTATTTTGGATTGTCACAACTGACACAGTAAGTACTACTGGCTTCTAGTTGGCCAGGATACTGCTGAGCATCCTACCATCTACAGCAGCAATTGTCAACCTTTTCATCTCATGGCACACATAGACTCATTACTAAAATTCTTTGGCACGCTAAAAACATTTTTGCCAATCTGAAAAGAAAGGGTATAATTTTGATTCATTCACACCGGCCAGCTATTGTATTGGCTTTTGTCATTTTTTTTTTTTTAATTTGACAATCTAAGGGAAAAGAGGTCAGTGCCTCTGACTAAATAGTCAGGTATTTCATGTTTTCAAAATTTAATAAAGAGGAGCCAGTATGCCTATTTTTTTAAAAAAATGAATTTATTGGAGTGTCATTGATTAATACAAATATATAGATTTCAGGCATACGATTTTACAATACATTATCTGTACATTGTATTGTATGTCTACCACCCCAAGTTAAGTCCCCTTATATCACCATTTATTATGGCACATGTGGCATACTGGTTGAAAACTGCCGATCTACAGGACAGCCTTCCACAATGAAGAATCATTGATTCTAAATGACCAGAGTGCTGAGGCTAAAAAACCCTGATATATATATATATATGACCTCCTACATGACCCAACAATCCCACACCTAGGTATTACCTAAGAGAAATGAAAACATGTGACTGTAACACACAAATATATATTCTTAATGGGTTTATTAATAATAATAAAAAGTATGAAACAACCTATGTGTCCATCTTCAGATTCATGGAAAATTATAGTGTATTCATACAAAAACATTCTACTCAGCCATAAAATGGACTGTACCACTGATCCATAAAAATATGGATACATTCTCAAAATCATATGCTGAAAGAAGTCAAAAGCAAAAGAAAAATTACACTACTCACTTAATTTTCATTGAAATGTAGGACAAGCAAGATGAACCTACAGTGACAGGAAGGAAATCAGTAAATGCCTGAGGTCAGAGGTATGGCAATTGACTACAAAGCTGCATGAAAGAACTTTTTGCAAATAATGTAGATGTCCTCTGCGTTGTCTGTGATGCTATTTACTAGGGTGTATAGCATTCTCAAACGGCATGTAACTGTGCAATTAAAATTAATGCATTTTAATACATAATTTAATTCATAAATACATCTATAATTATAAAATCATTATATGCTAATTAGACCAGACATCCTTCCAGATAACCTTCCGGATGAAGCCGGGGCTTTGAGGGAAGCCTGGGTCCTGGGTGCCAGAGGGAGCTTTTGGTACCAGCAGCCAGGGGAAGGAAGGCCTACTCTTGCATGAATTTCGTGCATCCGGCCTATAGTTTTATTATAAAACAGAAAAGTATTGGTTCTTGATAAGCAAATAAAAACAAGGGATCACATAGAATTTAAAAGGGGCCTTTTCTATCTACCCTGCCTATTACAGCAACTCTCTTTATACCTCCCCTTTTCCTAATTTATTTTTATAGCATTTATTTATCTGGTAATTGTTTGTATGTCCACTAGAATATTCATTTCCTGAAGCCCAGGGCCTTTTCATATGCATTTCCAAGCTGTATCTCCAACACTGGCACCTGCCCTATACTCAGTGACTATGTTTAAAATTGATGAACGATGAGACATGTTTTGACTTCTCCAGGAGGTTTTTCTGAATGCCACTGGGCTGAGGGACTACCCCTTACTGATCTCATAGAAATATCTGGTGCGTGAATTTTATAATTGTGCCTATTTTAAGCTTCCTCTCTGCTTTCATTTGGGTCCTTCTGTTTTGCTTTTTTCCTGGCCTATTCCCCCCCGCCCCCATGATATGCTCCTTGAGTTCAGATATTGCATGTTTAGACCACTTCACTCTCAATATCTCACAGCATCTTTAGCATATGTAGCACTCAATAAAATTTGATTCAATGAGTAAGTGAATGAACTTACATATAAGATAACAGAGCCTCAGAACTAATTAATATTTGCACAGCTGAATAATGATTAAAAAATTATTTACTTTTTGTAATTTGCTGTTCTCATTAAGAAATGGAAATGTTAACTTAGGGAGGGGTCCTCATTCCTGCTGTTGCTAATGGAGTGGAATTCCAAAACAAAGAATCTTCTGAGATTCCTATGGGAGAATAAGTGATTTTTTTTTTTTTGGTATGGAATTACATCCCTCCGTTTCCAAAGTCTCATTTCCCTTTGTCCCATCATAGAAGAAGCATGGCTTCAGCAGAGCTAAAAATCAGTCAATAACAAGAGTTTCCTTTCCATGTTGGAGCCAGGTCCAGTCCAGCTGTAGGCTAACATAGTTTTTGTCCCTCGCAACAGTCCATCAGTCCATGGCATATGGGGGTTGCAGGGCCACATTTTGTGGAGGAAACATGGGCAAATTCAAAAAAGCCAAGAGAGAGACAAGAGCAACAAGGGAGCCAAGAGAGATAACTCCTTTGTTTAGGAGATTATGTATTCCCATCTTGGCCAACCGTCTCGTCTCTGTCCACAGGTTTGACTGACAGACAAGTACTTGCCCTGTCACTCCAACTTCACTGGGCATGAGTCTATCTTCCTGTTACTGGAGCCCTTCCTCTAGTGTTTTGCAGGGAATATGCATGGGGTTCCATGAGGAGTGCAAAGTTGCAGCTTCCTGGTGAAACTGCCCAAATAACATGCTTATCTATAATGTCTGGCTTCCAGATTTGCTCCTTTCCCACTATTAACATAGCTAATTACAATGGTATCAGAAGCATTGGAGGAAATAGCATTAAATCCCAACTGTCTTTTTAGAGTCAATAATATGCACTGCAGCACTCAGAGAGGTTACAAAACTAAGCATTTTCTATAAATAGATCTATGTTCTGTGAGACATAATTTTGAAATATAGACCTAAAAGTTAGAAAAAGAAACAACACTTATTGATCTCTTCTTCACGCCAGGTAAATACTAAAGGCTTTACATACATTTTCTGCAGTTCTCTCAAGATCCCTGAGATAAGAGTTGTTTTCTATATTTGTGGGATAATGAAATTGATACTTAGAGAAGTCAAACTGAGTATAGTCTCAGAGTAACTAAAAGGAAAAACATGATTTGAATCTAGGCATGTGTCAGTTATGCCTGTTCTATTCTATTGTCTTCCATAGGTGACATGCCAACAATTTAGTATGTTAAATATTCATATAAAAATATCTGGATATTTCCACAGTTTATGAGAACGCTTAAAATTTTTGTTTTGAAAGATATATTTTCAAAAGACATTGACTATAAAAAACAAACAAACAAAAAAAGAGACATTGACCTATGAAAAGAACTTGAATTTGTTTTGGTTTCAGAATCATTAACACTTTTAACATAAACTCATCTCTATTCTTTTGTTGAAGATGGTGCCCAAACTTCTATTCAGATGTCTTTATTGACTAACCCCTTTAACATTAAGAACTTGATGTTGCATATTCTTAGCCCCTATTTATCAACACACACTTTGAGCAAATGGATTAATACCTGATTTTCTTAAAGGAACAGTAACTCCCTTAGTGTTATGATCTATCACTTCCTGCCAAGGAAATACTGGCCCACAAATGCTGCTTTCATCAGTTAATGAATCTGGAGATTCAAGACATAATCAGTTTGAACAACAGATATTAGATTATAATAAAACAAAAAACAATAAATACTATGAATTTTTCCTTGTATATGCCCAAACCTGTTTCTGAAATAGTAGTGATTTCAACCACTCTCACAACAAAGATGTTTTTTGCACATTTGATAAAGTGATGCCTTCCATCAACCGAGGATGAAGAGTCCTAAGAAACAAATTCCCAAGTGCAATATTGCCCCTCACAGTTTGTATTCTGCCTCCAACCTATTACCCTAATGCGCATAGCCGAGTTTTCTGGAAGATATCTCAAATTTTTCACATCTGAAAGTTTGGGTGAAGTTGAGCTTTCTAAAACTTACCAAAGCCCATTTGTAAGCAAGTGATTCTCAAGTGCTGATTTTGCAAGCAAAACATTAATTTAACATCATTTATTTCTCTGTTGTTTTGAAGTCATGCCAGTACAAATTCATCTGGGAAGTAAAAGATGAAAAAACAAGAACAGGGAGAGCAATGTATTGCAATAAAAACTTTGGCAGAGGAATAAATAGGCATGGCAGGTCAGACTACATTTACATAAATCACTTTGCCAAAGGTGGTTTCAAAGAGAAGAGGCTTGTCCCTGTATTACTGGTGAAGCATCTCCCTTTGAGTTCTGACCTCTGTGGCAGCTACAGAAAACTTCTTTTTAAGGACAAATAATCAAGATTCATTTTCTACATTTTCAAAGTAGATGAAGACAAACTATGCATCTTCCATTGTGTTATAGAAACTACATCTCAAAACAGCTGCCAGGAATTCTTTCATAAACTTGAGATAGCTTGTATGAAGTTACCCTTTATCAGAATCAGTGTATTCCATATTCAGCAGTATTAGGCTAATAAAAATAAGTAATTCCAATTTACATTCCAGATTTACTTTTAAAAACAAAACAAACAAACAAACAAACAAAAACCTGTTCTTTTGTATCCGACTAGTTACAATTGCATTCTCCAGGTCTTTTGTGAGAGGAACCTTAGAGGGAATGTCCCCCCTTTCAATGCACCCCATCGGATTAGGAATACATTCTCTAACTGATGTATCAAAAGTTTATTCTTTTGTTTTGTTTTTCATTTTCACTTTGTTTGTAATTACAATAACTTTGTTAGCTTTTTTCCCAACAAATTACCATATCTCCCTATGGAAGATACCACCTTCACTCTCTCCTAGTTTGGATGCTTATATTAAGTGCTATATTTTGATTATAGACACAGTGAAATGTCTCCACAACTTAACATGCTCCAGTGACTTTTCAAGGGCATCAGACTAATGGCCAAGCCTTAGCATTCTGAACAGTAGGTTCTTGAAATGCTGTCCATTTATATAATGTTACGCTACGCACCTACAGCCCAGTTTCACTGATTTATTGCTTTCCCACTTACCTAGAACATTCTTCCCCTCTCTGTGGAGTTCTGCAGAGACAACCTTACTCAGCTTTTTGACACAGTTCAAAATACTACATTCATGACTTTGCTTACTTTTTTTTTTATAAATTTGTAGCAGGAATTTTCAAAAGAATTTTTATTCTTATCCTGGACTTGTGATGAAGTACTGGCACTGAGGATAAGTGGTCCATTTGCCCTGCATGTTAAGGAAAATAAAGCAAAAGCAGCTGGTGCTCCTGTCTCTCTCCAGTGTGTATAGAAATTCGACAACTCAGGCGCCAGTCTTTCTCCTCAACCCCAGTCTGTGAATAAGGGCAATGGACCTGCATTTTGCAGGGTTACAGTGGCCGGTTATTTTCTCTCTTCATACCGCTTTCAGGGAGAAGATGCTGATGTTATCTGGTCTGCTGGAGACCAAGGGTAGGAGTCTAAATAGAATCACACTTCAAGACTGAAAAATATCTGAAAAACAGAAGGGTCGCTCTTTTGTTCCTCAGTCAGGAGACCTGTTGTCATGCTTGTACTTCTAGAACAGGAGAAAGAGCATCTGAAGGGAGGTAGCTGGAAGATGAGCAGGGCTGACAGTGGGCTAGCAGGACTCTGGACTTCCCCACCCCTCTGCCAAATCCTCATCAAGTAGAATTTATGTCATGTAGAGAGGACCATTCCCCTCCAAGGGGGGACATGTTACCCACATCCAGGGATGATAGCTCTCTGCTCGTCTGTCCTTTATCTTATTTTTCCCTTGTTTGCCACCAAAATGGGAAAGGTAACCTTGCCCCTGGAGAACAGAGAGTAATAATTCTGAATTGTGCAAAAAATTACACCTCTGAACACAAGAAAAACATAGTTTTAGGAACCAAAATGACACCATTTATGATACAGGAAGGGCTGAAATCATAAGGATACAGGGAAAGTAATAATTAAGTAGAGGGAAGTGGGTCTGGGTGGGATATAATTTGAATATATATCTAAATGGAAAAGAAAAACCATTTTAGGTTTATAACCCAGTGAGTTACCTATCTGTAAATTATTCGTTACATATTGGTTATCCAACACAATATTTACTGAGCCATTACCATGTACCCAAAACTGATACAGCCCCAGGAACAAAGCATGGCCCACTTTTTTCCGAGCTTGCAGGCTGGTAAACATGACTTCATCTGTAAAGGCTTCTCTTACTCACATCACAGGACAGAATTCATTCCTCCATTTTCTGAGATTTCAAACTATGTGTATATACAACTAGACGAACATATTTCTTATAAGTTTCAATCAACTGTAAATCCTCATCATGTTAATGATGCTCTCAACCCAGTGTGGGACAGACTTGCATCCAGTCTCATTCTAAGAGTGAAAGTCAGAAAGGAACTGGGCTCGAAGGCAATTCTGGGATCCTGAAACTGTGTGACCTTGGAAATTAATCAAGTGATATGAATCCCTGCCTCTTAAATAAAAATAATAATAGCCTCCAAGGTGGTTGTGATATAGATATTCATACACACACATATACACACATACATGTTCATACATGTCAATATACTTATACATATAATACATATTTATACATATATATTAATAATATACAGTGGTTGGAAAAATAGGTGTACTGTTGTTTGTATGGAAAATAATACAATAATTAACAAATAACAATACAAGAATAAACTCTGTTTTGCATACTCACAACTGTAAACCTACTTTTGCCCATTCTTGTATTTAAGTATCTTATCTAATAAAAGAGAAACATGCAAATTGACTGTACCTCTGCTATACCCACAAGCCACACCCACAAGCCAATCAGGAGTGAGTATACAAATAAACCCAACCAAGATGGCAGCGGCCACAGAGCTGGAGCGAACAAAAGGCTTTGGTTGCCCCTAGAGACGGAGGAAGCTAAGCTTCCTGCCTGCCCTGGCCGTTTGCTGTCTCTGCTCAAGGATACAAAGTTTCAATTATAGAAGATAAATAAATCCCAGATACCTGCTTCCAGCCACTGTGGCCTCCTCTCAAGGAGGGTCTGGGAGCTTGGGTTGCCCGGGGCCATGGCCAGCCAGCAAATAGCCCTCAGCCCCTCACCCAGGCTGGCCATGCCCCCATGGGGTGAGGGTCCCCAATGGGGGACTTGGCCAGACTGAAAACAGCCACCAGCTCCTCACTCAGGCTGGCCAGTTACCCCAGCAGGGACCCCCTCCCTGAAGGGTGTGTGCCAGCTTGAAAACAGCCCTCAGCCCCTCACCCAGGCTATGCCCCCAGCAGGGACCCTCACCCCATGGGGGCGTGGATGGTCTGCAAACCACCACAGGCCCCTCGCCCAGGCTGCCCTATGCCCCAAGGGAACCCCACCCTGATCCGAGACACCCTTCAGGGCAAACCAGCCGGCTTCCTCCTATGCACCAGGCCTCTATATATACTAATAAAAGGGTAATATGCTAATTAGACTGGAGACTTTCCAGAGACCTTCCGGACATTCTTCTGGACAAAGCCATGGTGGTGGGGCAGAGGTAAAGGTGGTTAGAGGCCAAGAGGGGAGGGCAGTTGTGGGTGATCAGGCTGGTGGGGGCCGGGGCCATTGGGGGTAAGCAGACCAGCAGGGGGGCCAGTTGGCGGCAAGCAGGCCATCAGTGGGGGTCAGTTGGAGGTGATCAGGACAGTGGGGGGTGCAGTTTGGAGTGAGCAGGCCAGCAGGGGGGCAGTTGGGGGCAAGCAGGCCAGTGGGGAGGGGAGGTGGGGGCAAGCAGGCCAGCAGGGGGGAAGTTGGGGGTGATCAGACCAGCATACAGAGTGGTTAGGGACAATCAGGCAGGCAGGCAGGTGAGTGGTTAGGAGCCAGGAGTCCCAGATTGCAAGAGGGATGTCCCACTGCTGGTTTTGGCCCAATCTCTATAAACCGGCAGTAGGACATCCTTCGAGGGGTCCCAGATTGGAGAGGGTGCAGGCCAGGCTGAGGAATGCCCCCTCCCCCTTGCACAAATTTCGTGCACCGGGCCACTAGGGTATAATATAAAACACTTGATGAGCAGTAGATGTTCACTGATGACTAATCCCTTTCCATATGTCTTTCACTTGTTTATCTCCTGTGCCCAAATCACTCAATATTTTAAAGGTGAAATTTTGTAATATACGAATATCATACTATTTCCTCCAAATAGTGTCCTCGCTTTTATTAATTTGCCTTCTTTTACTGGTCCCCTTTTTTTCCCTCAGTATTTTATTTTATTTATTTATTTATTTATTTGTTCTTTTGTTTATTTATTATTGCTTTCAGAGAGAAAGGGAGAGGAAGAGTGAGACAGAAACATCAATGATATGAAAGAATCATTGATAGGCTGCCTCCTCCATGACCCCTATAGGGAATGGCTCCCACACCTGGGGCATGTGGCCTGATCAGGAATCCAACGATGAACTCCTGGTTTTAAGTCCATGCTCAACCACTGAGCCAAGTCAGCCAGGCTCCCTCCGTATTTTTCATAAGGCTTATCTAACTAAGGCTTTCTAGTCAGGACTCTTAGATATTAATACAACTCTTTTGACTTCCTCCTCCAATATGTGACTCTTGATTTGTCTTATACACTTCTCATTTTAGTACCCAGGCTTGGCAGAGGGATTTTTATGCGATCAGCTTGGGTATATATTTGTTGCACCTTTTGTTTCATATATTGATTATTTACATCCCTGTACTCATATTCACAACCTAGCACATACCATTCTCTTGGATCCACATTCTTTTTAAAGTCTGGTTAAGGTTTATGTGCATGTTTTCAGATTTTATAAGTCGGTTGTTCTGAAGCCTAGACATTTGTCTGAATTATATCCAGTTTTAAAAAATGTTATAAACTGTGATAGGACAAGATTGCTCTTTGCAAAGCTTGACCATTGCTAAATTGTTCTTTCTAGTCACGGAGAATTAATACCCTTTTTCCGTTTAATACTTCTAAGTATTGTCACTTACGCCAGAGCCGAGAATGCTTTGCTAGATTTTCTGCTTTTAGTTGAAGAAGGCTGATTCACGGGCTGGTTCCATCCTCCCCGTCTTTCTCCCATTCTCTTACTGAGCACATATGTTTTGTCAGGAACTGTGCATTGGTCAGCGTTCTCTAGAGAAACAGGATATATCTGTATATTCAACCTACATCCATATTCTTATCCATATCCATATTCATACCTACACCTATGTCTTTATCCATATCCATATCTATATCCTTATCCACATCCACATCCACATCCATATCCATATCCATATCCATACCCATACCCATATGTATATCCATAGCCATCCCCATATCCATAGCCATATCCATACTCATACCCATATCCATATCTTTATCCATGTCCATATCTTTTCCATATACATATTTATATCCATATCCAAATCCATATCTAAATCTCATATATAGATGATGATATATAGATATATAGATATATAGATATATAGATATATAGATATATAGATATATAGATAGATATATAGATATATAGATATATAGATATAGATATGGATAGATATATGAGGAGATGTTTTATTAATAACTTTTTTCAATTAACAGTTAGCATATGATATTACATTAGTTTCAGGTGTACAACACAGTGGCATCAAATACCTACTACGCCATTGCCTTGATAAATCCAGCAACCATCTGACATCGCACATAGTTACTGTGACACTATTGTCTATAATCCCATGCTGTCCTTTACATCCCTGTGACTATTCTGTAACTACCATTGGCGAGGATGTTTTTCTTAAATGGGTATTTGCTCAGGTGTTTTGGGGGGCCAAGAAGTCCCATGATGTGCCAACTGCAAGCTGGGAAACCAGGAGGGCTGGAGATATAACTCAATCCAAACGGGAAGTCCTGAGAATCAGGGTGCCACTGGTGTAGGTCTTGCCTGAGGCTGAACACACAAGATCCAGGAGTGTCAATGTCCAAGTGCAGAGCATGGATCTCAGCTGAAGCAGAATGAGTGAATGTGCCCTTCTTCCACCTTTTGCTCTCTCTTCAGCCCTCAACAGGTTGGATGAAGCTCACCCTCACTGTGAGAGCAATCTTTTTGTTCAGACTACTGATTCCAGTGCTGATCTCTTTCTAAGAAACCCTCACAGACACACCCCGTCAAGTTGACACAAAATTACCCATCAAACTCTGGGAGAAGAAATAGGATAAAACAGTAACATCCATCAAAATGTTGCAGTCTGCCAAAGCCGGTTTGGCTCAGTGGATAGAGCGTCGGCCTGCGGACTGAGGGGTCCCGGGTTCGATTCCGGTCAAGGGCATGTACATGGGTTGCGGGCATATCCCCAGTGGGAGATGTGCAGGAGGCAGCTGGTCGATGTTTCTCTCTCGATTTTTCTGGCTCTCTATCTCTCTCCCTTCCTCTCTGTAAAAAATCAATAAAATATATTTAAAAAAAAAATGTTGCAGTCAAATGGACCTGGTGCTGTTTCTAGGGTTTGTCATGTATTAGCTGTGTCACCTGGAAAATGTTATTTACCTTCAATTTGCTGATTTGTGAAAAGAAATAATTATAGTGCCTATCTAACAATGACTGGAGAATATTAATGTACACTGTCTGGTAGTGCTATGATTATTAAGGAATTTACATATATTATCATACCTATTCCTAATAATAGCTGGGTAGCTTAGGTATTCTTATCTTTCCCATTTTATATAACAGAAATCAGCTTTTAAAAAATTCAGACATGTCCAACTGGTGTGGCGCAGTGGTTGAGAGTCCACCCATAAACCACAGTTCCATTCTCAGACAGGGCACATGCCCTGGTTGTGAGCTTGACCCCCAGAAGGGGGTGTGCAGGAGGCAGCCAACCAATGATTCTCTCTCATCATTGATGTTTCTATCCTTCTTATCCTCTCCTTTTCTCTCTCTGAAATTAATAAACACATATTTTAAAAAAATTCAGGGAGCCTGAAAATATTTAGTGTAAATCAGTAGCACATTCAAAATTATATTCCAGGTCTAGTTCAGTTTAATTTGTAGGCCCATGCATTGCTTACTGTTAATTCATAAAGGAAACCACAGGAGCATGTCTTTATTTCTCTGAAATTAATTAATATTTAAATATGAAAATTTAAGCACCAATAATAGACTAATGGAAATGAATAGTTCCGGTGTCTCTGACACTATTATGAGTATGCCTGGTAGAATCATGTATAGTAGGCATTTTCAAGAGGTATTCTTAGCCGAACCGGTTTATCTCAGTGGATAGAGCGTCGGCCTGTGGACTCAAGGATCTGGGGTTGGATTCCAGTCAAGGGCATGTACGCTGGTTGGGGGCATATCCCCAGTGGGGGGCGTGCAGGAGGCAGCTGATCGATCTCTCTCATTGATGTTTCAACTCTCTATCCTTCTCCCTTCTTCTCTGTAAAAAATCAATAAAATATATTTAAAACAAGGAGGTATTCTTAGCCACAACTCACACTCCCTTTGTGTCATTCATTACCTTAAGCTCTACTCTTTGAGGCTAATCAATCCGATAATCATCTCCATCAATGTTATTCATAAATTAATTCTGATTCCATGTAAGTTATTACTTTTATACAATGCTAGTGTTAAAAATATGAGCAGTAAGATCAGGTTTTATTGTGAGTCATAGATAGAAGAATATTTGGAAAAGGGCCATGAATCCCTTGTAAATTATATTGTACTAGTGCCCTGGTGTACAGAGTCGTGCACATTGAAAGGATATTAATTAGAAGGTGGCCGCAGGGCTAGACTGGGCATGATGGGCTGGACACGCCCTGGAGCCAACCTCCTACAGTCCCTCCCCAGCCGGCTGCACCTGCGGTGGTGCTGCAGCTCAAAGGGTGTCTGCGGAGTGAGCAGGGTCTCTCTGGCAGGTGGGGGTCCCTTGGCCTGGCCTGCGGGGATTGGGCCAAAACTGGCTCTCCGACATCCCCTGATGGGTCCAGAATTGTGAGAGGGCGGTTCTTGGGTGATGCACCCTGGAATTGGGCTCCCTCCTCTCTGGTTCCAGGGTGCTTTACTGGAGAACCACTGCTGCCAAGTCACCACAGCGCTGCAGCTCCTGCATTGAGCGTCTGCCCCCTGGTGGTCATTGTGCGTAATAGCTACTGGTCAGATGGTTGGACGATCATTTAGCTATATATATATATATATATATATATATATATATATATATATATACTAGAGGCCCAGTGCATGAATTCATACACCGGTGGGGTCTGGCCAGTTGGGGCGAGGGGATGCTGGAGGTTGGCCGGCCAGCCCCACCCATGATCGGGGGGGAGGGGAAGTGATTGGGGTTGGGGCCAGCTGAAGGCAGGGGCCGCAAATGGTTGGCTGCTGGCCTTGCCACTTGGTCGAATTCTCAGTTGAACTCCTGGTCAAAAGGACAATTTGAATATTAACCTTTTAGTATATGGGATAGACATCAACATATTTTACATGTATATAAGAGTAACTCAAAGTAGAGGATTTCTAATTAATAAAGGAACATATTACCAATACTGATTCTTATTAACACTCTACCACCACTTAAAACATGGCTATAAGCAATTTAAATTAAAAATTTAAGTTATGGCCCTAGCTGGTTTGGCTCAATGGATAGAGCATTGACCTGTGGACCAAAGGGTCCTGGATTCAATTCTGGTCAAGGGCTCATACCTACCTCGGTTGCAGGCTACCCACCCCCACCCCCACCCTGGTCAGGGCTCCGGTCAGGGCACCTGCAGGAGGCAACCCATCGATGTGTTTCTCTCACATTGCTATTTTTCTGTCTTTCCCTCTCTCTAAAATCAATGGAAAAATATCTTGGGGTGAGGATTAAAAAAATAAGTTGTGAACTTTTATGATATAGCAGAGTGAGGTCCAGGGAACTTGGTTTTCTTTGGGTCTCTGGTCTGTTATCAACACTGTTGGAATTTGGGTAATAACTTCTCTGCAAATAATTTTTCTAATAATTGGGGTTCCCAGGTGAACTTAACCTTTTTTTCAGTAAAAGATATCCAATGTTTGGCTTGAACAATACCCTTAAATTCTTCTCCATCATCTTTTTTTAAATTCTAATTTCTAATTTTATTTATTTCCTGTCTTTCATATTGACGTTAGTAACACAAACACACTAACACAAAAACAACAACAAATAACCATTTTCACATCATCTTCCTTCAGGTACTTGAAAGGGATCATTAAGTCACCCCCTCAAACTCACAGATCACTTGATTCTTTCTAGAAACAAGATACATAGTATGTAAAATTTTAGTATCAGACATAAAAAAACAAACTAATCCTGTTTAAGAAACATTTTAGCATATTATAAATCAGCACCAAAATGATAATATGTTTGTACTTACATATTAAAAACAGTCCTAGCCAATTTGGCTCAGTGTTTAGAATGTTGGCCTGTGGACTGAAAGGTCCCAGGTTTGATTCTGGTCAAGCGTACATACCTGGGTCGCAGGCTTCTGACCCTGGTCAGAGGCACGCAGGAGGCAAGCAATTGATGTGTCTCTCTCACACTGGTGTTTCTCTCTGTCTCTCCCTCTCCTTTTCACTCTCCCTAAAAAAAATCAATGGAAAAAATATCCTTGAGTGAGGATTAAAAAAATAATATTAAAATAAATAACAAGACATAATCTTGTTTGTTAAAAAATATCCTTATAATAGAATTAAATAGCTGAATAATGAGTTTCTCTGCATATATTATTCTTTTTAAGGAATTGTTTTCAATTGTGCAATAATATGATTTTCTTATATTAAAGACCATCACAGATAATGCTGTTACTATTTTTTTTCTGAATGAGTCTATTAGCATTCTTAAAATATCCATGTATTAACAGCAATTGCACAACAGATCCTTTTATTTTATTTTTCCTACAACACAGCTGGGGGTATTATAGCATTATTACATTTAAAAACTTTTTCAACATTATTCTTACAAGCTCATTGTTCAAAATAATTTCGTTAAGGACTGTGGTAAAAATTTAATTTTATGTATTTCAGCTTTATAGATGGAACTGAGTTTCCCAGCTAACAGTTTAAACTATCAATGAGGTTACTATAGCTGACAGATGCTAATTTTGACATGCTATTTTCAGACCAGATTTTTAAAAAACATTAACAACATTCATTATGATATTATTTTTCTTAATATTTCTCTAAGTCACCTTTTCTTTTTCATATAATGAAGTAAAATAAAAAAAAAAAAAAACTTATAGGTGTTTATTCTAGGAAAGATCCTATGAGTTGTCTGGTTCAATGTATTTTATTTTTAATACTAGGGGCCCGGTGCACGAAATTTGTGCACTGGGTGTGGGGCCGGGGGGAGTGTCCCTCAGCCCAGCCTGCCCCCTCTCACATACTGGGAACCCTCAGGCGTTGACCCCCATCACCCTCCAATCGCAGGATCGGCCCCTTGCCCAGGCCTGACGCCTCTGACAGAGGCGTCAGGCCTGGGCAGGGGACCCTCATTTCCCCCCATCACTGGTTCTGCCCCCAGCCCAGGCCTGATGCCTCTGGCCTAGGCGTCTGGCCAGGGCAGCGGGGACCTGCAGTGGCAGCGGCCCCGCGATCGTGGGCTCCGCTTTAGGCCCAGGCAAGGGACCCCTAGCTCCTGGGACTGCCAGCTTCGACCATGCCCAGCTCCCATCGCTGGCTCCACCCCTACTTCCTGCTATCACTGGCCAGGGCGGAAAAGGCACCTGATTCTCCGATCATGGCTGGGGGACAGGGCAAAGGCGGCCCCAGGTCCGCCTTTGCCCTGCCCCCCAGCTCTTAGCTCCCCCCTGGGTTTCGGATCACTGTCAGTGGCAGGGGGCTTCTTCCTGCTTTCCCTTTCGCCTCCCTGCATTGTGCCTACATATGCAAATTAACCGCCATCTTGTTGGCAGTTAACTGCCAATCTTAGTTGGCAGTTAATTTGCATATAGCCCTGATTAGCCAATGAAAAGGGTATCGTCGTATGCCAATTACCATTTTTCTCTTTTATTAGTGTAGATGTTTGGAAAATGCACAGTTCCAGGGTAAGTGACCATTCTCATGCTCACAGAGTAAATCTGCTTTTCAGTCATGGCTCTGACACCAGTGGAAAACTCAAATGTCTATATTGGAAATCCCCTCCTCCTTTTCAAAAACTTTCACATTAGTTATGTTAACTGACCTACACCATAGAGTGAATTCAAACAATTTAGAGAACTTTCAGGAAAGTTTATGCCAAATATCCTATATAATAAAAGTATAATTATGCTAATTCGACCGGACATCCTTCTGGATGACCTTCTGGATGAAGCTGGGGGTGTGAGGGAAGCCGGGTCTTGGGTGCCAGAGGGAAGCCGGTGCCGGCAGCCAGGTGAAGGAAGGCCTACTCTTGCATAAATTTCGTGCATTGGGCCTGTATATCCTGTATAATATATATATCCTATATAATAAAGAGCTAATACACTAATTAGACCTGATGGCAGAATGACTTTCCAGAACAACCTTCTGGAATGACCAATGGGCGGGGCCATGAGCCAACCAGGCCTCCAGGGCTGAGGCAGCTGGGGCTGTAAGGGCCTACTCTTGCATAAATTTCATGCATTGGGCCTCTAGTGTGTGTGTGTGTGTGAGTGTGTGAGTGTGTGTGTGTGTGTGTGTGTGTGTGTGTATCCTATATAATAAAAGCCCAGTGACCGAAATGGTGGAATGACCAGAATGAACAGAGACCAGAACACCATGGCCCCTCACCCAGGCTGGCCCCGCCCCCAGGGAGCAGTGAGGGGTACCCCTAGGCAATGCGATAGGGTGTGAGTTTAATAGGGGAAAGTCAAAGAAATAGGGGGGAAGGTCTTAAGGGTCTGTGGGGTTGGGGTGGTAGGCCCAGAGTAGGTTTGGAGTGTGCTGGGGAAGGAAGAGGAAGATCTGATTAGAAAACAGCTCAGCACAGTACCTTTCTCCTTGCGAACTGGGTCAGTGCCAGCTGTGGACTGAATGGGCGGTTATTTCGTGAGTGCACTTGGGACCGACATGTTCATGGCAGTGGCAGTACTCCCAAAACTTCACTGATTCCAAATAGTAAACAGCTATCAATGCCAAAGAACAGAAAAATCCTCTCCAACTAGAGACCCTGGATGTTGCAACGCGACCGAAGGAAACACCACTTAAGGAGGAGCTAGACTGGAAGTATGTGACCAGAGGATTGTGGGATTGTGGAGGACACCTTGGCGCCTATTGCTAGAACGTGAGCCTGTTATTGCACATGTACATAGCCCTATAGTCCTCAGTCTCAGAGTATTTGGACATGACTTCTGGCGGAAAATTATTTCCATTGAGGTTTGCTGTTCCCTTGTGTCGAGGAAGATCAGCATTAAAGGTTTCGTTTGTTAACTTGGTTTGAAGCAGAGAAAAATGGGATGGTGACAAATAAACTTTGGATATATGAAGGATAGTTTGTCAAGACTGTTGAGAGCTCAGAATTAGAGTTTAATTGGGATAGAAATCCTGCTAATAACACCAGATGCCTGAAATCTGAGCACTCTACTTTTAGGTTTTCCAGTTCAAGTTTTTGGAGACTGCCTGTTACAACATTCTTGGTTGGAAAGTTCAGAACACCACGGACCTTCGCACAGGCTGGCCCCAGGGAGTGGTTAGCAGCCATCAGGCAGGCAGAATGGTTAGGGGCAATTAGGCAGGCAGACAGAGGTAGTTAGGGGAGATCAGGCAGTCAGGCAAGTGGTTAGGAGAGATCAGGCAGGCAGGCAGAGGCGGTTAGGGGCAATCAGGTAGGCAGACAAGTGGTTAGGGATGATCAGGCAAGCAGGCAGAGTGGTTATGGGAGACCAGGCAAGAAGGTAAGCAGTTAGGAGCCAGTGGTCCCAGATTGAGAAAGTGATGTCCACAGCAGGATTGGGCCTAAACCAGCAGTCCGACATCTCCTGAAAGGTCCTGGATTGTGAGAGGGTGCAGGCCAGGCTGGGGGACACCTCCCATGCACAACACCCCCCTCCCCCATGCACAAATATCAGGAGATATATATATGATAGTAATGGGAACCCTCTTTTTACCTTAATCTAGATAATTGAAACATTGTCTGACTTATAATATAGAAGTCCCACTTCTATCTTTCCTTGAAAGAATGCCTTTATGCTCACAAAGTTAGAATTATTTTTCAGACTCCCAGAGGATGCCCACAGGAGTTCCTATTTGAATTCTTCACAAATGCAGTGGGTTTAATGGGTATGCTCATAAATACTTCATTGTTGCTAGCTGTAATTTCAATAATAGTTAAGTTTGGTTTGCAAAATTTTGGTTTCTATACATGAGGACCATTTCTTTCCCATTTAAAAAGATTATTATTTTCATCCTATTATCCATCCAGAATTATCTAATGAACTAAGAGCAAACAAATTTAAATCAAATCTGAATTTTAGACCCTTGACAGATGTTCCAGAACTTGCCCCTTATTTAGTCATAGGAATGACCTATGTTTTCAACATAGCTTATGGGAAATTTCATTTCTATGTAGGTGGTAATTGGGTGAAGTAATGGTAGACGTTGATGATGGAAACTTGACAGATTCTGTGCTAGTTTCAGACTTTGGACATTGCATTGGACTATAGGACACTTGACATTTATGTGTACCTATAAAATGATGTTAAGAACTTTGATTTTACTTGCCACATAGGAAATTTGGTAGTGAAGTTATGTATAGTGGAATGAGTATTTACTATATAAGAATTAATTAAAATCTGCTCTCCCATTAGCTGTTTGTGGAAGAAGAGCAAGATATCACTAAAACATTGTGTGGGCACATGTCAAATGAATAAATTATGATTCAACTCCGATTGTTTTATAAAGAGAAAAAAAAACAACAGCATTGCCCTAGCTGTTTGCTCAGTGGTTAGAGAGTCAATTCCCAAACGGAAGGGTCTCAGCTACAATTCCAGTAAAGGGCATATACCTTGGTTGCAGGCTAGCTCCCTGACCCTGGTTGGGGTGCATACGGGAGGCAACTCATTGATGTGTCTCTCTTACATTGATGTGTCTCCCTGTCTCTCCCCCTTCCTTCCACTCACTCTAAAATATACAATGGGAAAAAAAATTTTTCTCAGGTGAGGATTAACAACAACAAAAAAATCACTTTAAAATATCTATTTCAATAATCAGTACCTGATGCATATGTGTGTGCATGTGCATGTCTGTGTGTATTTATTCATATGTTTGTTGGTACATAATACATTATACATAACTAGAGGCCTGATGCATGATATTTGTGCAAGAGTAGGCCTTCGCAGCCCCAGCTGCCTTGGCCCTCACAGCCGTGGCTTCGCCTGGAAGGGTGTCTGGAAGGTCATCCAGACGGTCTTTCTGCTGTTCAGCCATTCGGTCAATTTGCATATTATGCTTTTATTATTATAGGTCATAATACATGTGTATATATTATACTAGAGGCCCGGTGCATGAATTCATGCACAGGTGAGGTCCAGCCGACCTGCCCTAATTGGGGCCAATTGGACCAGGCCTAGCCGGGGGTAAGGGTCATGGGTGGTTGGCCAGCCAGATCCACCCCCTGCTTGAACTCACGGTCAAACTCCTGGTTGAGAGGACAATTTGCATATTAGCCTTATTATGTAGGTTGTATTGTATATGAATGCATAATAACACATGTGCATGTACTAAACACACATACATATTCATATATACAAGAATGCTAGTAAGTTGTATGAGGATCTTTGGGAATTATAAAGAGCTCTTTGAAGTTGAAATATTAAGAAAGTTTGACAAAATTATTTGGAAAATGCTACTCTTAAAAAATAGTGAAAAATATATTACTTAGCTTGATTTTGGTGATCATTTAACAGTGCATGCATATACTAGTATCAAAACATCAGGTTGTATGTCTTAGATATGTACAATTTTCATTCATCAATTGTACCTTAATTAAACTGGGAGAAAAATAATGACAGCTCAGTCCACAAGAGGGGGAGGATAATACATAATTGGTAATTTTGTTAATAAAATTGGTTCATTCTTACTTTCCTAAATAAATTCTGTTGATATCTGACATATTTTTAACGTAGTGTTAGATTCTGTTTTTATGGGAAGTCTGTATAGATTTCATATTTATTTTAAGCATACATATGTCACATCCTCTTTTGCTATTAAGAACTAACATAATAGACATTTTTCCTCTTTATTTTCTTTTTTTTTTTTTTAATCTTTATTGTTCAGATTATTACATTTGTTCCTCTTTTCCCCACCCCCATAACTCCCCTCCTCTCAGTTCCCGCCCCACCCTCCGCCCTCACTCCCCACCCACTGTCCTCATCCATAGGTGCACGATTTTTGTCCAGTCTCTTCCCACATCTCCCACACCCCTTTCCCCCCCAAGGATAGTCAGTCCATTCCCTTTCTATGTACCTGATTCTATTATAATCAACAGTTTATTCTGTTCATCAGATTATTTATTCACTTGATTCTTAGATTCACTTGTTGATAGATGCATATTTGTTGTTCATAATTTGTATCTTTACCTTTTTCTTCCTCTTCCTCTTCTTAAAGGATACCTTTCAGCATTTCATATAATCCTGGTTTGGTGGTGATGAACTCCTTTAGCTTTTCCTTATCTGTGAAGCTCTTTATCTGACCTTCAATTCTGAATGATAGCTTTGCTGGATAAAGTAATCGTGGTTGTAGGTTCTTGGTATTCATCACTTTGAATATTTCTTGCCATTCCCTTCTGGCCTGCAAAGTTTCTGTTGAGAAATCAGCTGACAGTCGTATGGGTATTCCCTTGTAGGTAACTGGGTTTCTTTCTCTTGCTGCTTTTAAGATTCTCTCTTTGTCTTTTGCTCTTGGCATTTTAATTATGATGTGTCTTGGTGTGGTCCTCTTTGGATTCCTTTTGTTTGGGGTTCTCCGCGCTTCTTGGACCTGTAAGTCCATTTCTTTCACCAAGTGGGGGAAGTTTTCTGTCATTATTTCTTCAAATAGGTTTTCAATATCTTGGTCTCTCTCATCTTCTGGCACCCCTATAATTCTAATGTTGGTACGCTTGGAGCTGTCCCAGAGGCTCCTTACACTATTCTCGCATTTTTGGATTCTTTTTTCATTTTGCTTTTCCCATTGGGTGTTTTTTGCTTCCTCGCATTTCAAATCATTGACTTGATTCTTGCGCTCCTCTGGTCTGCTGTCGGGAGTCTGTATAATATTCGTTATTTCAGTCCGTGTATGCTTAATTTCTAGTTGGTTCCCCAATATAACATCGAGGGTCTCATTAGATTTCTTGAGGATCTCACAACATTTATCGGCGGTCTCACCAGTCTTTTCGAGGGCCTTACTAAGTTTATCGGCAGCTTCTAGACAGTTCTTAAGAGACCTTAAAAGTGTGGTTCTGAACTCAATATCCTCCATTGACAGTTTTGTCCTGTTTCTTTGTCTCCGCATTTTTTATGCTTTCTTGGTACACCCCCTAGTGGTCTTTGTGTGCAGTCTTGTTGCCTTTAAGCCTTGATTGATGTCGGCAGTACCGGGGGTGAGTTGACCTCCAGGCTAACTGGCTATGAGAGTCCGCTGGGTCTGCAGTGGGAGGGCTTCTGTGCTGGATCTCTAAGGCGGTGCTAATCTAGCCTTTGCCTGAGGCTATCCGGCAAATGGTTCTGCGCAGGGCTTGGGCGGGGCGGGTCCCAGGGGATCTACAGGGCTGGCCGGAGCGAGCAGTTATGGCTGCTCTCAGTTCCTTCCCCAGGGGCTCTGCCTCTCAGAGTCCCAGCAATGGCTGCAAACCTCGGAGAGAAAGCTGCCTTCGAGTTCTGACCGAAGCCAGACAGTCCCGCTTCTCCCGTTTGAGTCTTGCTCCCCAGAGACTCGCCCGGATCTGGAGCTCAGAGTCTGAAACTCCCTCCCTATTGAAAATAACAACCGCGCCCTCCGCCGCCAGCCCGCTCCGCGCGCGCACTCCGCACCTGAGTATTTCACTTCAGCACTGCGCCTCCTCTGAGTCTGGGTATGATATTCTCTTTCCTCCTAGTTGTAGAATTTCCACTCAGCCAGCCTTCCTGTGGTTTTGGATGATGTCCGTTCTGTCCTTTAGTTATATCTCTGAAGTGGTTGTTCGAGGCAGCGATCTCCTGCGTTAACCTACGCCACCATCTTGGTTTCTCTCTTTATTTTCTTTTTTATCATTAATTCTCAAGGTTAATGTCGTGTGTTTTTTTTGTTTTTTTTTTTTTTTCAATAAATGTGCTTATACCCTAGAAAGTACTTTACTTTTTTACTGCAGCTATTTTTAACCTTTTTCATCTCATGGCACACATAAACTAATTACTAAAATTCTGCAGCACACCAAAAATATATTTTTTGTTGACCCGACAAAAAATAGCTATAATTTTGACTCATTTACACCAGATGGTGATTGTTGTGTTGTCTCTTGTCATTTTTTTTTTTAATTTGAGAATCTAAGGGGAAAGTGTTCAGTGCCCTTGACTAAATAGTCAGGTAGTGCATATTTTTAAAATGTTTGCAGCACACCAGTTGAAAATCACTGCTCTACTGTGTTGACATCAAGAAAAATCCAACCAACATTCTTGTCATTTTTTCCCCAGAAATTTATTTTACCTTGAGAGCCTTGCATCTGACACTGAAGAGACTGAAGGCCACACACAAAAACCACTTCCCAGGAAGCCATTGTACCCATAACAGCTATATGTTGGGAAAATTCCACCGAATTTTTTATTCAAAATTCAGGAAATTTGAATATAAATATCTAAATTCAGGAAAGTTACTAGAACTTTATTTGATTCTGTAAGATCCTCCATCTGTATGCCATAAACATACAGGGAAAGTACAAAGGAGGCTTCCGTAAGCCTCAATAGTCAAGTGGCCCTGGGCACAGCCTCATGCCGTGATTCTGCTTTCTGTCAAGATTCTAGCGTGTATCCTCCTCCTAAACATTTGGTGTTTGTTTGACTGCTCTAGGCAAGTTTGCAGTGTTTTCCATATAAATTATCTTGTTATTCTCTGTGTGCTCATGGTGAAGGTAGATAGAAATGATCAATACTATTTAACAAAGGGTTCCCATATCTCTGCATATGTTAGCAATTGATGAGGAACAAAAAATGAACATCTTAATATATAGTTAGAGAGAAATAATCCAACAACTTTGCAAACTTTGTTATGTTTGCAGCATTCAAGAAATAAAAAAACGAATATGAGAAGTGTAATTAATGCCTTGAAATTTATAGATCAAAGCAGGTAATATATTTTTGTCTTAATAAACATCTGTATATATATATATATATATATATTCTATATACTAGAAAAAGTAGTAAAATATCCATATGTATAACATAAATGGAGAAATACTTCCATTTGCCATAGATATACTTTTTTACCAAGTAGCCAAATTATTACTGCCCAAGTTCAAGGGTCCATTCAAGGATATGTGATTAAAAAATCAATTAATTAAATAAATACTTATTGAACAATTAGTTGGTTTCATTTATTTCAGTTAGCCCTAAAAATAAATTGTTTGTATCTTCTAAGTGTTCTCTTTCTAGTCAAGAGAATGTGAAAAGTGACTTAATAAGGATTGCTTTTTAATGAATAAATGGATATGTTTGAGGCAAGGGTGGTTGTGGCAGGGGTATGAGTACAATTTGACATGGTGAGATTGAGTAATATCTAAGTGGTTTCCAAGAGACAGTTGATTTTACATGTTTTTGGTGTCAATCTTAACACAGTGAATGTGGCCAGTCTTAAAGGCAGCAATGTGAGACCCAGCTCTATGCTCCAATTTGCCATAAATAGCACTAGGATAGTTTTTTCCTAAGATCAAAAAATTTAAGTTCATATTAAGACAATGAGGCAGAAGCTGTTTTTATCATGGCAACTATTTTTAGAGTTTAAAGGAATTGTGTGTACTCTTCTGGAGAGCAGTGGAATCAAACAATTCAATTACTGGGTAATACAAATCACAGTCCAAAGCAAATGACTTTCTATTTTAGCTTTAAATTGTGTAACACTTGTTAAGCAAACCCATTTATAAAAATAATAATGTAATGGATCATTTTGCAGTGGTCAAAAGCAAACACATTCATTGACATTATATGGTGGTGGAAAACAAATGCTGTATTTCTAGACTGACTTAGACATTAAACCTATCATGCTTCAAGCCCACTAATAGTGTCTAAAGATTATAAAGCTGATCACTATATGTGGAGACCAGTGATAAACTCAAGTGCCATTTTAACAAAACTCAAAATAGATATTGAAACAGTTTATAAACATTCAAAACATCAGAATATCAGTCATCATACAGATGATGAAGAACTAATATCGCTGACCTAAAATAACCGTGCACCTGCTTCTGTGTAATGCTAACCCAACATTCTGTAATCTCAACAGAATCAGACAATCCATGACCACATAGAGAGAGAACTCTCGTGTCAGCTGGAGAATTTTTTTCTTAATGAAGCTTTGAACCCCTTTCAGTTTGAAAAGAAAATAGTTACAGAAGACATGTTTTCATGTATAGCTAAAACTTTGCTATAACAGATGCTTAAAAACAAAACAAAACAAACAAACCAAAAAAAAAAAAAAAAAAACACTGGATGATTTCATTAGCATCCCAAAAAATAAGTCGAGAGGCTAAAATGATGTGCTAAGGTTTACAAAATACAATTTACCCTTAGGCCTTACTCATGGATACCACTACTATAACTGCTCATCTTCCAAAAATATCCTTCTTCTGAGAACCTCATTACTCACCAAGAAGGAAGTTAGCAGCCATGTGGACTGCCTCTCCAGCCACAATGGTTTAAAATAGAACTGGTCAGTGAATTTCTGCACGTGGCAATGAACAAAATTAAGGTGAAATTAAGAACTAAGGGTGGAGCAATTTCTAGAAAATAAGTGAATGGAAACTCAGAGAAAGCATATTTCCACATAGAGGATACCCGAGGGATATGTATTTAGAAATCAATTAAAAGAAATAAAAAACTGATAATGCAGTTTATTTCTTGGTTTTCTAGCAACATCCATTCATACATGCTTAGGAATACATTTAAGACCTTGATAGGGTGGTGGGAATAGGAACAACAAACAATGAGTTTTCATAAAGTTTTCTCCAGAAATATAGAACAAGGGACCTTTTAGGGCTGATGTAAGCACTTACACCTCACAGACATGGAGGACAGGAAGGCATGGGAAAAACATGGAAGTTACCAGAGTCTAATTCCAATAAATGTAATGCAATGTAATGTACTAAACTAATTGCATGCTCTCCAAACTTCTCTAAAGGATGTTGTCTTACAATTTGCATAGATTTTCACATGGAAGGAATGCACTGGCATATTTACTATGACTATGGTCCTACTGATAGTTTATTGCTCAATATATACGTCAATGAGTTCTGATTTTTATGCATCTTTCATTTATGAGCATCCTTACCCTGATTCAGCATCCCTGAATCTTAAGACTTTTGGAAATCGGCAAAATTTAATTTTTGAGCCTGTAAATCCATAAGAAAAGGTTAGTTCAAGTTTCCAGTACATGAAACACTGCAAGGTCTACCTAGTAAACTTCCCAAGATTGCACCTCCTTGTTTCATTATGCATTATCTTCAAACTTTTCTAATAAAAGCTTGTGATTAGGGGGTTAACATCCAGCCTGGGTTCATGTTGACCTGCTGTCAAATGAGCTTGATGTCCATTATCTGAAAAACTTCCTTTAAAGTCAATTTGGAATTTTGTGTCTGTTCCATAAAAGCCTCTAATCTGTATGACACACTTGGGCTGAGAAAACTGAATTTGCGTGCAAACTGCCTGCCTGTATACTTGGTGGGAGGCTGAGATTGCAGCCTCTCTGTGTCAAGGTGACCTATGTGGACTTTGTATGTGTTCTTATGTATTTGTCTGTGTGCCCTGCATGACCACGGGGTGAGGAGCAAAATCAGTTGCGTGCTGTACAGCGCTGGACCTCCCGATGAGATTGAAATCTATCTGCCATTTCTCCAGCCCGTGTTCTCCCACAAATTAAATAAATACAGTATCAGATCGAAGTCTACTTGTGTCTACCGGGTCTATTGCTTATTCTGACCCTTAGCAATTCTGACCCCGAGCTTATTCAAAGGGTGCTGTCTGGTTTAACAGCAGAGTGCTTAACATTATTTTAAAGGCAAATGAAACCTTAAGATTCATGAAGCCTTATGCTTAAAAACAAACATACTCTTAATGCGGATAATTTACCTTTCTCTACTATGCATTTGTGACACTGTATTAGTGAGTTAGTGCTACCATAACAAACTATACTAGTAGCAGAGGGGGTGGCTTGAACAATGGAAACCTATTATCTATTTTTTCACAGTTTGGGAGGCTAAAAGACCAAGACCAAGATGTCAACAGCTATGATTTCTTCTTAGGCCTCTCTGCTTGGCATGTGGATGGCTGCCTTCTCACCATGTCTTCACATGATCTTTCTTTGACAAAAGACACCCATAGACACTTCCTCTTTTTATAAAGACAGGTTGGATTAAGGCCCACCCTAATAGCTTAATTTTACCTTAATCATCTCATTAAACCCCCTAACTCCAAATAGAGTTATTTTTTGAGGTTTTGGGTATTAAAGCTTCAACATATAAATTTAGCCCATAACAAATTCTATTTAGTCAAGCCTATAATAGATCACTACTTGGTGAAGATATAAGAGAGAAGTGATACAAAGTGTGGATGAAAGGGGCCACATGCTGACCTGACAAGCTCAGGGGAGGCCTGCATGGCAGTCTTGCAAACTCAGAGACCTAAAGTAACCACAAAGGATGGTCTGAAATTAAACTTTAACTGAAAGCAGTTATGGTGGGCAGTTATGTCCTAGGCCAGTATCTTCGCTGACAAGGTCAACCTTAACCTTAACTGAGCCTATCTGTCTTTTTGCATCTATGATAACATACCCTTGAAATGTCTGGGTAACTTGTGACTTCCCTTTTTCTGGAGCCCCTGGGGCACAATCAAATGTGCTGGGCCCCAGGACAGATGCCACAAATTCCTTCATTATCATGTTAATCGATCCTGCACCCGCCTAAGTATGTGTCCATCATTTTACTTTTTATCCAATCCCAGGGGTTTCCCTGCTTTGCTTATCCCTCCTCCTTAATCTATCACCAATGAATTTCATGTAACCCACCTATGTTCCTCCTTTGATTGCAAATGTATAAATACAAATGTAATTCGCAATTCGTTGAGGTTCTGCTTCCCAGTATATGTTGACAGTTTGGTTCAAATAAACTCACAAAAATTCTTTACAGGTTTCAATGGTTGTTTTTTTGTTTGTTGTTTTTTTTTTACGTTAACAAAAGGATAGCACATTAGCTATAATAAATCTAAATACATTTTTCAAAAACATTAGAAAGATATAATTTGGTAAGAATAAAGTATTAGATCAAACTATGAAATTGCCACTTTTATAGTTCAATTTTTAAAAAATTACTTCGGGTACATTTGTGACTGTAAAACCACAATGCAGAAACAAAGGCCACCATAGATGATATATTGTTAAGAGAAGAGTTATTCTTACCAATTTTTACATGTAATCAACTTCAATTAACTTCCCACCTGGCTTTGTCTGATTGGGCTCAAATCACTGGAGTAGACGGTGATCATTTTATGTGATAAAAGACCTATGAGAGTTTTCTACACCCACTTCTCTTAATTTAAAGTTATATATTATATTGTAGAATAAAGTAGCATTTTTTTCAAATTTGACAGTAGATAGCTGGGATTCACTGTATCATACACTGTATCTACATTGCTAAAATAATTTCTCTATGACATTTCTATTCATAAACTTTTCATATATTTCAATTAAATACAACTCTGCAAGGAAGATAATTTTAGCCTCACTTTAACAGTTATGAGACAGAGGTTGCAAGATTAAGGGTCACAATTTGAATTCAAACCCTAAGGTCTTTAAGATACATTCCCTTGTTTTTCATGAGAAGAAGCCCAGGGAAATGAGGTCTGAAACAATATTTTCCAAGGTTGCAGTACTATGCATGTCCATGAGCAACCAAACTATAAATTTGGCTCTTACCAAGCAAAGAGCGTGTTTTGTCTCTGGGTGTTACTTATACCAGTTTAAAATTTCTGTTATCACATTGACATATATTTTTTTTAATGAAAACATCATTTTAGAGTCCTCCTGAGCCTTCTATCTATGGATTACTTAGTGTATAATAAATCACCATAATAAGCCACTAATAAACCATTCCAATCATGCAATTAAAACCTAGTTATTTAGTTTTGAAATTTTG
Organism: Myotis daubentonii; assembly: GCF_963259705.1. NCBI lineage: Eukaryota > Metazoa > Chordata > Mammalia > Chiroptera > Vespertilionidae > Myotis > Myotis daubentonii. Next base: position 28,079,427 of record NC_081851.1, on the reverse strand, counting down.
TGGAAGGTATAGTTGATTTTGTTATGAGAAGATAATAGAGGCAGTCCCTGATTTGTCAAGAAAAATTCCAAATCATAAATTACTTTAATGAAGACAGTTACTTTATTGATTCTAGAGTTGCTTTTATAACACTTTCTACAAACACCATTGGTTAAAAGGCGGTGGCAATAAACAACCACATATATATCAAGATGGCACTAATATGAAAAAGACCTTTTTGTTTTTCCCAAAAAAGAAAGGATTATGCTAATAATGAATTCTTTTCAATATAAAGATAAAATAATATTTGTGTTTCATCTTTGAATTTTTATTATTTTTATTCAGGATCAAAAAACATGATTATTTAATTTAAAATGTCACATTTCTTATATATTCAATCTTTATAAAATATTAAATGCATAAAGGAGAACATTTTATAGAATTGTGGCTTTTGTACTGGTCTGTTGGAAACTGATATTCAAAATTGATTAGTATAATTAAGAACATCAGAATGCCTCAAAAAATGTGATGAAATACGCAACCAATCAGAAAATAAGAAGAAAAGGAGAATTTACTGCCAAATTATTGTGTGTGTTTTCTGTTGCTGACATTATTGCTGACAAATCTATGGGAATTTCTCTGCTTTAACTAAATCCTTTTTCTTTAATTAAAAAAAATCTATCATTTAAATGCAATGCTTATAGTGACATCACTGTGTAGGACAGAGTAAGAAACTCAAAAACTCCTTCACTCCAGAAGTGCAATGAATAAACTTTTTATGTACTCTGGAACCTAAAAAACAAACTAACTAGCTAACTAACTCACTAACTAACAAAAACCTTAAAACCAGTGAAACACTTTATGAAGAAAGAGAAAAACTACTGAATTTTGCTAAGAGATCTCTGTGGCGCTTCCACTTACTCTGCGAACTTCACTCCCCAGCTGGGCAGTAGCATTGGGGAGGGTAGCCTTCCTCCCTGGTGGAGGTTGCTGGTATCTGAGGTTATTTTCAAAGACATGTGGTTGTGTGTGTTGATTTTCGGTTGGCTTCCTAAAATATTAGCTCAACTTTGTACCTTTGTTTCACCAGGGATGAGGCTTTGCAGGCATCATTGGTTGAAAGCACAGGGCAAAGGAGAAAACTTGAGACCAATAACAGACAGAAATAGAAACCTGGGAAGGAGGAAGCTGGGGATAGGGGTGCTTAGGGTAATGGGGGATTTTAAAAGCTTCTGTCAGAATGTTGAGGCTACTTGCATACCCAGGGTTGGATGCATGCTCAGGAAAGACCTAAGTTCTCACCTGTGGATGCCCTTCAGGTTCCACCCAGGACAGAAGTGAAGGATAAGACTGAGATGTTAATTTCCTGGCAGAGCACTAAAGGAATGCCACAACACAGAGTCAGTCCTAAAACCGTGGGAGATTGTTTTAAAAAATTTACTTTTGTTGGGGGGAATGAAGATGGTGTTCAAAATGTTTAAGGACCTCTCTTTCAAAACACTAGTTGATCACTAGCTAATGGAACTGAGATTCTGTAGCCACACATGACAAAGAATACAAATTTTTCAAAATTAGTTCATAAAAATCACAAAACAAACCACATAAATACAAAAAATAGCAAAAACAAATCATGGAGACCAGGGAACACCTATTTTTCAGAATTGCCATATAATAATATTCAGAATATCTCGTTTACAACAAAAAAGCATGAAAGCAATACTCTCATTTCTAAAATGGAAATTGAACCCTCTTTCTAGGAAAAAAACACATTCATTTATTTTCTTGTCATTTCTATCAAGTATATAAACTTGGACTATAGAGTTATTGGTTAATTTTGAACCTTGATAATTTAAGTGTATATTTCACTTTTAGGGTTAATACTATGAGAATAAAGCAAAGTGTATAACTTTCTAAGATGTGGGTGAAAACAAAGATCATCAGTCAAGCCAGAAGGCAATAAAGAGAGAGAGAAAGAGAAAGAGAAAGAGAAAGAGAAAGAGAAAGAAAAAGAAAAAGAGAAAGGGGTCAGGGGAGAGAATTGAATACTTCTACAAAGGAGAAACTTGTGAAACACATGGTAAATAAGGTTAAAAAAGTCAATAACATCACTAATAAAGGGTAAAATTAAAGCTAATATGCCACCTGATTGGATATTATGAGAACACACTGTCATTTCTGGGATATATCTGCCAACAAATGCACATAATATAATCTTGATGAATCATAAAAAAATACACACAAATTAAAAGGCAATATCCATAATAACTGAATTGGGATTGGCTGGGGCTGACCAGCAGCCCCTGAACGAAGGATGAATAGATTACTCCGACACAGTTTCACTGCAAAAGAGAGGGCTAAGGGGTTGCCTGGCTCAAGGGACCAACCATCCCCGATTGCCTGCCAGGTTTTTATTACAGTTTGAGATAAAGTTTATCTTTAAGATACAATCAGTAGGGTGAGTAATCTTGGGAGGACACATGGGTTTATATTGTCCAGTAAGCAAGGGCATCCAGGGATTAAGCATAAGGATTCCAATAAACACCGGGGGTCTCTCTGCACATGCACAGACTTGTTTGGGAAGGTCAGGGAATAATTAGGGGCTCTGCCTTCAACACTCCCCTAAGTCTACCCTACATCAGAATTCCGATAAACAGGGCAGGTGCCCTTCTACACACTTCCCTTTTCTCAGAATGTCCTCTTTACAAACTTTGGAACCAAGTCTCATGCTTCCCCACAGAAAACTTTAGCAGCAGCATGTAAAGACTGAAGAACTGTTTTAGACTGAGGGATACTAAGAGACATGCCAGAAATGATTGTAAACAGATGCCTTTGCTATAATGGGCATTGTTGGGACAACATATGAAACTTAGATGAGAACTGTATATTTTATGAATTAAATGCATAGCTACAATTTTGTTGGTTTTGATAATTATGTTATGATTGTATAGGAGAAAATCTTTGTAGGAATTACAAAGTTAATTATTTAGGTGTAGAGATGCCATGTTAATAAGTGATATATACTCATATGGTTTCAAATGATAAAATAACCTGTATACTTATATTTTATGAAGCTCTTAGAAAAATAACAGAATATACAAAAAGAGAAAAATAGATTAAATTATAAATTAACAAAGTAGATAATAAACTTGTAACAGAGACTCAACAGAGCCAATATTCAATGTCAAATTATTTGAAAAATATCTGCCTATACTAAGAAATAAGTAAAGAAATTAGAACTAAGATAAAGAATTGATGATAAATACTAGAAATTAAAAGGTACTTCAAACATAGCTGCAGATATTAACAAGATTATATTCAGAATTTATGTAAACTTTTACACCAACATTGAAATTTTAGATGAAATATTTCCATACACTCTAGAATGAACAGAAAAATCAGAATAATTCTACAACCATTAGATATAACAAATTAACTTAGAAACATATCCCTTGCTAAAAATAAAACAAAAGACATAGATGACCAAAACACCCAGACATGAAACAAACACAAATAGAAATGTACTTTAGGCATGGTTGGTTTCAACAGTAACTTAAATCAAAATTTTAATAGAGAATTAAGTTCATTTTTACACAAAATATAGCAGAGTATGGAAAAGGAAGTAATGCTTCCCTATCTACACCAATAAAAGAGAAGCATGCAAATTAACCATCACTCCATCACTCTGCCACTCTGCTACACCCACCAGCTAATCAGAGCAACTATGCAAATTAACCCAACAAAGATGATGGCTAATTTGCATACATAGGTGCAGAGTGAAGACTGAAGACAACTGAAGATGGCGGCAGCCAGGGTGGCTGGAGCGAGCAGGAGGCTTGGGTTGCTCCTGGCCATGGAGGAAGCCAAGCTTCCTGCCAGCCCTGTACTCAGCTCAAGGAGGGGCCTGGGGCCTGTGTTGCCTGGGGCAACCAAGGCTTCCAGTCTGTCCTGGGCTACGCTGGAGGAGCTGGGGAAAAAAAAAAAAAAAAAAAAAAGGAGGGGCTGGGAGCAGCCAGAGCAGAGAAGCCAAGCCTCACTCCTGTGGCTGGGCCAAAGGCCTGGGTCTCGGGTGCCGGAGGAAAACCGGTGCCAGCAGCCAGGGAAAGGAAGGCCTATTGCGTAAATCTTCGTGCAACTGGCCACTAGTTTATGTAATAAGGCTGCAAAATCCACACCAAAATCTGAAATGAACATTAAGAGAAAACTATAGATCATAATAGGAACAAAACTTTAAGAAAATTGTATTGCAAAATTATATGAAACAAATTAGACATTTGGATGTATGGAAAGTTTTGAAAACATTTATTAAATAATGTATTGAGAGTTTTACAAGATTTCTGGATATCCAATCAAATTACAAAAATCAATTGAAGTTCTAGATACCATAAACTGACCAGGGAACAATTTACAGTAAAATAAAAAAATATCAATTGCCTTGGAAAATATTTAACAACCAAATAAAACAATGACCTATTTGCAGAAAAGTATAAAATGTTGATAGCCATTAAAGAAAGCTTATAAATGGACAAATGTAATGCATTGAAAACTGCATTTTCAAAGCATGTCCTCAAAAATTGTCTATATGTGAATACCTATATTTACAATCCAAAAGTTTTTTAAATTGTTATTTTATAAAACTTAGCAAGTCAATTTGAAAATGCTTAGGGGCAAGAAGAAAAACACAGTTGAATTAATAGTACAGGTATTGACTGCTTAAAAAAGTTTTTAAAACTGACATGTTGAAGTAATAGCAAAGTTGTAAGGAACCAATGAAATGGAATGAAAAACCTAGATATACTAGTAAATGCAAGTATATATGAACTATTGACAAAGGAATGAGGTGGCACTGCAGAGAGAGAATAGATGTTCTTTGTAATAAAAAATACATCGAAGATATTAATAATAGAATCTGTTGGGTTACGGATGTGTATGGGAGCTATGTACTTCCTGTTAAGTTTTTCTGTAAGCCTAGAATCTAATGATTAAATGACATGCACATGCTAAAATGTGTTTTCTGATTCAGCTTTTTGTAGGTTCTTTGGATCCATTTTCCTGCATATTTTGATAAAGTCATAACTAATTTTATCCTTTTTTGAGACCTTGTAAATATTTCTTTTATGAAAGCAAGTCCTTCCTATTCTGTGAGATTTCTGCATTCACTTTTTGGTTCCAAAGGGGACTGGGTTACTCATGTTTACCCTCTGCCTGATTTAATGCCTCTTTGTTAGAGAAAGATTTTCAAACTCACTGGGAACAAAGGGCACATTTCATCGTTTCCTTCTTTTCTTCGTGAAAATTTAAAATAAATATTATTGAAAGTTATTGCTCTCTTTCAAATAATATTGTCTTCCATGAATAAAATCAGTTATTTCTTGCTAATATGCATGCATTTCATTTTTTTTCTTGTATGGTTGCTTCAGTTAACAATTACAGGAGTGGTAAGAAAGGACATCCTCACCTTGTTCTTGAACTTAGGTTAAATGTCCCTTTTGTCATAAAAGTATAAAGTTACTGATAGGTTTGGCATAGATGTTATCAATATATGGAAGTTCTGTTCCATTCATACATTGCTGAGCTTTTAGTCATAAAAACGTAATGGATTTTGTCAAATGTTTTTTTCTACTTCAATATGATCATGTGTTTTTCTACAAGATCTATCCATATGCTGCTGTATTTCATGCAATGATTTTTACACGATGAAACGCCCTAGCCAATCAGAAGTAAATTCCATTTGCCATTATGTATAATTATCTTTTTAAATTATGGGCTTTGATTTGCTAATACTGATATCAGGGTATTTTCTTCTCCATTCTTGAGAGATATTGACTTGTTCTTTCCCTTTCTTCTGATGTCTTTATCTGGTTTTACTAATAGGATAATTCTGGCCTCCTTTAATGAATTGAGAAGTGCTTATCTATTTCTTTATTTCTGTTTTCTGGAATACAATGTGGAAAATTGGTGCAATTTCTTCTTTAAATGTTGGTTAGAATACACTGTTGAAGTCATTTGGGTCTGGTGATTTCTCTTTCTTTTGTAAGGTTACTTATTATTGATTCAATGTACTCAATATTAATAGACCAGTGGAGATTTTCTGATTCTTTTTGTGGGAGTTTTAGTAACTTGCACCTGTCAAGTAATTGATCCATTTCATATAACAAATTTGCAGCCTTGGAGTTTTATGGTATCCCTTTTAGCACAATTGTATTTTCCATGCAATCAGTAGGAATGATCTTTCTCTATGGAAAGATCACTGATCAGTAGTAGTGATCTTTTATTTTCTCTATTGATAATTTTTCTCTTTTCCCTTTTTTTCTTTGTTTAGTCTGTGTGATGTTTTATCAGTTTTATTGATATTTTTTAAAAAACTAGCTCTTGTTGATTTTTCTCCTTTAACATACTGTTTTCAATTCCATAAATTTCTACTCTACATTCATGCTAGATTTAGCCTTACTTGTCAATATGCAGTGACCAATGGTCGAAAGTTAATCTTTTCATTTTAAGTCCTTCTTGTTTTATAATGTATACATTTAATTCTTAACATTTTTATCTAAGCACTGCTTTCCTTTCATCTCATGAATAGTAATGTTATGTTTTAAAATTTTATTTACTTCAAAATATTTTTAAATTTCTGTTGATACTTTTTTTGATCTAGGTGTTCTCTAGAAATGTGTCATTTAACCTCCAAATAGAGGCTTTTTTTCTAGCTATCTGTTATTCATGTCTTTCTTAATACCATTGTGAAATGAACATACATGGAAAGAATATGATTTCTATGCTTTTAAATTTGTTAAGTTCTATGACACAATATGTGGCTTGTTTTGATGAATGTTCCATGTGAACTTGAGAAATGTGTATTACTTTATTGTTGGATAACATATTCTATGAATGTTAATTGGATCCAGTTTATTGATGGTGCTTATTGAGTTTAACTATATCATTACTGATTTTCTTTCTGCTGGATATGTCATTATTGAAAGAGGAGTGTTGGATTTTACAACTATGAGAGTGGATTTGTCTATTCACCTTGCAATTCTAATGTTTTCTTCCTCATGTATTTGGATATTCAGTCATTAGGTGCATTTAGAATGTTTATGTCTTCTTGAATAAATGGCCTCTTTATCATTACTTGATTCCCCACATTATATATGTAAAATTCCTTAATTTTTCTTAAATTTATATTCTATATCTTCAAATTTGGTAATCATTTGTTCTGAAAGAAAATGAAGGCACAAAAGAAAAATACAAATGTTCTTTATAATGAATTTAAAAATAGTTTAAAATGTCATTCTTATGTATTACTGTGTAACAAAGTGCTGCAAACTCAACGGCATAAAACAACTGGTTTGCGATTCTTATAAGTTCTTTGCGTCAATAATTTAGACAGAACAGAGGAGGATGACATTTTTCTGCTTCACTGGGTTAGAGGCTTCAGTGAGAAGATTTGAAGGGCTGTGGCTATTTGAATGATGGCAACTCTAATTGTCTAGAGAATTATTCACTCACATTGTTGGTGTCTGGGCTCGGATGAGCCTAAACAGGATGACCAATGGTTCCAGTTGGCCTGAAACTGAGGGGTTCCCCAAGCTGCGGCTTTCAGTGTCCAAACTAAGGAGATGAATTAGCTTCCTTCTGATAGTGGAGTGGCAAAGTCACATCATAGAAGAGGATCTAGGAGAAGGAAGAATATTGTAGTAATCTTTGAAAAAGACAATCTGCCACAAAATAAATTATATTGCTCTGTGACATCTTTCTATCTTTCTATCTATCTATCTATCTATCTTTCTATCTATCTATCTATCTATCTATCTATCTATCTATCTATCTATCTATCTAAAAGCCCAGCAACTGGAATGGCAGAATGAGCAGAACGAACAGGATGATCATTGGCTATGATACACACTGCGGCAGCCAACCAGCCTGATCCAAGCCCCTATTGCCCCCTGCCCCCCTGTGGCTGACCCAGCCCCCAATCGGCCCCCAACAATCCAATCAGGGGTGGGCCAGCCGGTCAACCACCAGTGATCCTTCACACCCACCTGCCCGGCCCAATGGGCGTCCATCAGGGCAGGCTAGCCGGACCCCACCTGTGCACAAATTTGTGCACTTGGCCTCTAAAATATATATATATATATATATATATATATATATATATATATATATATATATATATATATATATTAGAGGCCTGGTGCACAAAAATTTGTGCACTCGGGGGGCAGGGGGGTACCTAGGCCAGCCTGTGCCCTGTCGCTGTCTGGGACCCCTCAGGAGATAACGACCTGCTGGCTTAGGCCTGCTCCCGGGTGGCAGAGGGCAGGCCCAATCCCTAGGTGCAGCCCCTGGTTGGGCTCAGAGCAGGCCAATTGGGGAGTTGGGGCACCCCCCCCCCCGTCATGCACAGAGCAGGGCGGATTGGGAGGTTGTGATGCCACCCTCAGTCATGCTCAGGGTAGGGCCGATTGGAGGGTTGGGGCACCGCCCCCTGTCACACTCAAGGCAGGGTCGATGGGGAGGTTGCGGCACCACCCCCTGTCACGCACAGAGCAGGGCCAATCAGGGGGTTGGGGCGCTGCCCCCTGTCACGCACAGAGCAGGGCCAATCAGGGGGTTGGAGCTCCGTACCCTGTCACACACAGAGCAGGGCCAATCAGGAGGGTTGGGGCTCCATACCCTGTCACGCACAGAGCAGGGCCAATCAGGAGGTTGAGGAGCTCACCCCTGTCAATCACAGAGTAGGGCCGATAGGGGAGTTGGGGCACAACCCCCTGTCACGCACAGAGCATGGTGGATCAGGGGGTTGGGGCACCGCCCTCTATCACACACAGAACAGGGCCGATCAGGGAGTTGGGGTGCCGCCACTGTCACACTCAGGGCAGGGCCGATGGGGAGGTTATGGCTCTACCCCATCACACACAGAGCAGGGCCCGTGGTGGGGGGTTGGGGCGCCATACCCTGTCTCACACAGAGTAGGGCCCATCAGGGGGTTGGTGCGCCGCACCCTGTCACACACAGAGCAGGGCACATAGGGAGGTTGTGGCCCCCTGTCACACACAGAGCCACAGGGCGATCAGGGAGTTTGGGTGCTGCACCCTGTCACACTGATCCCGGTGCCAGGAGGCCTCTAGGCTCCGCTGATCCTGGTGCTGGGAGGCATATTACCCTTTTACTATATAGGATAGAGGGCTGGTGTATGGGTGGAGGCTGGCCGGTTTGCCCTGAAGGGAGTCCTGGATCAGGGTGGGAGACCCCACTGGGGTGCCTGGCCAGCCTGGGTGAGGGGATGATGGCTGTTTGCAGCTGTTCACACACCCTTCAGGATGGGGGTCCCCACTGGGGTGCCTGGCCAGTCTGGGTGAGGGGCTGAGGGATGTTTTCAGGCTGGCGGGTGACTGAAGCTCCCAACCGCTCCTTTTTTTCTCTCTTTTTTTTTTATTCTGGGCCAGCTTTAGCTCTGGCTCCAGCTCTGAGGCCTCTGCTGCTGAAAGCAGGTATCTGGTTTATTTGGGTTCTATAATCAAAACACTGTATCAACTCCAGCTCTGAGATCCTGGCTGTCTGAAAGCAGGTTTCAGGGGTTTTGTTTTGCTTCTATATTTGTAACAATGTTTCAAACTGCAAGCTCAGAGGCCAGCAAGGCAGGCGGGGAACGTTGGTTTCCTCCATCACTGAAGCAAGCAAGCCTCATGTTAGCTTCAAGCTGCCTGGCTGCCGGCCGCCATCTTGGCTCGCAGTTAATTTGCATATCGCCCTGATTAGCCAATGGGAAGGGTAGTGGACGTACGCCTAATTACCATGTTTCTCTTTTATTAGATAGGACTAGAGGCCCAGTACACAAAATTCGTGTACTGGGAGGTGGGGTTCCCTCAGCGCAGCCTGCCTCTCTCACAGTCGCGGAGCCCTCAGTGGATGTCCTACTGATGGCCACAGTCTGGAGGCAGAGGCTCGGAGCAGGCGTCCCGTGTGTGTGTGTGTGTGTGTGTGTGTGTGTGTGTGTGTCTGCTGGGGTTCTTCCCCCAGCCACATTGGAGGCTCAGAGCAGGCTCTGTGTGTGTGTGTGTGTGTGTGTGTGTGTGTGTGTGTGTGTGTCTGCTGGGGGCCTGCCCCCAGCCACACCATGGAGGCTTGGAGCAGGAGCCCCTCTGTGTTGATCTCTCATGCTCCTGGCCTCACCTGCATGTTGTACTCTCCCGTGAGCTATGGCCAGGATGGAGGTGCTGCTTGCAAGCTGGGCTTTCCTGTTCCCGCATCGCCATGGCGTCCGGGGAGCAGGCCCAGCTGGGGGCTGCCCACAGGCTGGGCTTTCCTGCTCCCAGATCAGGCCCAGCTTGCGTGTGCCCCCAGGCCAGGCTTGCTTTCCTGCTCCTGGATCAGGCCCAGCTGGGGGCTGCCCTCAGGCCAGGCTTGCTTTCCTGTTCCTGATCACCATGGAAACTGGGCAGCAGGCAAAGTTTGGGGCTGCCCACAGGCCGGGCTTGCTTTCCTACTCCCGGATCAGGCGCAGCTGGGGGCTGTCTACAGGCCACACTTTTCTACTTACCGATGGCCAGATCACCACAGCAACCCAGGGCCCAGTGGCAATTTCCTGCTCTCCAATAGTCATAGGGTCCTGGCTGGGGGCGGGGCTTAGCAGTGCGGGGCTTAGGCGGCACAGGGGTCCCAGCTGGGGGCTCAGGTGGCACACAGGTATCCTGGCTGGGAGCGGGGCTTATGCCCCGCTGCCCAGGGCTGCACATGAGGCCCAGATGGTAGCTCGCGCTATCCCGTCCTGCCTGTAGTATAGGATAGAGGCCTGGTGCACGGGTGGGGGCTGGCTGGTTTGCCCTGAAGGGTGTCCCAGATCAGGATGGGGTCCCGCTTGGGTGCCTGGCCAGACTGGATGAGGGGATAATGGCTGTTTGCAGCTGGTCACACCCCCTTCAGGGTGGGGGTCCCCACTGGGGTGCCTGGCCAGTCTGGGTGAGGGCCTGAGAACTGTTTTCAGGCTGGAGGGCAACTGAAGCTCCCAGACTCTCCTTTTTTTCTTTTTTTTTTTTAATTCTGGGATTTATTTACCTTCTATAGCTGTCACTGGAGCTGAGCGTTGGCTTCAGCTCTGAGGGCTGAAAGCAGGTTTCTGGGTCTGTTTGGCTTCTATAATTGAAACTCTGTTGCCATCACTGCAGCTCTAAGCTCTGAGGCCGAAGCTGGCTGAAAGCAGGTCTCTGGAGCTTGTTTAGCTTCTATAATTGAAACAGTCTTTCTTAGAGTGTAGCTTAGAGCAGGCCAGCAGGCTGGGAACGTTGGCTTCCTCTGTCACTGGAGCAAGCAAGCCTCCTGTTCGCTTCAGCTGCCTGGCTGCTGGCCACCATCTTGGTTGGGAGTTAATTTGCATATCCTGCTGATTAGCCAATGGGAAGCATGTTGGGGGTATGGTCATTTTGCATGTTTCTCTTTTATTAAATAGGATATATATATATATATATATATATATATATATATATATATATATGTATATATATATATATATATATATATATATATATATATATATATATATATATATAATTGTAAAGAAAGAAAATAAATTATCAGCTTAAAATCCAGGCTAGCAGTTATGAATAGGGGAATGGGAATAAGTTGTGATAGTGTGATAGCTGGGGCATGCTTAGTGTCATGTATGGTATTACTTATGGCAATGTTTGCTTTTTTTAAACTGAGTGGCTGTTAGGTAGTATCTTTTAAATTATTTGTTAAAATGTATATTTAATTTAAATGTACTATTCTGAGTGTGCATTATTTTGAAAACACATAAATACTAAAAATAGAAGTGGAAAACTATATTTTAAAATGGATTCTCTAATGGATTTGCTGAGAACTTTTCCTTTAAAAGCATCAAGTAAGAACTTATTTATCAGAGAACTTTCAGCTTTGGTTATTTCATTTCCTGGATCTTTGGAGTTTGTAGATTAGAGCCTCTGGAGTTGGCTAATTTATTGAAATCAACAACTAAACCACTGCATTTGAATGATGGCTGTCTCTAAGAAAAATAAACAGAATAAACCTGATGATGTGACAGGCATGTTTTATGGAAAAGTTGGAAGCTTTATGAATAGTGTGAACTCCAGGATGAGGCAACAGAATAAGCAAACAAATTAATAAAATTTAGCCCAAGGATACATCATTAAGAGATACATTTTTATTAAGAGAAAATTACTTTTGTGAGCAGAACTTTCTATATTTTTACAAGAATAGAATCAGTGTGAAGATGCTTAGCAAGCAAGGCAACTCTGAGCCTTAAACCAAGGGAGCCATGTCTATTAACTTCCTATGCTTGTTATAAGAAATTACCACAAGCTGAGTGGTGTCAAACAGAAGAATTTTGTTCTTTCACATAATAAAGACTAAAATTTTGAAATCAAGTTAGCAGACTTATGCTGTTTCTTAGTTTCTGGTGGTGGCCAGCAATCCTTGGCACTCCTTGAATTGTGGCTGCATAACTCCATCGTCACATCATCTATTTGCTCTGTGTGCCTGTGTCTTCACTTGGCATTTTCCTCTGTGTATATGTCTGTCTCTGTGTCTTTCTCTTCCTATATAATAAAAACCTAATATGCAAATTGTCCCCTCAAATGGGAGTTCACCAGGAGTTCTCCCAGGACTTTGACCAGGTGGCAGGGCTGGCCAGCCAACCACCTGCTGCCCCTCTCCCCAGCTGGCCCCACCTCATCTGGTGGCAGCAGCAGGTATCTGGGGGAAGGGAGGCCCTGGCCAGCAGCCGGCAACTGCTAGGGACCCTACCCATGCACGAATTTCGTGCACTGGGCCTCTAGTGTTCTTATAATGACATTGGTCATGTTGGATTAAGAGTGAACCCTAATCCAATATAAACTCATCTTAATTACAACTGCAAATGCACCCTTTCCAAATAAGATCACATTCACAGGTACCAGGGGTTTGGATTTCCACATATGTTTTGAGAAGATGCAATTGAACATACAATACCACCTATTGAACATTGGGGTTGACTTTATAGCATTGGCTTTAATTTTGGAAAATGAGTTTTCAGTTTGTTTAGAAATTTCTTAGTTGCTGGCTATTCTTCCATTTTGAATGAATAAAACTTATACCATAAATACAGTCTTGAAATTGTCTAATATTGATGCATAACAGAAACATATGTATGGATCACTAATATAGAATTTAATCTTAATTTCACCTCTAAATGACCACAAACATCTTTGGAAATTTAAATGCTCTGGTACCTTACAGAAAGGTGGTGGATGGGTGGCAGGAGATTTTAATAATCACTTCAAAAATGAGAATATAAGCTAGAAAATGTAAATAAATGATACATTTGAGACTATCTGAGATCAAATATAAAATTTCCAGTGTTTATTATATTTTAAAAATATATTACTTATCTCTTACAATATCCAAGCTGATGACATGACCATGTAAGAGGACATGCTGGTTCCTTTTCTACAAATGACCCAAATCTTCAAATTGCACATGCAAGATATAAATGGGGCCAAAACTATAATTATTGATATCTTCTTATATAGCTCATCTTCTATACATTGAATGATTTCATTTGTAATGTCTTAAAGTATTTTAATGATTAAATTACTAAGATTGTGGTTTTCCTCTCTTCTTGATTTTTTAGAAAACTCTGTGTATATTATTTTGGGAGAAAATTTAGTTCTTCAATGAAAATACCCCCACCCTATCTACCAAATACAAAATTATACTGCATTGAATTTCTAAATATATTAGTGAACTTCCTGAAGGCAGGGATTTTGAATTGTTTATTCTCACTGCAATATCCTCAATCACATCAGAACACACAGCCCATAGTAGAAACTGAATATATGTTTTTGAATAGATGAATACATTATTTGAAAAGCTGCACAGATAAAGCAGTATAACGGTGGTTCAGAGCACAGGCTCACAGACAGACCGACTGACCTCTTACCCTGGTTTAGCCCCTTATTAGCTCTTTCCAGGCACTTCTTACCATAGCGAGTCACTCAATTTCTCACTGCTTCTGCTTTCTTATTTGTAATTTGCACAATTCAGTACCTACTAGACGCATAAAACACTGCATGAAACAAGTGCCTAATACTAGTACATAATTTTTAATAGATGATAGATGCTAAGTACTCAAAAATTTAGCTATTTTAAAACTGCCTTTTGTCATTTGTTGTTTTCAATACATTGAATAACAGTCACTTTTATGCATCAAATCCTCAGCAAAATTAGGTGTCGTTGAAACCTATGACTGCCTATGAGATCTAAAAGTAGCTTCCGCCAGGCCTGTGTCACTCAGTGGTTGTGCTTCAACCCATGAGTCACTGTTCAATTCCTCCTGTCGGGGCACATCCCTGGGCTGTGGGCTTGATCCCCAGCAGGGGACTTGTAAGGGTCCTGACATTTTTCTCTCATCAGTGTTTCTCTCTCTCTGTCCCTCCCCTTACCTTTCTCTAAAAATCAATGAAAACTTTTTAAAAAGTACTATGCAGCTTCCTATGAAGTTAGATATTTCTTCAATGACAGTAGAAACACTTGGGCCAGTCTGCCTGTTTTTTGTTCCTTTGCCTGTTTTCTTAGCTGCAGCTCAGATTTACAGTCAAAGGTGAAGGAAACCAAGCACTGCATTTCCCAGGTCACATTCTGGAGAGAGTATGGCTTTGTTCCCTCAGGGCCAGGTTCAGCACCCCCCACGGTGACGGGGAACTTAACACTTCTGAATCTCAGTTATTTTTATTTGCAAGGAAAAAAAGAAAATGTCTTCCCTTGCTAGGCAACTGTGAAAAATAAATTGCATGCACATAAAAAGTTCCTGACACAGAGCAGGCAAACATGATGTCCTCGTTTCCTTCCACATCCTTTCTACTTTCTTCAGTTAGTTCACTCCTCCTGCTCTGGCAACCATTGCTAACTGCCTTGTCTCACAGTTTTTGTGTTCCTTATAAAGTTCAATTTGTTTTTATTATAATTATTGAAAATCATTTATTCAACACAAACTGTCAGGAGGAATGAAATCGTTATAACTGCACAAGGAAGTTTCTACCCTGTGGGTGAGACTTTATGCAAGTTCAATGGTTGGGAGAACCAAGATGGCGGAGATATAGGCAGACGTGTCCCAGGTCGTGTCCCGGAGCAAATGGAAGCTGAAGCTAGTAACACTCACACCGAATTGGCGAAATTGCTCAGCTGGTGAGAGGGTTTGCAGCCGGGAAGAGCAGAACTCCCCTGGAAAGGTAAAAAAAAACCAGGGATTTGGGCAGGAAAGTTTGCCTGACCTCTGAGCCCAGAGAGTCGGAGGGAGACCGCGTGGCAGACAGCCGCGTCCCTTGGGACAGGCACAGCCCCTGACGGGGGAAAGGAGAACTGCGGGATTCCTGGCGCCGCCAGGGAAATTGAGAGCTGGGTTCTGTGATCACGGAGGACTGAGCCTAAAGGGGGCAGCCTGAAGAGCTGACCTGACCATGCAGTCCCGGTAAGAGAAGAAGCTTACAGAAACCAAGCCTTCCCCGTTTCCGCGGCCGGCATTTGTTTGTTTGTTTACACTGAATCCTGTTCATGGGACATTTCGGATACAGACACTCACCTGTGCTGAAGAGAGGGAGAGTGTGCTGAGGAGTGGAATCTGGGGAGAGACTGGGGAAAGAGGGGGAGCCGGGAGAGGTGGTAGTGAATTGAGTGCTGAGACACCCCTGAGGCCAGGACTGGGGCAGCCACCCGCTCCTGAGAGTAAGTCTCCTCCCCCCAGCCCCCAGGCAAGGAGCACAGCCACACCCAGATTCCACCCTGAACGAGATCAAGGATTAAGATAACCTGATCAGTCCCTGGGAGTTAACAGGATCTGGACTATAGGGGGATTTTCAATCCCAGCAACAACATAGCGCCGGTAACTAACTATTACGCAGTCAGCTCTGGGCAGTGAACTTCCACTGGACAGAGAGGCCCTATAGCCTCAGAGGCCAACCCCAGAACACTGCCACCCAGAGGCTGACCCACAAACTGACTCTTTGCTAGACACAAAATAAGGCAGTCTGGGAAATAAATGCGGCATGCTTTAAAATAAGGACTGTGGTTTACAACACAGAGGAACAGTATATCGCAGGGAATCTCAACACTCTCCTGAATACCTGGAAGGTCTAAGGCGAGCCACACTGAAGAATAGAAGAAACGAAGGACATTCACTACTGCAATTTTTTTTCTTTTTTCACTTTTTAACTAAGAAACCAATTTTTTTTTTCTGTTCTTTTTTTTTTCTTCTTCTTTTTCCATCACCTGATTTTACCCTTTTAATTACTACCTTCTTATTTTTAACCAGTATTATTACTGCTACCATTTTACCATTTTTTAAAGTGCCATTTTATTTTTTCTTTATTTTATTTTGGGATTAGTGTTCACCATTCTATTTTCATCGTTATATTATTGGTTGTTTCTAGTTTGCATTCATATCCAGGGAGCTGTTGCTGGAATTTGTTGGGATTAATGGCTGTTCTATAGGAGTATTCTCCTCATATAAAAAGTCTCTTCCCCTCTTCCACTTCATTCTCTCTTTTCGCTCTTTTTTTTTTTTCTTTTCTTTTCTCGCTTTTATTTTCCCCCTTCCTTTTTCCCAATTTCATTTTTGCACTCCCTTTTTTTGGTCCCTACTTTTCTTTTCCTTTCTCTCTTTTATCTTTTTCTCTTCCTTCTTCCTTATCCCCTAATTCTCTTAATTCAGGTGGTCACCTTTACTTGGGGTTATTAATATCGTAAATATATTTGTGTATAGTGCCTGGTACGTGGTGCCTTGTTGTGTTGTATTTTGTGCCTTTAAATCAACGCAGCAGATCCAAGCAACAGCAACCTCCTGAGCACCACATCCTCTGCTGAGGAACAGCAGCTGTACGTGAAACCTCGCCCCACCAGCCAGAAGAGCCACCACAGCTGTGAACAGCACCCACCAGAGGAGCTGCTGACAACTGAAGAGCAGCTGCTACCGCAACCGCCCGAAGAGCAACCATGGACCAAGGAGTCACTGCCACCAAGGGAGCAACCACTGAACAACTCAACGTCTAGATATGTCATTGAGATCAAACATGGGTAGACAAAGAAACCCCCAAAGGAAAGAGAAGGAGGACTCTCCAGAAAAGCAGCTAAGTAATACAGAGGCATGCAACATGACAGATAAAGAATTCAGAATAAGGATCCTAGAGTGCATAAACCGGATGGAGGAAAAAATCGACAACCTCTTCAAGAAGCAAGAAGAAACAGATGAAAAAATCGATAACATATGGAAGAAGCTAGAAGAAACAGATGAAAAAATCGATAACATATGGAAGAAGCTAGAAGAAACAGATGAAAAAATCAACAACCTAAGTAAGACCCAAGAGGAAATGAAGAGTGATATAGCTGCAATGAAAAACTCAATTGAAAGTATCAACAGTAGACTAGGAGAAGCGGAGGACCGAATAAGTGAATTAGAAGACAAGGAAGCAAAACACACCCAAAATGTACTGCAATTGGAGAAAAAAATTAAAAGACAGGAGGAGAGCCTAAGGGAGCTTTGGGACAACATGAAACGAAACAACATACGAATAATAGGAGTACCAGAACAACAGAAGGATGAACAAGGATTAGAAAACCTACTCGAAGAAATAATATCAGAAAACTTTCCTGAGGTGGGGAAGAAAAAAGTCACACAAGCCCAGAGAGTCCCAAACAAGGTGAACCCGAAAAGACCCACACCAAGACACATCATAATCACCATGGCAAATGTTCAGGACAAAGAGAGAATCTTACAGGCTGCAAGAGAGAGACGGAAAGTTACATACAAGGGATCTCCCATTAGATTGTCAAATGACTTCTCAACAGAAACACATCAGGCAAGAAAAGAATGGACTGAAATTTACAAAGTGATGCAAAGCAAAGGACTGAATCCAAGAATACTCTATCCAGCAAGGCTATCATTCAAACTTGAAGGGGAAATAAGAAGCTTCACAGACAAAAAAAGGCTAAGGGAGTTTGTCACCACCAAGCCAGCATTGCAAGGAATGCTAAAGGGACTGATATAAAAATAAGAAATAAAAAGCTCAGAAAGAAAACAGCCACACAAAAAAAGAAATGTCTACAAACAAGTACCTTTCAATAATAACTTTAAACGTAAACGGACTAAATGCTCCAACCAAAAGACATCGAGTGGCTGAATGGATAAAAAAACATGACCCATACATCTGCTGTCTACAAGAAACCCACCTCATTAGAAGGGACTCACACAGACTGAAAGTGAAAGGATGGAAAAATATCTTTCAGGCAAATGGAAAGGAAAAGAAAGCTGGGGTAGCAATACTTATATCGGACAAAATAGACCTCAAAGTGAAGGCCTTAACAAGAGATAAGGAAGGCCACTTCATAATACTAAAGGGATCAATACAACAAGAAGATATAACCCTGGTAAACATATATGCACCCAATGTAGGAGCACCCAAATTCATAAAAAAACTCCTGGAAAATATCAAAGGAGAGATTGACAACAATACAATCATAGTAGGGGACTTTAATACACCATTGACAGCACTGGATAAGTCCTATAGACAAACAACCAGCAAAGATATAGCAATCCTAAATGATTCACTAGATCAGATGGACTTAATAGACATCTTCAGAACACTTCACCCCAAAGCCAGAGAATATACATTCTTCTCAGGTGCTCATGGGACATATTCAAAAATAGACCACATACTGGGTCACAAGCAAAGTATCCCCAAATTCAAGAAGATTGAAATCATAAAAAGCGTCTTCGCAGACCACGATGGCATAATATTAGAAATAAACTACAATAAAAACAACCCAAAATACTCAAACACCTGGAAGCTGAATAGCATGCTATTAAATATTGATTGGGTTACCAATGAGATCAAAGAAGAAATTAAAAACATCCTGGAAACTAATGACAATGAAAACACAACAATCCAAACCCTATGGGACACATTGAAAGCAGTCCTGAGAGGGAAGTTTATAGCTCTACAGGCCTATCTCAAAAAACAAGAAAAAATGGTAGTAAATCATCTAACTCTACAACTCAAAGAATTAGAAAGAGAGCAACAAGAAAACCCCAGAGTGAGCAGAAGGAAGGAGATAATAAAGATTAGAGCAGAAATAAATGACATAGAGACCAAAAAAACAATACAGAAAATCAATGAAACCAAGAGCTGGTTCTTTGAAAGGATAAACAAGATTGATAAACCTCTAGCCAGACTCACCAAGAAGCAGAGAGAGAGGACCCAAATAAATAAAATCAGAAACGATAGAGGCGAAATAACAACAGACCCCACAGAAATACAAATGATTGTTAATAAATACTATGGACAGCTTTACTCCAACAAACTAGACAACCTGGAGGAAATGGACAAATTCCTAGAAAAATACAACATTCCAAAACTCAATCAGGAAGAATCTAAAAATCTCAACAGGCCAATAACTATGGAAGAAATTGAAGCAGTCATCAAAAAGCTTCCATCAAACAAAAGCCCAGGACCAGATGGCTTCACAGGGGAGTTTTACCAAACATTCAAGGAAGAACTAAAACCTATCCTCCTCAGACTACTACAAAAAATTCAAGAGGAAGGAACACTTCCAAGCTCATTCTATGAAGCCAGCATCACCCTAATACCAAAACCAGGTAAAGACAACACAATGAAAGAGAATTACAGGCCAATATCCCTCATGAACATAGATGCCAAAATCCTCAACAAAATCTTAGCAAATCGGATCCAGCAGTACATCAGAAAGATCATACACCATGACCAAGTAGGATTTATCCCAGGGATGCAAGGATGGTACAATATCCGCAAATCAATAAACGTGATACATCACATAAACAAATTGAAAGAAAAAAACCACATGGTCATATCAATTGATGCAGAAAAAGCATTTGACAAAATTCAACACCCATTTTTGATAAAAACTCTCAGCAAGGTGGGAGTAGAAGGATCATACCTCAACATAATAAAAGCCATATATGACAGGCCCACAGCCAACATCATACTCAACGGACAAAAACTAACACCATTTCCCCTAAGAACAGGAACAAGACAGGGATGCCCCCTCTCACCACTCCTGTTCAACATAGTACTGGAAGTGTTAGCCATTGCAATTCGGCAAGAAGAAGAAATAAAAGGCATCCAAATTGGAAAAGAGGAAGTAAAACTGTCCTTATTTGCAGACGACATGATATTATACATACAAAACCCTAGAGATTCCATCAAAAAGCTACTAGACTTAATACATGAATTTGGCAATGTAGCAGGATACAAAATTAACCCCAAGAAATCTGAGGCATTTCTATACACCAATAGTGAACTTTCAGAAAGAGAGATTATAAAAACAATCCCGTTTACCATTGCACCAAAAAAATTAAGCTACCTAGGAATAAACTTAACTAAAGAGGTAAAAGACCTCTACTCAGAAAACTACAGGACGTTGAAAAAAGACATAGAGGAAGACATAAACAGATGGAAGAACATACCGTGTTCATGGATTGGTAGAATCAACATCATTAAAATGTCCATACTACCCAAAGCAATCTATAAATTCAACGCACTTCCCATTAAAATACCAACAGCATACTTCAGAGATCTAGAACGAACTTTCCAAAAATTCATCTGGAATAAAAGAAGACCCCGAATAGCTGCAGCAATCCTGAAAAAGAACAAAGTAGGTGGGATCTCAATACCAGATATCAAGTTGTATTACAAAGCCACTGTTCTCAAAACTGCCTGGTACTGGCACAAGAATAGGCATATAGATCAATGGAATAGAATAGAGAGCCCAGAAATCGGCCCGAACCAATATGCTCAATTAATATTTGACAAAGGAGGCAAGAACATACAATGGAGCCAAGATAGTCTCTTCAATAAATGGTGTTGGGAAAATTGGACAGATATATGCAAGAAAATGAAACTAGACCACCAACTTACACCATATACAAAAATAAACTCAAAATGGATAAAGGACTTAAATGTACGACAGGATACCATAAAAATTCTAGAAGAATCCAAAGGCAAGAAAATTTCAGACATATGCCGAAGCAATTTCTTCACTGATACAGCTCCTAGGGCACTTGAAACTAAAGAAAAAATGAACAAATGGGACTACATCAAAATAAAAAGCTTCTGCACAGCAAAAGAAACCATCAACAAAACAACGAGAAAACCCACTGTGTGGGAAAACATATTTGCCAATGACATATCTGATAAGGGCCTAATCTCCAAAATTTATAGGGAACTCATACAACTTAACAAAAGGAAGATAAACAATCCAATCAAAAAATGGGCAAAGGACCTAAATAGACACCTTTCAAAAGAGGACATTCAGAAAGCCAAGAGACATATGAAAACATGCTCAAAGTCACTAATCATCCGAGAGATGCAAATCAAAACAGCAATGAGGTACCATCTCACACCTGTCAGACTGGCTATCATCAACAAATCAACAAACGACAAGTGCTGGAGAGGTTGTGGAGAAAAAGGAACACTTGTGCACTGCTGGTGGGAATGCAGACTGGTGCAGCCACTATGGAAGACAGTATGGAGTTTCCTTAAAAAACTGAAAATGGAACTCCCATTTGACCCTGTGATCCCACTTCTAGGAATATATCCCAAGAAACCAGAAACACCAATCAGAAAGGATATATGCACCCCTATGTTCATAGCAGCACAATTCACCATAGCTAAGATCTGGAAACAGCCTAAGTGCCCATCAGTAGATGAATGGATTAGAAAACTGTGGTACATCTACACGATGGAATACTATGCTGCTGTAAAAAGGAAGGAACTCTTACCATTTGCAACGTCATGGATGGAACTGGAGAGCATTATGCTAAGTGAAATAAGCCAGTCAATAAAGGAAAAATACCACATGATCTCACTCATTCATGGACAATAGAGACCATTATAAACTTTTGAACAATAATAGATACAGAGGCAGAGCTGCCTCAAACAGATTGTCAAACTGCAGCGGGAAGGCCGGGGAGGGTTGGGGGGCAGGAGGTAGTGGGGTAAGAGATCAACTAAAGGACTTGTATGCATGCATATAAGCATAACCAATGGATATAAGACACTGGGTGATAGGGGAGGCTAGGGGACTGTCTAGGGCGGGGGGATAAAATGGATACATATGTAATACCCTTTGTAATACTTTAAGCAATAAAAAAAAAAAAAAAAAAAAAAAAAAAGTTCAATGGTTGCACAAGGTGGCTTGTCAGGCATGACCTAAGAAGAAGGCATGTTTGTTTGAATATTCAACAATTTAGATCACAACGTATGTCTGATGCAGATTTCTCTTCATTGATGATGTCCTTGCCATTGGGATTCTGATAGCTGCTGTATGCTTATGCCTTTCCCTAAACTTCTTATAGTTTAACTACTTTTAATAAAGTCTCTCAAATAGAAGTCAGAAAACTTTTTCTCTAAAGGGCTGGACAGTAAATATTTAGGTTGTATCGGTCCTAAAGTCTCTGTTGCAAAACTACTCAACTCTGCTTTAGAAGAGAGGGAGAAGGCATAGAAAATATGGAAACAATGAGTGTGGTCTGTTCCAACACAATTTTATTCACAAAACATTGAATTCACAAAACGGTGAATTAAATTTCTGTTATATATATATGAACATTTTTTATTTATACAAAACATCAAAAAGTCCATGACATTATCTTTCAAACACCTTTTGTGAAGTTATTGAAATAGGTATTTGTGTCAGATTATATGGTATCAGGCTTTGAGGATATCGACGGAAGCTTTGCCACTGCCACACTAGAGCGCCCAGAGGAAGAGGTGGCAGACACAAAGCCCTGCTTCCATAGAGCTACCTCAGCCAGTAGTAAACCCTCTCTGCTTTCTCCAGCACCTTTGAATTGCTTCCTTCTGTTTTTCTCTATAAATTCGTAGTTTTTCCTCCTTCCCTCCTTCCTTCTTATTCCTGACACAACTTGACCCGCTCCACATGAAATGTGCCTCCTTTAAATGACCAAATCACGAAACTACAAAGTACTTCTCCTGTACCTCTCTCTCTTACTCTATTAAATAACAGATTCTGGTGCTTAACATTTTCATCCTGGAAACATAAATCCCTTTACATTTATTTTTTAAAATTTAATTGTAATACATATGATCCTCTTCTTAAAGTGTTCCTGGTTGTTCAATGAAGCTAAATTTTTCCTATCACTTTCAACTTCCCTTTCACTTCATTTCTCTTCAATAAACCAAATCTGACACAAAATTGAATAATGCCGTTTGGTGTATGGAGCCATCAAATTAATTAACTCAGAGGTAATCTCAAAGGAAGAGCAATTTTATGAAAATCAATAAAAAATCTATATTAAAAGAGCAGAATTATGTACTGGCCACACCAGGGGTTCATTTTTTAAAGTATATATTTCTGTCAGTCCACTTTTTTGCTCCTATCTGAAATATTATTTTTAAAGTTGTAAATAGAAAAAAAAAGCAATATGCCATATAGCTCCATGGTATTGACATCTCTGTGTAACTGCCACATTTTTTACAAACACTTCTTTGTGTTACTCTGTTGTAGTCTTGTGCAGATTAATTCTATATGAGATCAGAACAAAGGTAATATTCTTTAAAAATTCATATTTAATAAATTTTAAAAAATCATTTTGTTTCTCCTACTCCTCCATTTGACTTATTGAAATGAGCCATATTTCCAAAAGTTGGGCTATTTTCCTAGTGTTTTAGATACTGTCCATCTTATGAAAAATCAAACATAATGTAAATGAAACTAGAGGCCTGGTGCAAGAATTTGTGCACAGGTGGGGTCTGGCCAGCCCGCCCCCCTATCAGGGTGGAGGGGGTTAATTGGGGGCAGGGCCAGCCAGGGGAAGGGGCCATGGCAGTTCACTGGCTGGCCCCACCCCCTGGTTGAACTCTCGGTTAAACTCCTGGTCTCACTTCCCGTTGAAGGGACAATTTTCATATTAACCTTTTATTATATAGGATTAGGTGTTATACATGATTTTTATTGTCCCTATTCAGATTAATGTAGTCAACTTAGTTTTGTGTAATTTTCACAATATCTGACCTTTTAAATAACAATACGCTTTTCCTGATCACTAAAATTCACTTTCCAACATGTCAGAGTACAAGTCCTGAGCCTAGAGCAGACATGATTTCATTTCCAAGGTGTCTTAGATCAGGCCTGTCTTAGCTGGCTTAGTATATTGGCTAAGGTTTTAACTAAAAAACACAGTTCATTTTATTTTTTCATTAGTGTAAAACAACAAACATATTAATAGTATTTATGTTTGGTTTAGCTTGATAGTCTCTTTCCCTTATTTAATAAGAGTTGACTTATTTGTATTTTTAATTCTATTCCCTGCACAAGAACTCCTGTGATGATAGGTTTACTTTGTGGCAAACGTTGCTCTTTAGAAGCATAATGTTAATATGTGGACCAAGTGACTTTGAGATACTCCTAACCAATAACTGTTGAAAGGTCAAATTCTGCAAGCTACATCTGAGTGCAATGTACCATAATCTTACCCCTTTCAAACCTTAGTAATACATACAGGGTTATATGCACTTCACCAAGTTTTATTAGACTTTCTCCTTATGTTTTCTAAGTCCAAGAATTTAACCTGAAAAAACATGTATTTCTTTTCTTCTTCTAGTTTTTTTTTTTTTTTTCAAAGAGCTTAATAATACCTTCATCAAATTCACTGTAAAGGCTCTTCATAGGAAGCCTTCATGGCCAATGACACCAAAACTAGGAGTGCAGAAAAGGCATGTTGCCTTTTCAATGCACTGTGAATGTCAGAGCTCTGGTGTTAGAGTCGGGTTTGACCATGTGACTTGTTTGACCACTGGGATGTGAAAGAAGGCTTGTTGCCTTAACCTGGACCCAGGAGGAGAGACAACTTGATGCACAACCTAGGGACGAGCCACCACATGAGTCTGCAGACTCACATAGCTTATTGCAAGACACTGAGCTTTGGGGATCACAGCTAGTTGCTGACCTGGACTTACACAGCTCTCACCTGGGAGGGTCCTTAATGCCACATCATAGCCAGCTTTACCTTCTGTGTGCTGTGAACAGAGCTTTCAACCACAGCACCGTGGGGGAGTTTTCTAATACTGAACTGCATTATAATAAATACAGTTGGGCTTATATGCTACTAACACTTTGCACATCGCTATAATTGTGATTACTATAATGCCTGAACCCAGCCAGATGTTGGTAATAAAGGGACAAGAGTTAAAGTAACTTTTCCATCGATGTGTGTACTCTTGGTAAAATCACTTTGCCCAATATAGCTTTTATTCTTATTTCCTTTCATGAATTAGGTATTTAAGTTAACTCAGTCCCACAGCAATGTGTTTTGCCCTTTCTTTGTTTTGGCTACTATATTAAAAATCTGAGAAAATAAAGGAATAACATCATGCCTTGTTCTTTAGGAGCCCACAGATCAATTGTGCAAGGATGGCTATAACTCAGCGACCTGAGTATTATGTAAAAGAACTTGGAACTTTCTGTGGAAACCCATGAGGAAAGAGTGAAGTTAGGGGGAATTAATGGGGTCTTTTCCCAGTCTTACTGCTAAGTTACATTGCATCAGTAAGCTGAAGAAGAAGAATTACTAGACGGAAAGGAGCGCATGCTCCACTTTCCACTGCCCACATCACTTCCATTTTAACATATTTAATTCTGCATACCATATTTTCAGGGGAGCATAGAGTGGCTGGAGATTTATGTTAAGAGTGGCATAAATTTTCAAAACATTCATTTATTCACTTTCACTCAACCAATAGTTATCTAATTTCATTAAACCAATATTTGTACCGCATCATATGCTCAGCAACCACTTATAATACCCCAGCTTTCCTGGAGTTTATAATGTAATGATAGAAAAGTCATAAGTCACAAAGTCCCATAACTAAATGTGGAATTACATTTATTAATTAATAAATGTGGAATAACATAACTAAGTGCAATGATAGAAGATCCATCATTCACAAAGCCCCATCACTAAATGGGGAATTACATTGGGACAAGTGCATATATATATTATGCGTGTGTGTATGTGTGTGTGTGTGTGTGTGTGTGTGTGTGTGTGTGTGTGTAAGAGAGAGAGAGAGAGAGAGAGAGAGAGAGAGAGAGAGAGAGAGAGAGAGTTCAAGGAAAGGCTTCCCAAAGAAAGGTGAATTAAATATGCATCTCTTACAGGAATATTCAAGGAAATTAGAAATTTTTCACTTCTGAAAGAACCTATTCCAAGTTACATTTTTTTGTCCTTAAATAATTGACAAATTTCTACTCAAAGAGCCTTTCTCTTTGTTAAGTTATATTTCTAAAAGATGGAATGGTCACGGTACTTGGATGTTAGAGGAAAATAAATTTTGTTTTGGTATGATTGGAGGGCTGCTTCTAATTCAAATGAGCTGAATTTGAGGGTCAAATCAGAGGCAATGAAAATAGAGAAGGTAATATAAAAGGAGAGCATTTTATTAATTCATTGAAAGCTGAAGTCTTCAGCTTTCTGTAGTGTCACAGTTGTTATAAAGAGAGGAAACCTTGAAGCAATTGTATGTGACAGCCCCTGGTTGTAAATGAAGGGATTGCAAATATGGCTCAGTATATGTAGGGTCTATATTAAAAGAGCAGAATTATGTGCTGGCCACACTAGGGGTTTATTTGAATGTGTTCTCATTTTGTTCCAAAAATCAATGGAACGGTGGGAAACAGTTCCATTGTCTTGAATGAAGGCATGGGTATGCTTCCTGCAGGCACTGGGTAAAGGAGAAAGAGTTAGGAAACTTTCATTCAGCAGTATTACCAAGTGAACTAATTAAACTGAGGTCGCAGATTGAATATTCTAAAATACTATTGTGAAGGAAAACCCCTATTCTGTAAAACTACTGTTTGGAATTCTCTGCTATTCTTTGGACGGCCTCTTATTCTGAAAAAGTAACTTTGCTTTCTAGCCTGCTTGAATAGTGGGGGAGATAAACTTAGCTATCTGACCTTGTAGGCCAGAGACTAGATACACCCAATGCCATGCCAGGTGCATTTTTTAATTGGATAGAACTGTATAGTTTTCAAGGCTGCCGCCAGCAAGCACACAAAGGGCTGGATCTTCTATAAAAAGGGAAGTTCTGCTTGTAGCTTTGCTTAGATTTGGATTCATTTCCCTGAGCCCGCCGCGGTGAATAAAGTATAACTCCAAACTCTCAGAGCGCTGTTTGGTTCTGGTCCGGTTTTTCTGCAACACTATGATAGGCACTAGAGTCTCACATTTGCCTGTGGCCTTGAGATAACAGAAAACATCAATGACCCTGCCATCCAAGAATTGCCAGTTTAGTGGGAAGATAATGCAGGAAACAGAATAAGGACATGTGCTTGATGCTGCATGGGCCCACACAAGGAATACTTAGACCATCTTTGGGTGAGAAAAGTCCTTCTAGAGATGGCAACTAACTCATTCTTGAAGAACCAAGTAAAAATTTTGATGTGATGTGATAGGCTTTCTGCAGACACCAGGTGGAGGAAGGTGGAGAGTTAGAAAAACTTTCATTCAGCAGCATTACTAAGTGAATTAATAAAACTGAGATGAGAGAATGAATATTCTAAAATGCTATATAGGAACTGGTCTTGCTGGCACCCTGATCTTGGACTCCAGCATCCAAAACTGTGAGAAACAAATTTCTGTTGTTCGTAAGCTACCTAGCCTGTAATGTTTTGCTATGGCAGCTGGAATGGACAAAGACAGTTATCCAAGACAACAGGAGTAGAAATGATACTCAAATGAGAGGAGATAACATATGCATAATCATGCTATCACGATATGTGCTGAAAAGTAAAAGTAAAAGCATTGTTGGAAAATTAAGTGTTTGGTAGATAATGCTTAACCCCTTCTGAATAAAAGTGAGGTGAGAAGAATGGAGACATTGACTCTACCAGGAAGCATGTCTAAGATAAATTGGTGAAATTTCTGGACCTATATAACTCCCACACATTTGTTATCCCCACGTTGCATAGCATAAATTCTTAACAATAACAGCAAATAAAAGTTTGAATTCTTATGCTCAGGAACAGAAAAATGATGAAACGGAAGAAACTATTTCTCTCTGTATGACATGTTTAATAGCAGTGCTATATGCAAAAGAAAAATAGACTGAATCCCTTGAGCTTGAAGAAGAAAAGAGAATTTTTAAAAAGGGACCTCATGAATAAGATAAACTAGCAAACAAAATAGAAACATGCTCATAGATACAGACAGCAGACTGACAGCTTTCAGAGAGGAGGAGGGTTGGAAGGCTTCCTGAGAAAGGAATTAAGCAAAACAAACAAACAAATAAAAACACACAAAAGCCGAAACCGGTTTGGCTCAGTGAATAGAGCTTCGGCCTGCGGACTGAAAGGTCCCAGGTTCGATTCCGGTCAAGGGCATGTACTTGGGTTGCGGGCACATCCCCAGTAGAAGATGTGCAAGAGGCAGCTGATTGATGTTTCTCTCTCATCGATGTTTCTGACTCTCTATCTCTCTCCCTTCCTCTCTGTAAAAAATCAATAAAATATATATTAAAAAACAACAACAACACAAAAAAGCCTCCTAGACACAGACAACAAAATGTGATTACTAGAAGGAAAGGGGGCTCAGTGGAAGCAGAAGAGGGTAAAGCAGGGATAAATGCTGACAGATGGAGACTTGACTTGAGGTGCTGAACACACAATACAATATACAGATGATGTATTATAGAATTGTACACCTGAAACATATATAATTTTTATTAAACAATGTCACCCCAATAAATTTAATTGAAAGAAAGAGAGAGAGAGAGAGAGAGAGAGAGAGAGAGAGAGAGAAGAGAGAGAGAGAGAAAGAGAAAGAGAAAGAAAGAAAGAAAGAAAGAAAGAAAGAAAGAAAGAAAGAAAGAAAGAAAGAAAGAAAGAAAGAAAGAAGAAAGAGAAAAAAGAAAGGCATCTACACTTATGCAAGGTGACTTTTGGGGAATTGGGTAGTTCAAATTAACCAGCCAGTTATCAACTCTGTAAATGTCTCTTAATTATTATATATCTAACCCATGCCCTCTCTTTTAAAAAGAGCAAGAAAGTACACTTGGCATACATTATTTAAGATTCAGGGGCACAACATTGTGAGGCCTCACTGATATAGCGTATGATGTGATCACCACTGTGAACCAGGTAACCATCTGACACCATGCACAGTTCTTATGATATTATTCCATGTGCTGTGCATTACATTGGTATGGTTTATTTATTTTGTAACCAGAAGTTTTTGCCTCTTATTCTTCTTCAACTTTTCACCGATCCCCACCCCATCTCCTCTGCCAACCATCAGTTTGTTCTCTGCATTGATGAGTCCATTTCCATTTTGTTCCTTCATTTATTTTGCTCTTTAGATTTCACATATAAGTGAAATCATACAGTATTTGGCTTTCTCTGTCTGCCTCATTTTATTTAGGATAACACCCTCTAGTTCCACCCATGTTGTCACAAATGGCAAGACTTTGTTCTTTTTTATGGTTGCATAATATTTGATTGTGTGTGGGTATACATATATAATATCACATCTTCTTTATGCAGTCATCCATCATTGGGCACCTAGGTTGTTTCCTTATTGTGGATATTGTAAATAATGCAACAGTGAACAGAGGGATGGATATATCTTTTTAAATTAGTGTTTTTTCTTCTTTGGGTGAAGAACAAGAACTAGGATCACTGGGTTGTATGGTAGTTTTATTTTTTGGGAGAACAATACTGAAATGACAGTTTCTTCAATAAATGATGAAAAAACTGGACAGATACATGCAAAATAATTGAAACTAGATGACTCCCGTATACAGAAAGGAGTTTTAGAGATAAAATAGGTGGGTTTAGGGAGTTTTAGGAATAAAGACAATCCATGGGGGAGGAATGCATAGGCAAGGGCTTGAAGCTGTTAAAAGGTATACATTTACAGACCAGGGGGGTGGCGGGAAAGAGGTGCCATGGGATAAGGGGAGAGGAAGCTATCCATTCACAGATGATAGGAAAAGCCAAAGAGTATGAGGAGAAAAAGGAAACAAATTTTCCCAGAGGATAGACAAATACCGACAAATGGGAGAAAGAGGAAAACAGATTTTTACAAGAAATACAGAATTCTACCACTGAAGGGGGAGAGAAAATGGGGAACACAACTTGGGGTTTGGGCTTTAAAGCTGATATAGTGACCTGTTAGAAGGGAGTATGAAGCAACAAAGAACTGCAGCCTTTATAAACATTAGAAAAAAAGGAGCTTAGTGGGTTACCCCTTTGGGACACCTTCCTACATGGGAGTCTGTATTTGCTTCCAATAAATTTCCATCCTTTTTATCTATCACCTTTTGTCCATGGCTTCATTCTTCGAATCCATCTGGATAAGAACCCAGGAAAGAAATCACCCTTGCATCCTGCTCAGTAAAACAACTGAACTCAATACCATTTAAAAAAATAAACTCAAGTGGATTAAATACCTAAATGGATTAAAGCCTGAAACGATAAACTTCTAGGAGAAAACAGAAGCATTTCATTTGAGATTGGTCTTAATTTATTTTTCATTTATCTCTCTGGAAATGGCAACAAAACTTAAAATTAAAAATGGGACTACATGAAACTAAAAAGCTTTTGCACAGCCAAAGAAATAAACCATCAAAAAATAAATAAAAAAAGAACCCAATAAATGGGAGAATAAATTTTTAATGATATATCTGATAAGGAATTAATATCCAGCATATATAAAGAACTTGTATACTCAACAACAACAACAAAAAACAACAACACAAAAAAACAATCTGATTAAATAATGGGCAAAAGACCTGAGTTGATATTTCTACAAAGAAAACATACAGATAGCCAACAAAAATATAAAATCATATTCAACATCACTAATCATCAGGGAAATGCAAAGGAAAACCACATGAGATATCACCTCACACTTGTCAGAATGGCTAGCATCAAAAAGTCAAAAATTACAAGTGCTGGTGAGGATGTGGAGGAAAGGGAACCCTCAGGCACTGCTGGAGGGACAGTAAATTAGTGCCTTCACCATGGAAAACAGTGTGGGGTTTTCTCCTTTCTTTTATTCTTGTTTCTCAATATGCTGTCAACCATACAGAACTTATGGCATATACAGTGCAAGAGAGTTGCTGCCTGGGGTAATCCAAGAAGTATCAGGAAAGATCGTGACAGAATAAACACTTTTATCACTTGCTTCAAAAAAATCTGTGCTTTCTTCACTTGCACAAAACGTCTGTAAGGCACTGTGCCTGTGGGGGTGCGGTAGTTGAAAGAAAGCAATGGAGGAGATAGTACTATTTAAGTCCCTTGAATACAGTACAACGTTTTTCAGTAACAAAGCAGGTATCTGTCTTGCCCAGGTCAAATAAAATATCAATTGCCTCTTAGAAATATGTTTAAAATTACAAATTATTTGTGGACATGTGCAGCAATTGCAGTTACTGATATAAATACAAGATATTTTCGTTAGAAACAGACCATATGTCAAAAAGTGTCTGAGAGTCTGATAAACAAGGCCACTCTGGGGAGAACTATGTAAAAAAGTTTGTGATGATACCCTAGCCTGCTTGGCTCAGTAGATAGAGCGTCAGCCTGCAGACTGAAGGGTGCCGGGTTCAATTCTGGCCTAGGGCACATGCCTGGGTTGCACGCTCGATCCCCAGTAGGGGGCGTGCAGGAGGCAGCCGATCAATGATTCTCTCTCATCATGGATGTTTCTATCTCTCTC